>NC_084670.1:36034332-36334332 GCF_028389875.1 Rhea pennata | reverse complement strand
TCCCAGGGCACGATCCCGCTGCAGTTCCCAGGGCACATCCCAGGGCACGATCCCGCTGTAGCAGCCTGGGGCAGGTTCCCACAGCTCCTCCTGCTGGAGTGACTCCCACGGCCCCATACCTGAGGAAGCGTACGCTCCCCCACCTGGAAACATGGGCCCCTTCCTTGCTCCCTCCTGTGCAAAGCGCTGCACACAGCGCTGCCTCTCTTAGCTGCACTCGCCCAGGGACCCCGGCCTCCAGGGCCCCTTAACTGCAGGCACCCAGGCACCCAGACCACATTCCCCCCACAGATCCAGACATCCGCTGCCCCCAGGGAACCAGGTGTCTGGGGACCCCGCGTCAGAGGCCAGTACCCTCTCACCAGGTTTGTTTAGATAGTCCACACACGGAGAGTGCAACGCTTAATAGCAAAATGTGCAATCGCAACATTTACTTCTCTGAAGAGGTCTGATATTACATGGGGTTCTTGATTCAGCAAAGCGAGGCAGCAATATACGGAGACCACACTACAAAACCTGGGGCTATGTGCGGTGTAAATGAGTGCATAGGGTGGCTGGGACCCACAGGATGGGAAGTCACAATCTCCTCTTTTCAAACAGTTAATGCTGCCCAATACTTCCGTTCCCAGCTCCGTACTGCTTTTTTCTTCAGCCGATCCTACAGAGGTCTTGCTAGGACCCTGGCTCCAGGAACGCGTGCGCTCCAAAACCCCCACCGTCCTCCAACAGCTCGCAATTCCGTGTTATCAGAAGGTGCCGGCTTATTTTGTAGCTCTGTTAATACAGATTCTGGCGCAGACTCCCATCCTCCTAGCCATCGGCTACCTAAAAATAAAGGACCTCTTTGTGCAATTTTTGCCAGGCAACAGTGGCACTAGGTCTAAGACCTTGGGGTGGGCCATTAAAAGTGTATTGGATTCTACCCCAAGTCGAAGCAAAATTGCGGTTGTCCTGCTCTTGTATTGCGATTGGAAAGAGCATAGCTTTTCTATCTAACACGCCCATCCACGGAAAAACACGTTCATTTATTGTACTAGCTAGCGCTACTACATTAAGGAATGGTGGCTCTTAAAGGGCCACTTGCTTTAATTAAGGTCCTATAGTCAAGAGTCACGTGGCACGTCCCATCTGTCTATTTATCTATCTGTCTATCCATCCTTTCCTTAAACAGGCCATACTGGGCTGTTAGATGGTGAGTGGTTTTTTTTTGTTTTTTTTTTTTCTGTAATACCCCATTGCTCTAATTGTTCGACTAATGTGCCACAGGTTTCATGGCAGGAGCAGGGAGCTTACACTGAGGAACCTTAACTGCTTTGCTGTTAGGCAGGAGCGGGGCTAGCTGTAGGAGATTCCTCAGCTTAATCGTGCGGAGATGATTTTTTCCTGCAGTTGGAGGACTCCTAGTTTCCTACTTCCCTAGCTCTCTATCCAAGACTGTCCTTTCAGGAACCCCATTCCCAGAAGATTCATTTTGCCCAGTAACAACCACGGTCCTGTGGTACAGCCACCAGACAATATTAATTTAGCCCCTACAACTGGGTAAGTGCTAAATGCACCATTACCACCTACAGCTGCAACTGACGGCTTCCTTGCAAGCACTTCCCCTTGGTAGGGACGCTCAGCTATGCCTGCAACCCGTCCTCCTGCGCCAGTCACAGGTTGGGGTACACCTAGCACTTACAAGCTGGGAAAGCTCCACTTTCTTCTGCTCCTTGTTCAGCATGCCCTCTCCCCGGGGACACAGGCGTTTGGGCCGTACTCCTCCCTCCCAGGGACCCAAGAGTTCAGGACCCTGCTCCCCCAGGTCAGAGACCAATACCCTCCGACCAGCTTCTTTTGACAGTCCACACATGCAGGCCGTGATGCTTCCAAGCAAAATGTGTAACAGCAACACTTACTTCTCGGAAGAGGTTTGATGTTACACAGGTTCTTGATGCAGCAGAGCGATACAGCAACCTGTGCTAACCACACTACAAGTGTAAGTTACCCTTAGCAAAATAGAGCAAGTGCAATATACAGTTCAGCCCCCATCCCTCTGTGATCCCTGTTACCGGTCTCTAGCACATGATCACCATCACAACGCTGGGCTTCCCCAGGCACTGGGAGGGAAGATGGGGGGGGGGAGGGGTTGACTAATGTGGGGGTCAGCCACCCTCCTCAGATGACCTCAGGGAGAAGCATTTCCCACAGCTGATCCACTCAGCCAAGGGAGAGTCTGATGACCCTCCCTCTGCCAGACCTCTTTCTCCAAAGCAAAGGCTGCCCTTCGCTCCTGCTTTATGGGTCAGTCACACCCCACCCCTTGGCTCAGACCCACATTGACGGATTCCTGGGGTGGTGCACTGAGCTTAAGCCATTCCTCCTGAGAAGGACCAGCCCTCTTGCCTGCACACACTGTGGCAGGGAGAGCTGTGAAACCTGTAGTTGACAAGAGGTTGGTAGGTGATTAAACTTGAGTTTTTAAGGTAACAGGTCAATATCGAGCTCCCAACAAGTAACAAGACAGTGACTCTGAACAGTAGGAACACAGGATGCATCACTAGTTGCAGCACATTGGTGGCTTCTAGTGGCCAGCCTTTCAAGATGTCGTACCAATGTGGTTCAGGAGCCTGGGAACTTTGGCAACGGGAGGTGCTGCCTGGAGACTCTTAAAACCTCTGCTGTAAATTCTGGTCAGGAAATGGGAACTAGACCTGGTGTGAAAAAGGCGATGCCCTTAGCCAAGGTATTGGAAAACTGGAAGAAGATAACTGGGGTTGTAGGCTTGTCAAGGAAACGAGCAGTAACGTTATGTCAGGAAGATTGGCCAGCACTGATCTGTCTAGGAGGGCTTGCCCAGTGAAGGGGCTTTTAATCAAAAGAAATTGGCACTACTACAAAAGTATCCTGGAGGACAAAAAGCCTCAACAAATGGATTATTGGTATGCATGGGATAATTGGGCGTATGATCAGCATAAGGAAAACAGTTGAAGAAATTTGCCTAAGTCTCAGGTTGCGACTTCAGCATCAATTTTAAATCATCCAACCAATTCAACTAGTTTGCCCGTGGAATCCATTCCACCCTATGCACCTCCTTCCTCTGCCTCTCCCATAACCCCTCCCATATTAGCTCCTGTTGCTCCCACTGGCAGCGATCCAATGGTTCCTAATGTTGTTCCTAATCCAGCTGCAATGCAACCAGGAGCAGATGGCCGGGGGGGGGGGGTGAGGGAGCAGGAGGAGGCTGATGCACCTCCCCCAGTACTGCACAGCTATACAAAACAACCCTGGGATAACAACCCTGGAATCCCAGAGACTTGGCTAGATGGCACAGTAAAATGCCAATGGTTAAGGGAGGATGCACAAAAATGTGCTGGGGGTTTCCCAATATATGCACTGGGTATAACTCATCATGGGGAGATGTTCAAATTTTGTTAAAAGAGTTGTTTTGATCAGATGAGAAAGAAAAAATACTGGAAAAAGACACAGAACTGCCAAGGCAAACGGGAGGAAAGAGGGCCACGCGGCCGGCCAGCGACCCCACCTGGGACTACAAGAAGGCAGGGGAGAGGGCTGCCTGCCAAAGAACAATTAGAAATTTGGTGGAAGGTAATAGAGCTTACAGAGGAGGAGGAGGAGGAGTGAATTGGTCTACGGCACAGCAACGCAGGCAGAGGCCAAAGGAACAGCCCAGTGATTACTGGGGAAGACTGCAACAAGCCCTGTTAAAATACAGGGGAATGACACAACAGAACTTCAGTCATGAGTTAGCGTATCTGTAGACCAGGTGGCTTCTGATATAAGGGAGTACTTTACAGAATGTATGCCCGGATGGCAAGGGGAAACTCCACAGAAAGTTTTGAGTGTAGCTGTTCATACATACGATGGAAGAGAAGAGCGACAAACCACAGAACTAGCAAAAGAAAGGAGGCAAGAGAAGCAGCAAGAGACTACTCTGCTGGCAGCAGCGTTGTTGTCATTGCAATGATTATAAGGAAAAGGGACTGGAAGAAGGCTTCCTCCTTGAAGAGGATGAGGCAGAGGCCGGGGAGGATTCAATTACAGAGTCGAGGAAGCAGCGCGAAGACCAAGGGGAGACTGGGAGAAGAGATGTAACTGTTGTGGAGAGGCTGGGCATTGAAAAAGGGAATGTCACTTCAGCCTAGAGAATTTGGGAGAGAAATGGATACGAGAGATTTGAGACGAGAATTCAGGCACGGTGATCAGCACCACCAATGACTGGAGGCATGGGACTTGGAAAACTCAGTGGAGGCTGAGGTCTATGGGATGTGGAACACTCAATTAGACCATAAAGGGCATGTAACTGGGAAAACAGGGAAACAGAAGGTCGAGTTTTTCATTGATACAGGGGCAACTTTGTCACTTCTAAACTTTGTTCTGCAGGGTGCTCTATTGTAAGATTAAATATTGATACAAGGGGTAACTGGAAAGGGGGAACAGGCCTTACGTAAACCATTACGACTGGCCACAGGTAAGAAGGGAGCACGGCGAAGATTTGTGATAGCAGAAGACTCACCGGCTTGTTTTCAAGGGAGACATCTTCTCCAGGCTCCAGATGTACAAAAGTGCATCTTTTGCCAAAGGGCGCTGATCTAATAATTGCGGCGGGGATGTACAGCTTCTGGCCATACGGGTCTGAACCAGAAACACCGAGAGCCCTACAAGACATACCCAAGGAACTATGGTATGGAGCAGGTCAGGGACAGAGGTGGGATTACTGAAATCAGCACAGCCAATAGGCAGAAAAGCAAAGCGGGGAGGGGAGCGCCCCCAGCAGTAAAACACTATCCCATCCCTCGCAGATGGATGCTTCTGCAGGTGTTCTAGTTAGATTCCCGGGGGCCAAACATCCGGTTTGGCCAGCCAGCACAAACTCACACACACACGCACAAACACTCTTCAGTAGCAAGCAGTTTATTAGTAGATACTTACAAACAGACCGACCTGATGGTAATCTTGAGAAGGACCACCTCAATGCTTGTCCCGATCGTCTGCATGGTGAGAGGGAGAGTCGGCAGGCACAATCTTTTCGGGCGTCCCCGAGGAGGCAACGTGGTCCTCTGTTGTGTAGCAGCCTCACCCTCCTTCGGAAAACTCCGGCATTTATGATTACTTGCGGTAGGCGGGAGTCCCGGCACCTGGGGCCAGCAAGTGCGGGGAGTCTAGCCCAACTCCGCCCCGGTTGCATAACGGGGCTATGATACTGCGCACGCGTGCAGACTTATTTCGGGGGCCACATTTGGCTTTGGGGGTCGCTATTTCACTACTCTTCAGCTTCTGACCTTCCTGTTGACTGCTTCTCATGGTGATTCTGTGGCTGGAAGCCACAGAATCTATATGTGACCAACCGCTGTTCTTTCTCACAGATTTCCATGACCTTGTTAGTTACTTGTTTGTATCCTGCTTAACACAGCGGTATTGTTCTAGGCACTAAAAAGTTACAGCACTAGACTATTCTCACCAAATAGCAGGTGGTACAGATACAAAAGTTGCAACACGGACCATTCCCATCAAGTATCACGTAGCACGGATACAGCAGGGAAGCAGAAAAAAGGGCATTCTAAAGCAAATTAATGAAAATATCTTGTTCAAGGAATTCTAAAAGCGTGTGAATCCCTGTACAACGTGTCAATTCTACCAGGAAGTAAAAACAGCTTAGACAAAGACGGGCCTGCAGACTTTTGGTTGGTACAGGATTGGAGAGCAATTAATCAGTGTGTTAGAGTTCCGCACCCAGTGGTAACCGACAGCTCTACTACACTTTTGCAAATACCACACTGGGCTGGATATCCTACTGTGATTGACTGGACTGCCGCATTATTTAGCGTTCCAATAGATGAAGAGAGCCCACCCTTACTTGCCTGTGCTTGGAAAAGACAGTAGTTAATGTGGACTTCCACAAGCATTTACTGGGTCTTCTACCATATTCACTTGAATATTGAAGGAAGATTGAAAAGATACTGAGTTACCTGGTGGATTAGCTTGAATACAATATGTGGATGGACTTACTGAAAGCAAGTAAAAACTATGATGATTGTTTAAAGGATACTATACATTTATGCACTGCATTAGCAACTAAAGGGCATCGCGCATCTCCATCTAAGCTCCACCTGTGTTGTACAGAGGTGAAGTATTTGGGATTCATTCAGAAGGAGCGGCAGTAAATAACTGATCCAGAAAGGGTAAGAGCCATCGCTGAATTTCCTTAACCAGTTACAAAAAAAACTGTTACGAGGATTTTAGAAGCAGACGGGTTTTGCCCACCATGGACACCAGGGTTAGGAGAGATGAGAAAATTTTAACTGCCACTTGACAGAGGCAATTAAAAAGGACGAAGTAGAAGCTACCAAATGGGGACCGGAATGAGAAAAGGCTTTTCAAGCTATAAAAGGCGCCCTAGCTCCTGCCCCAGCCTCAGGACTTCCAGGCTACACAAAACCTTTTAACCTACAGAGACATGAACAAAAGCAGGGAGCCAGTGGGGCTTTAACTCAAAAAGCAGGTCCCCATCAAAGGCTGGTGGCACACTACCCTGCTCACTTGGATCCAGCTGCACAAGGAGCTCCCACATGCATCAGATCAGTTGCAGCAGCAGCTACCATCCCAGAAAAAGGTCGACCATTGGTACTAGGACATTCAGTAACTAGCTGTGTGCCACAGGAGGTTGAATTGCTCCCCAAACAACATGCAACACAGGCCTTGTCTCCCCAGCATGCCCACAAGCCCATCAGCTGACCCACCTGAATGCTGATAACATGACTTTCAAGAAATGGAACACAAAATCCTGCAACGTTACTACTGATACACTACTCAACAGTCCCACAGGTATCCAATGATACTGCGTAATGCCTACGGCAGCAGGTGGTGACTGTGTAATTCCTGCAACAATCTCAGGTGGGAACAGCACAATTCCTATGGTAAAAGGTGGCAACTACATAATCCTGCAACGAGCAGAGGGTGCCGCATCCACCCGAGACCCAGGATCTGCAACCCTGCAGCACAGCAATCCATGCTGCTGCACTCCCCTGGGCCTTGGCAGGAGCTGGCATAAACTTACACTTGTTGTGGCATCTCCAGCCTCTGGGTCACTTTCTTCTCCTTCTCTGTGTGGGCAAGGCAGAGAGAAACCGCAGTTTTTGCCAGTTGCTCTTGTGCCGTTTTCCTCTTCATTTGGAACTTGTCTGGACAAAAGCCACCATTCTTCTCTGACACTCTTCCTCCTCAAGTGGCAACTACAGCGCAAGACAAACAGAGAGGAGGCATTTCAGATGGACCGGAGATCAGAGGAAACCCCACGCAACAGCCCAGGAGGCATCCGCTGACTGGACAGTCAGTCACACGACATTCAACTCCAGCGCCTGCTTTTCCCAACCAAGCCTACATTAACAGCTCCATTCCTCGGCCACGGCAGGCAACAGGCTGTTTTCTTTCTTCTTCTTTACACCAGCATGCTTGGGAGTCAATCCTAATCCTTCAGGCAACAAAACTGACTTACAAAACCGTGTCTTAGTTATGCATCAAAAGAATGCTACTGCTCAAGCTAATAGAACTAATTCATGCTACTAGAGGTACAGCACATCAAGGAACACCACCGCTGTGAGCTCCCCGCTACAACTGCCTCCAGCCACTGGACTCAAAGAGCCTGACCCTGACCTCTGTACAGGCACTGCCAGCAAAGTCTACCCAACTCACAGGGCGACCATTAGTCTAGGCCCTCCCCACAGCACAGCACAGCACAGCACAGCACAGCACAGCCCCTCTTCTGTCCTTTGGCTTTATTGACAACTTCTCCCTGCAAGGTCATGGGCTGGCAAGCAGGAAAGACATGCGGAAAAGCATGGAGTCATTTGCAAGACTCCATCAAAGGCAACGAACACACTGGAAGCTGTCCTTGAAGCCTCCACGGCCGTACAGCTGTGCTTTTTGACACTCAACTGAGGGACCAGCACTACGTAAATCTGTCACACGAACCAGTTCTCTCATCTGCCTGTCCCCTGCAGGGACTCTGGCTTCAGGTGATTCCTTCTGCACACATTTTCCTCCTTTCTGCGCATAGTGCCCTGCACTTGGTGGCAGCCCTCTGCAAATGCACCACCCAGGCAGTTTGCAGGAGTGTGCTCAGGAGCCAAGCCCGCGAGGAGCAGGAGGTTCCGCAATCTGTTTCTCCTGCAGCCTCACCTCACCGCACCCTCTGCAGATCCTCACTGCTGCAGCATTTCTCCCAGCACCTCCACAGCATTGGTGTGCTCGGGAGAGCAGGCGCTGGCCTGAAATGCAGCTCTTCACAACTGCATCTCGGGGACAGGGCTCACAAGAGGGACAGCTCAGCATCCTCACACATGGGCTACTACGGACTAAGTCCAGCCTCCTCGTGGCCCCTTCCGACTCCCTCAAGTGTGCAGCTCTCCCTTTCTAGGGCACCACCTTCTCCCCACTCACTGAGATTTCCTGTCCTACCACTTCCTTGCCTCCAGAGTCTCAACAGCAGGGTCTGCTGTTACATCACCTCTCACATCGCTCAGCTCCTCAGAGCTGCCTTCTCCCTTCTATTGCCGGGCAAGCTCTTCAGATTGGTTTGGCAACAGCTCCTTTTGTGGCTTTGCCCAGGTCTTGCTCATTTAAAAACCTAGAAGCCAGAAGGAGACATCAGGTGAGAGACTCACCAAAAGCTGCCACACGCCTCCCACCCAAGCAGAAGACTTAAGCCCAGGGGGCACACAAGCATAATCTCTCAGTGTTAATACATGCAACACAGCCAAGCAAAATAGCTGCCTCGCATTCATCCTGGAGCACAGGCTTACCCAAAGTCACTTCTCCAGGAGCCCCATCTCAGGTCTGCTAGCTGTCAGCAGGGCTGTTAGCAGAGAACCTTACCGCAACACAAGGACTGGTGGGTGACACACAAGCAGAGAAAAACCCCGGGGACTCAGAAGGCCCAAGCAGGGACAACACTGGGCATAAGCCCTTCACAGCGTACCACCTCCATGCTCTCAGGTCAATCTGCCCTGCCACAGGTGTTCCGAAAAAGTGGAAAACAAAACTCCTTAACACCAGTGTAGCATTAAGGAGCAGGCATTCCTTTAACAGGCGCTAGGGACGTAGTGGATCCTTCCACGCTTGTCAGAGTTACCTTACCCTCCCTTGCTTTAGCTACCTTTAGAGGCCAATCCTGCAAGGCTTTCACTGCCACATCCTACGGACAGGTATCCTGCCTCAGGATCTCCCTTCTTTTTTTCCCTTTTCTTTCTTTTAAGAGGAATGCCTTTACCTTTCAGCAGGGGACCTTGCTCGGAGGTCTCGGGTCCGGGGATCAGAGGTTCTCCCTGACAATCCCTCAGTGCCAGCTGGAGATGCAGCGATCCCATGGATCCATCGAGACTCAGAAGCAATGTCCCATCTGGGGTGCCAGAAAAGGTTACCCAAAAGAATGGAAAATAAAACTCCTTAACACCAAGGTAGCATGAAAAAGCAGGCATTCCTTTAATAGGTGCCGGGGGCATAGCGGATCCTTCCACCTAATACGCCCCCTGAGACCACAATTTGTTGAGCTTTTAGCCGATACCCCTCATACACATTCATTACAATTCCTGGAATTAATTTGGGTATTCATTACTTTTCCAAGAATTCGCTTTTATACTTACATATCATTACGTGTGTGCATTGAGTCCACGAGGGGCTGTTTTTCGGAGTCACGGGGGTCTCTAGAGGCAGATAGGTGTCATACCAGGATGACCAGGATTAATATCACAAACATCATCATCAGAATAATCCCTGCATCCTGATGCTCAGTCCTTCAGAGGTTCACCCTCTGGAGTTTTAGTTTGAGCGGGTCCTTAGTTGCAACTGTGGGCCACTGAACAGGGCGTGGAGACAATTTTACTTGCGTACAGTGGACCCAGGGCTCCACTCCCTCTAATCTGAGGGAGGCATATGTTGTCAAAAGTACCTGTCGCAGGCCTTTCCACTTTTCCTGGAGGGTTTCTGAGTTCCAGGATTTCAGGTAAAGCCAATCACCTGGCTGATACAGGTGGACCCGAGTGTCCAAAGCGAGTGGTCCAGCGAGAATGACGTATCTCCTCTAAGGGCGGGCTACCACAGCCTTTTCTAGAGAGATCAAATATAAGCGTAAGTCTGCCTCACCCACTATATGGGGTTCCCCAGGTATTAAGGGGACCTGGTACGGTTTTCCGTACAGCACCTCGTAAGGAATGATCCTAGTTCTTGTCCTGGGCTGTATCTGAATCCTCAAAAGCACTATTGGAAAAGCTACTGGCCACTTTAGAGATGTTTCTTGACAAATTTTACTAAGCTGCGCTGCCGTTCTACGGTCTGAGTGCGTAAAAACTCTCATGTTCCCTGAACTACATCCCAGATGTCCTCAGACAATGGACCTCATTTTATACCTTCAGGCATCCCAAATCGAGGAATTATTTCTTGTAGTAAAATCCCAATCACTTCTTTTGCGCCACTGGTGGAGCATGGGAAAGCTTCCCAGCCAGAAAAGGTATCTACCAAAACAAATCAGTATGACCACATTTAGGCAATTCAGAGAAATCTATCCGCCACTGTTCCCCTGGGGTTAATCCTCTTCTTACTTCTCCCATTGGTGGCTTCTTCTAAATTTGGGGGTTACCTGCACAACAGCTGCGGCATCTTTTTACAATAAGGTCAGCATTAGATTGCATCTTTGACTCCACAGCGTATCTTTTTGCACTGCTTATCGTAGCATCTGCTCCCACCTGAGTTTCCTCATGCAGTCTCTTAAGGAGCACTTCCATCATTTTGCCAGTAGTTAAAACTTGTCCATTTGGAGTGAGCCACTACCCTTCAGCATTTTTTGTACATTTCAGCCTTCCTGACAATTCATTTTCATTGTCTGAATATTCAGCAGGTCTCAGTCTCAGTTATATCTTTCCACTGGGTATTAGAGCTCCAATCACTTGTCCCGCTAACACTGCTCTTCCCGGCTACTGTATCTGCTCTCCTTTTACCTTGTGCCACTTCCCTACTTCCTTGCTGGTGGGCTTTGCAATGCATTATCGCTACTTCTTTGGGTTCCATTATTGCCTGTAACAATCTTAACAGCTCTTGTCCATACTTTACATTGCTTCCTTCTTCGCAATCTGAGCCTTCTTCTTTGAAGCACAACACCCGGCAAGTCCCTCCCCCACAAAAATTTAACAGACTCACTGTCGCTTCTAGCCATAGTTGCTCTGAGTCAGCTCCAATCAAGATGCCATCCACAGACCGTAAAAGAGTGGCATTTGACTACCTTCCCGCCACTGGGCCAAGATCTCACCAGACAGGGTAGGACTATTCTTGAATCCTTGAAGAACCACCGTCCAGCATAACTGCTCCTTCCTCCTCGTAGTGGGACATCCCCATTCAAAGGCAAAAATTGTCTGGCTTTGCTCTTCTACGGGAATACAGGAAAAAAGCATCTTTTAAATCTAGCACCGTAAAACAAGTGTTAGTCTCAGGCACCAAGGCTAAAAGAATATATGGGTTTGGCATGGTTGCATGTATATCTTTTGTTACCTGGTTCACTGCCCTTAGGCCCTGGACCAGCTGATATTCTTGCAAACGCGATTTTCTTACTGGCAGGATTGGTGTGTTGAATTCAGATCAACACTCTCTAAGCAAGCCATTTTGCAAGAAGGTATTAATTAGGGGTTCCAATCCTCTATGTGCTCCTAGCTTGGCAGGGTCCTGATGCACCCTAAACTGGCTTTGCTCCCAGCTGTAGCTCTATTTTGACTAGGGTCGCGTTCTTCCCTTTCCCCGGCTTTGTCGAAGCCCAGAGCAGGGGAATCACTGCAACCAATACACTTGAAGGGATACTTGCACCGTTATTCCACAGAGCCGACTCCATCAAAAGGCAGATTTGCACTCCCCATGCCAGTTCTGGAGGGCTGTGGAGCTGCACGGAACTCTTGGAAAAGCTTATCTGCACATGAATTTGCATAGTAAATCCCGTCCTAATAAAGGCAGGGAACACTGGCAGCTAGAGAAACTCATGAGTCCGTTTAGTACCTCCAATTGTACATTCCACTGCTTGCAAAAATGGCCTCCAGGTTTTCCTCCCCATAGCCCCAACCCTGGTAGTAGTAGTCGTCTTACTTAAGGGTCCTTTACAACTCGTTATCACTGAATGAGCGGCTCCACTATCTAATAAAAAAATCTACAGTTTCATTCCCCAGCTTTAATGGAACCAGGGGATCAGCTGCGCAAATTCTGGTTTTCTCCCCCGCTCCCCTTCGTTCTGTATTTGACTCCTCTAACATATTCAGGTTGGTGTTTTCTGGGCTCTGGGGCTTTGTCATCCTTCTTCGGATGACCAGAATTATTGCTTTTATATACCTTCTATTGACCAGTATTACAGTTCAAGGTCACATTTTCTGGCCATTGCTCATCACATTCCAACTTAGCCATTCCAACTTACACATATTAATCACAGTAGCTTCTACAAAGATATCCCAGTGTTTCAAAATGCACACCCCAAAGGGCTACGGGGAGGAATGGTGGATTGGCTTGACCCCAGGCCAGCTACCTAGAAACTCCAGCCTCCACCTTTATACCTGCACCTTTGTGCGCACTCGGCTCTGACCCCTCTGGTCAATTAAGGCAACCTTTGCCGAGCCTCTGCCTGCGACTTTATCCCTTTATGCGCACTTCATACCCTTGTGCGCACTTCATCCCACTACCCTTCCCTGCAGCAAAATAATGTAAGTTGCTACGAGCTGTTTCTCTGATAGGAGGTCCACCCTCCATTTGACACCTACGCCTCATAATGCGCCCTAATTCGGAAGCCCTTAAATTTCCTCTTTCAGGCGCAGAACATTTCCCACCCCGTAATAAACATAACAACCGGAACTAGCAACTGGAACAACCGTACTAACCGCAGCAACAGTGCAACACACGGAGCAACAGAGGAAAGAAGGAACAGAAAGAAGAGAAGACGAGAAGACAGTGCGGCCGCCCAATACCAGATACCTTTAAATCAATCTGCAGGCTTAGGCCTGACAGAGTTACCTTACCCTCCCTTCCTTTAGGTACCTTCAGAGCCCAATCCTGCAAGGCTTTCACCACGTCTTATGGACAGACAACCTGCCTCAAGATTCACCCCATCCCTCCCCCGCCCTTTTTTTCAAAAAAAAAAAAAAAAAAAAAAAAAAAAAAGAGAGAGAGAGAGGAATGTCTTTACCTTTCAGCTTGGGACCTTGCTCGGAGCTCTTGGGTCTCAGGATCAGAGGTTCTCCCCGAAAATCCTTCGGTGCCAGCTGGAGACGCTGCGAGCCGACGGATCTGTCAAGACTCAGAAGCTGTATCCCATTCAGGGTGCCAGAGAAGATACCGAAAACCGGAAAATAAAGTTCCTTAACACCAATGTAGCATTCAAAAGCAGGCATTCCTTTAATAGGCGCTGGAGACGTAGGGGGTCCTTCCACCTAATATGCCTCCCAACAGCATGATTCGTTGAGCTTATTTCTGAATACCCCTCATACACGTTCATTACCATTCTTGGAATTAATTTGGGTATTCATTAGTTTTCCAGGAATTTGCTTGTATTTTTACATATTATTACGCGTGCGCATTGAGTCCATGAGGGGCTGTCTTTTGGGGTTTCAGGTGCCTCTAGTAGGGGTGTATACATATGCCTTCTTGACATAGCCTAACACCTGGCATCAAGCATGACCAAGAATCTAGCTGAGAAGAGTTAATGCAAAACAAGTGCCTTTATCCTTTGAGCAAACACTGTCAACAAAAGAGGAAGTGGTGTCCTCTCTTTGAGCATGGGTGTGGTAAAACACATTCGGTGACCTGGTTCCAATTAGTCTGGTTTTAACCCCCCCTCACCCCATCCCCCCCCCCACCGCCATCCTTCCCTCTATCCTCTTGCCCTTCCCACCCCCCATGCCCCCCCAAGAAAAAAAGAAAAAATAAAGAAGTCAAAAGACATTTTAACTCAGATCAGTTCCCCAGTCTGCTCTGATATGCAAACATCTACACTGGTAGAAGTGGGTGGAAGAAAAATGCTCCTTTCTACAGCAGGGCTGGCTCCAAGCCCAAATAGAACCAAGCCCGTATGGCATCAGCAGATTGTCTTGACAAAGTTAGCAAAGCAGAAGGGAGACTGGAAAACAGACTAGAGGCTAAATTCAAAATTGGAGCTAGACATCAGATGAGAGGCAGCTAGATTAGCTCTACGTTCAGGTAAACTCTTCATAAGCTTGCCTCAGTTTTGCCCCAACCCCAAGCTACTAGTCTCAAAATGAAGTGTGCTTTGGGAACAAGTCTAGTTTAGAACTCATTAGTGGCTGCAAGAAATGCTGATCTCTTCTAAAACCCATAAAGCTGAGGAAGGCTGCACACACAAGAACAGGCTGATAAGAAGGTGCAAAAACAAAGCCTTCCCATTACAGAAACAAACTCTCTCGGAACACTCCAAGGAAAAGGGTGTGAGCTAGTGAGGTGAGGCTCTGGAAGCATCAGGTCTGCAATACACTGATGACCTCATTCCCTAGCTTTCCTCTACAGTACAGACATGAGAACAAAAATGCTGCAGAAATCTCCTCTCCCACCACCTTTTGCTATGCTCCCTCCGTCTGAAGCATCGCCTAATGGCATACCAGCTGCCTTCAGAAAGGCTCCTGCTCCGGTCCTTTTCTCAAAGCCGCTCCCCTTTTACCACTCCATTCTTAGGGTGAAAGGCTCAGGCTCAACACCATTCATCCTCTGCTGCAGTACAGATACCTTTGGATTGTCCCCACAGCTCGAACTAGTTGAGCAGCATCAGCCCATTCTGCCACCTTCATTTGTCAGCTCCTTTCAGCGCTGAAGCCAGCAGAGCAGACTGCGCAGGGACCAGGCAGCTGTTGCTGGGAATACCTGCAGGCAACCAGCACCTTCCCCTGCTCTACAACACTTCCAAGTGCAGAGAAATACAGGGGAGAATGGAGCACTTCTTCAGATTTTACACACTGATGCTCAAGTATTTGGCCACACTACCGCAACAGATTTAAAGCCTATGTAGGGCCTGACCCAGTCAACAAGGGGGGACATTTTTCATGCCACGTCCTTTTCACCCCAGCCTTCTAGGCAGGAGCATGAGGACTACAAATACAGAAAATACATTTCTCTAAGCACTTCACTGCATTGTGCCCTTTACAGGCAGATCGTGCTCCCCAAACTAATGCCAAATCCACCACTAACCTGCAGAGTCACCTCCGGAAGGGCTCCTTCCCCCTAGTTGTGCCAGGGAGCTGAGGCATAAGGACACACTAAGTAGGATTCCTGTTGCCAGAATTTGACTCGGAAAAAGAAGGAAGAAAGGTGCCATGCCTGACTGAGGACTACAGAAAGAAGTGCAAAGATTCAAACGGGCACGGAAGCAGGATCGTAGGGGAAAAAACATCTCCAGACCAAATGACAGTGGGCCCTGGCTAACACAAACCTTTGGGACCTTGCTTTTCAGCAAAGGAAAAGCCCCCTTTGCTGAAATGGGATCGTTTCTAACATAAATACATGCGCTGTGGGTTACGCTGTCCCTTTCCTCTGTGAGAGAGTGTTTGACCAGGAGACAAAACAAGGCTAAAGGCGAGCTGGGATCCGATGGATTTTGCCCCCCAATTCTTCCCCAGGCAAAGGCTGCTAAAGGCAGCAACGGCGGCTGCTAAAGGCAGGGTTTGGCTCTCGGGGGTCATTGGAAGCGGAAAAGGCCAGAGGAACGGCCTTGCGCGGCGCTTTGAAGATGGGGCTTGCCCCAAGCAGGGGAAGGGCTGTGCTACTTGCCTGCGGTAACCGGCATCGCGCTCTGGCTCCAGGGCTTCCCTCCCGCCGTTCCTGCGGGGCCAGGTTCACACTCCTGCTGCTTCATGCTCTGCTCAGGCTCCGCCGAGCAGCAAGGCGCTCGCAGCGACGCAGATGCGGGTGCCAAGAGGCATTCTCGACGAGGGGCATTCCAGGTCCCGCGGTGCTTTCGCACGCTGGTTACACAGCCCATTCGCCGACGCCGAGGGAGCGAACGGCTCGTTTTAAACTCGGCCCGGTGGGAGCTGCGGCCCGCAGGCCCCGGCCGGGGAGCCGCCGCCGTGCCGGGAGGGCTCCGCCGGCGCGGGGCAGCGGGGGCGCCGCGCCGAGGCGCGTGTGCTGGGCCCGGGGCCGGGCTGAGGCGCCGGCGGCGCGGCGGCGGCGGCGGGCGGGAGGCTCCCCTCAGGCCGGCGCGGCCCGGGGCGCCGCGGGGGCCCCGGCGGGGCGGGGGGGCCGAGCCCGGGGCCCTCGCCCGCGGGGCCCCGGGAGCGCCGAGGAGCGCCGCCGCCGCCGCCGCAGGGGCCGGGCCCTGCCGGCTCGGCGCCTGCCCTCGCCTCCGCGGCCGCGCCAGGGCCCAGGCTGGGGCTCCCTGCCGGGCGCCGCCGCCGCCCCCCTTCAGCCGGGCGGCGAGAGCGCGGGGCCTCCCCGCCGCTGCAGCAGCCGCCGCCGCCGCCGCCGCCCCGGCGCTTCCTCGGCCCGCGGCGGGGGGCGGTGCCGCGGGGCGGCCCGAGCTCCCCGAGGCGGCCTCTGCGCTCGGGCGGGGTCTTTCCCTCCGCGGCGAGAAAGGCGGGTGTCAGCGGCTCCCGCGTGCGCGGAGCTTCGCGCAGCTGCCGCGAGTCCCGGCCCGGCGCTGCCGTGTCCGCGGGTCTGTTCTCCGCGGAGGCGGCGGGCGGGTCGCGGCTTCCGCGCGCTGCGAGTTCCCGCGGGGGTGCCGGGAGCCGGCGCTTGCTCCCAGCACGTCTCTGCTGCGCGAGAGGAAGGCTCCTGCGCCGCGAGCGAGCGGGGAAAACGCTGGTGCTTGCTCGGAGCAGCGCTGGGTGCGGCCTCCCGGCAGCGGCGGCCTCTGGAAAGCCGCGGCTGCAGCCTGTCCTCGCTGCTGCCAGAAGCCCTTCGGCAGGCGTCAGGCAGCTGATCCTGTGTTCCAGGCGTGAAGCGCAGCGTGCTGTTTCCCTTGGAAAATATGCTGGTTGTCTCGGGGTTCGGCACGGAGTATTTTCAGCCGAGGAAGGGAGAGGAATGACCTCCTCCCGACAGCGAGGGCCCGGTGCCCGGGGGGTGAAGCACCACCCTTGCTGCGTCCCCGTGTGAGAAAGCTCTCGCCGCGCCGCCTGCCCGTGAGAAGACTTGTGAGCAGCCGCGGTGTCCGACTGCCTTCTCTTCTGCCGAGACTCTGCCTTCCTTTGCTTTCTTCCTTAATAACGCCCGTAAGTTCCCAAGGGAAAGGACGATTAGCTTAGGGAGTGTTTTAGCTGCCTCTGGTTTATGTTTGTGGCCCGCGTTTCACAGCCCGGGGGAAGCTCTGCGTGCGCGAGTGGGGTAGTTGTGGTGAGCCCAGGGAGCTGCGAGCGCTTCTTCCCAGGCGCCGGTGGAGCCTGCGTTGCGGTATGCGTTTGGGAGTGTTTCAGAGCAAGCCAAGCCCGAGAAGCTGCTTTTTGTAAGTAAACCGAGACCAGGCAGTTCTCGGTTGCTTTTCGCTTTCTCTACAGTCCAGCGGAGTGTGAAATATTTCTGCTGATGCATTCACAGTCGCTCTTTTGAGTCATGCTAAATTGCCGCGGGACGGAAGGCGAACGAGTGCGCGGAGACTCGGGAATGGCTGTTGCTTAGAGCAGTTGGGCGCGGGTTTGTAAGCAGTCTGGCGCAGCAGGCTACTGCTGCTGCTGCTCAGCAGAGATGGCCCTTTCTCCACGCGTGGGAACCAAGCGGCTGCGGGAGGCTTCATGGTGCCGCCGTGACAGGAGCTCGCCTTCAGCACATTCACATTCCGTGCTTCTCTTTGCTTGTGGGCTGAGAAAGCTTCCTCGGTGCAGTTTCGGGAGGATTTTCCTGAGGTCTTGCTCCCCCGCAGCCTGTCGTTTTTCCTCGGGGGAAGCTCCCAGCACTGTTAGTGCGCGTGGAGCAGTCCGAAAGGGCGCAGCCGCTGGACTGTGCCCCTGTCCGGGGCGCGAGTTTGGTAGCTGAATTTCAGCAGAGTGCGGGGACGATATTTTCCTTCTATGTTGCAGGGTACCCGGAGAAGAATTGTACTTGTTCACAGAAAACAGGAATATTTACGTAACCAAAGCTTTCCTTCTCCCTGCCGGCGGAACAGACTGCTAGGTGTGGCGAATTGCTTGCCTGTAGCTAAATCATGACATTGTTGTTAACGTTTGTATAGCTTCGGGCTTGTGTTTATCTTCGAGAGCTTGCAAACACTTTCTTTTTGCTCTCCTTGTGTCCTCCTAATGGCTCTGGCAGCCTGACTGATGCTTAGTTATCTCTTAGTTTGTCCCTGCGCTGTGCTCCCGGTTGGTCTTTGAAGGTCGCAGTTCTGGTGCTTCAGCAGAGGAAGACATTGCCTCTTGCCTGCTGACGGGCATTTCTTCTCTCTTTGCCTTTGGCCAAGGAACTTCCTTGTTTCTTTAGTAATGAGATGGGGGGTGGGGGTGGGGGTGACAGGAACTGCCCTGGCTGGCCGCAGAATGTACCCCAGACCTCTGCGGTGCAGTGTAGCTGCATGATAGTAGTGCAATGTTGAGAGCCTTAATGAAGTGACTAAAAAAGGGCTTGGTGCCAGTCGTGCCGTAGGCAGCACTTTGCTTATGCTGAAGGGAGGAACAGGCTCTGAGGCCGAAGACGCCTTTGCATCGTGGATGGGAGCACGCCCTTGTCCAAAGCCCGTCTGGTGTCTTCATTTCAGCTGCAGCCCTCTGGCGGGGTCAGCGGAGGGCTTCTACTTGGAAGTCAGTTAAAATCTCAGCTCTGCAGCGCCCTCCTGCAAGGATATTTTGGGGGGTGGTGGCAGTGTTATAAGCTCAACGAATCATGGTCCCAGGGGGCGTATTAGGTAGAAGGATCTCCACTGTCCCCGGCGCCTGTTAAAGGAATGCCTGCTTCTTAATGCTACCTCGGTGTTAAGGAGTTTTATTTTCCGTTTTTTCGGTACCTTTTCCGGCACCCTGAATGGGATACAGCTTCTGAGTCTCGACAGATCCGTTGGCTCGCAGCATCTCCAGCTGGCACCGAAGGATTTTCGGGGAGAACCTCTGATCCTGAGACCCAAGAGCTCCGAGCAAGGTCCCAAGCTGAAAGGTAAAGGCATTCCTCTCTCTCTCTCTCTCTCTCTTTTTTTTTCTTTCTTTCTTTTCTTTTTTTTTTTTTTTTTGAAAAAAAAGGGGGGGAGGGATGGGGTGAATCCTGAGGCAGGTTGTCTGTCCATAAGCCTTGCAGGATTGGGCTCTGAAGGTACCTAAAGGAAGGGAGGGTAAGGTAACTCTGTCAGGCCTAAGCCTGCAGATTGATTTAAAGGTATCTGGTATTGGGCGGCCACACTGTCTTCTCGTCTTCTCTTCTTTCTGTTCCTTCTTTCCTCTGTTGCTCCGTGTGTTGCGCTGTTGCTGCGGTTAGTACGGTTGTTCCAGTTGCTAGTTCCGGTTGTTATGTTTATTACGGGGTGGGAAAGCACTCCCTAAGCTGATCGTCCTTTCCCTTGAGAACTTACGGGCGTTATTAAGGAAGAAAGCAAAGGAAGGCAGAGTCTCGGCAGAAGAGAAGGCAGTCGGACACCGCGGCTGCTCACAATGTCATAAGTTACTCTCTTGAAAATTAATTCATACAGAGAGTTTGTTAAATCATGTCAGTAATTTATTTAATTAAGTAAGCAGTCACAAGCAAAACAGCGCTGGGCGGCCGGGGAGTTTTAGCTCCGCCAACGGCGCGCACCTCCTTCACATACAGTCCCCTTTTTATAGTCTGCTAGTTTTGGGATGAGTTGTAATCTCCTGGTGGGTTTTGCGCATGTGTGAGTTGCTAGGGGGGTCGTCTGAAGTGCTGTGGTGGTCCTGGAGAGGAAGGCCATAGTCCTCCTCCGTCTCTTCATTTTGGCTTGTCTCCTTGTGAGTGATCACAGGTGTTTGCTTATCTGTTGTGTTGACTCCCTTTGGGATGCTGTCCTGTGAGTGATTACAGGCGCCTGCTTATCTTTTCTTCTTTACCCTTTCGCTTTCAAAGGAATTCCTTCTTGGTGACCTTCGAGCAACTTGTTGCTTACTTCAGCTCTTTATAGTCCTGCAAGATAGCTAAGGCCCTGACACCAGTTCCACAAGGGGTCATATAAGCTTTTGAGCTTACCATAATTTATTTCTCTGACACCATGTCTCAACACTGGTTGTTGTAAAACCTCCTCCTCCCACTCCACCGGCTTATTCCTCCTTTTAAACAATGAACAAATAGTTACAATTTATTACAATCCCTCCTTTTTCTTTTTGGTTACTTATTTTGTTCATTGAATTCCTGGAGCGCCTGGCGACTCAACACCAATGCGTCCGCATCTCCGTTTAGTTCAAGTGATTCATACTTAGCATGTACCAGCATTAGGTGTACAGCTTCTAGGCGGCCTTTCACAATTCCAATTATTTTACTAAAAATACATGGTCCAAAGGTTAATGTTATTGTTAACAGTAATAAAGGCCCTGCTATGGTTGACAACAAGGTGGTGAGCCAAGGTGAATGATTAAACCAGGATTCATACCAGTTCTGTCGAGCCTCATTTTCTCTTTTTCGTTTTTCTAGACCCTCTCGGAGTTTCATCATGGTATCTCTTACCACTCCAATGTGATCAGCATATACACAACACTCCTCTCGCAGGGCAGCACAAAGCCCTCCTTGTTGTAGAAAGACCAAATCTAATCCCCTACGATTTTGTAGTACTACCTCTGAGAGGGATCTAACTGATTTTTCTAACGCCGAAATGGATTGCTCGATCCTGGCCAAATCTTCGTCAACTGCGATACGCAGAGAGGTGAACTCTTGGCTTTGTTTTACTAGTGAGGCAACTCCAGTACCAGCTCCTGCAACCCCTAAAACCATTGATGTGGCCAGGGTTACAGTTGTGACTGGTTCCCTCTTTTCGAGATGGTAATCTGCTACAGTGTGGTGACTATATATATTCCTCAGAGTGGTATAGAATCCTTGGTATAATTATTACCTGTACACAAAAGTCGTGAGACGCATTGAAGAGTTTTAATGATAAGCATGGAGTGACTCCTAATGATGAGCATGCCCACCTCGTGTTGTTGGCTGGAATTAACCATTGGTGTGACTGGTCGCTATTCTCCGTGACGTTACAAAGACTGCCCTTTCCTCTGGGGACAGTACCCATGCACCTACCGCTTCCAGATACCTGGGTTAGTGTTACCCCGATTTCTTGTCCCCAGTAGCATTGTGAGGGGTTACTTTCGTTCGAGTAGATGGGATCGCCTAAGTCTTCGATGGCCTCGTAATATGGGGGTCTTATGCTAATACATAACCAGCAGCGTCTAGTTATATTTGGATTTGTTTGATTCAATATTCGATAACTAGCATCTATGACTTTCCATATGCTGTTCCCAGATGTGATTCCATGTTCCCCTGCAATGGTGGGGACTACATCTGTAGGGAATGATTCTATTGCACTATTGGGAGGTGTCGTTGTAGATAGGTCTGGCCCAAGGGTTTTTGTAGGTCGGGCCTCTAGGACTCCCCCTGACAGTACGTCATTTGGTCCGACTGGTTGGGAAATCTTGGCCTCCTCCTTTTTTATTAGTATGAGGCCTCCTCTATCAGGTCCGTGTGAATAGAATCTAACGCCCCACATTTTCCCTAGTAACCAGCTGATATCTTCCGGCTTGGTTACATTTAGATACAGAACCTTGCAAATCTCCTCGTTCCTATAGTGTCCTGTGTATCCCAAATTTTGTCCTCGCCATCCTTGGCGGGGATCTGCTCGACGATTACATCCTAGTGGTCCATAGCCCACTTCTAAAAACTTGTCACGGCCTGCCCCAGGATTCCAGTCTGTAGCAATGGTTTCACAGCCCCAGTATGCACAATAGTATTCATTTGGATAATTACAATACACCCTCCCCGGGTTAGAGCTCGGACAGAAGTAAAGTCCTGATCGGTTGAAACACATTGTTTCTGTAGTTAGGTTACACGGTGTAGTGCGGAAACTAGGGGCACCTGCTGTCGTTACTTGCTGTATAACCTGTTGATCTTCATATCTAATTAGACTCCACTGAAAAGGTCGATGGGGGTGGTGTGGTTGTAGGATACCGCAGCTAACCATGATAATAACACTAATTCCCATGTACCGTAAGAGATGGTCGGGGCCCATTTCTCCTAATGTTATGTTTTACCTGGCCTCTTAACCTCCCCACCGTCTGCACTCCTCTGCCTCGCTTGTCAGTTCGGTTGCAGTGAACTACAAGGTATTGGTTCTTCTCGGCAGCAGCAGTGTTCTTCAGGGGAATCTGTTAGAGAGCCTTTGTCTAGGAGTGGGGCCCCTTCTCTTGTTATGGTACATGGACAGGGGAAATAATACTTATCGAGTTTAAGCGTTAATTTCAAGTCGTTGGAGCCTGGAACCGCCCTCCACTCTTCTCCCAGGATCGGTCCTTTCACACGGCTGGCATGAGTCCACCCTTTTTCTGCAGTCCGAACAGCCGTTTCTGTAGTAAGCAAAACAACGCAAAACAACGTAGGGGCCTTCCCACCGAGGTGCTAATGAAGTCTCTTTCCATGTTTTGATTAGAACCTTATTTCCGGGCTGTACTTGGTGTATGGCTATATCTAATGGGGGTCGCTGCACCACTAGGCCTCTTTTCTGTAACTCTCTACGTCGGCTCATTAACTGTGTTAGGTAGGGCTGTAATTGAGTAGCTTGCAAATTGGGGTGTTCAAGAGGCATCTCTAAATCATATGGCATACCATAAAGCATTTCGAAAGGCGAAAGCCCCACGTCAGTTCGGGGCTGCGTTCGTATGTTTAATAAAGCAAGCGGTAAGCATTTTACCCAGGACGCTTTAGTTTCTAGCATAAGTTTTGTTAACTGTTTTTTAATTTCACCATTCATCCGTTCCACCTTTCCAGAGCTTTGAGGATGCCACGGAGTATGATATTCCCAGCTTACTCCTAAAGCTTTCATAGTTTCTCGGGACACCTTAGATATGAAATGGGGACCTCTATCAGAGTCAATTGTTTCTACAATTCCGTATCAGGGAATTATATTCTCAAGTAATATTTTTACCACGGTCTGAGCTGTAGCCCTTGCCGTAGGGAATGCTTCAACAAAATGTGTGAGATGGTCTACAATCACAAGCACATATTTGTACCGTCCTGTTTTTGGAAGTTCTGTAAAATCTAATTGGATTTTTGCAAAAGGTCGATGAGCCAGTTCTCGACCTCCCAACACCCTTTTTCTAACATGCTGAGCATTCACTTTTCGACAAGTTATACAGTCATTCACAACCCTCTTTGCTATATTGTAAATTCCTACACACATATACTTTGTGGCAAATTGATCTACCAATGCCTGAGTTCCCCAGTGCGTGTTCTCATGAAACCTCCGTAGTACCCCCAAGGCCACCGACTTCGGGAGTACTTCTCGCCCATCCGGCAGTACCCACTTTCCTTTGTCAGCTTCTTTTATACCCATTTGTACCATCTTGTTCTTTTCTAGCGGCGTAAAGCAAAACAGTGAGTAAACTGGTCTGTGCAAATAACAGCGTTCATATTCAGGGGCCTCTTTCCCAGCCGCTTCCTCGAGGAAATTACACTGTATTCCTCCGACACTCCATTCCTTCCAACAATCATAACATGGTAACTCCTTTAAATCTTTCCCACAATTTAGACGGTCTTCCCTCATCTTTATAACCTGTAAACTCACCAGGGCCACTCGTTTAGCTTCCTGATCTGCCAAATTATTTCCTCTAATTTGAGGAGAAAGACCTCGCTGATGTCCTTTCACATGGACTATAGCAATCTCTTTTGGTTCTCTAATAGCCTGCAGGACCTGAGTAATAAGTTCCTGGTGTATCAGTCCCTTCCCCTGCGAGTTGACAAGTCCCCTCTCTTCCCAAATTTTACCGAAAGTATGTATTACCCCATAAGCATATTTAGAATCTGTGTATATCGTGCCGCTTTTGCCTTTTAACAACTTTAAAGCTCGCAGCATAGCATATAGCTCACAAGCCTGAGCAGACCAGCTTGGACTCAAGGGTCCTGATTCTACCACCTCGAGTGTCTTCCCATTCACCAATGCATACCCTGATTTCCTTTTTCCTTTAACTATTCTCGAAGAGCCATCTATAAATATTTGCTCGCCCTCAGGTAACTCCATCTCTTCCAAGTCAGGTCGCAATTTTGTTTGCTCTTCTATATTTCGGAGGCAATTATGCTCTAAGGGTTTGTTTGGTTCTCCATAGAGGAACTGAGCAGGATTTTGTAAGGAAGTCATTTCTAAGGTTAACTTTGGAGAGGAGATTAAGATTCCTTCATACTTTAATAATCTAGCATCTGTGATCCATTTTTCAGCTTTTTGTTGTAGTACCCCTCGTATATTATGAGGGGATATTACTTTAATTTCTCCTCCAAAGGTAATCTTCTGCGCTTCTTCTACTAATAAGGCAGCTGCCACCACTACCTGCAGACAGCTAGGCCAGCCCCGGCTAACTGGGTCCAGTAATTTGGATAAATAGGCAACTGGCTTTTTACTTCCCGCCCATTCTTGGGCAAGTACTCCATAGGCAGTACCCTCAGTGCTGTTTACGAATAATAAGAATGGCTTTCTTAAATCTGGAAAGCTTAATACTGGGGGATGCATTAGTTCCTCTTTTAATTTTTCTAAATGCTCTTCATCTTCTTCTGTCCACTTAAGTAATCCATCCTTATTTAATTTATTGTAGAGGAATTTGACCTTTCCGCTATAATCCTCTATCCACTGCCGACAATACCCAGTTAATCCTAACAGTTGCCGTACTTGCCTCTTTGTTGTTGGGGCCTTCAGAGCCAGGATACCACTAATTCTCTCCGGATCCAGTCTCTTAGTCCCCCCACTTAATCGATGACCCAGATATCTTACCTCCTTCTCTACAAACTGCAACTTTGATTTTGAAACTTTCAACCCTTGCAGGCTAAGAAAATTTAACAACTGGACGCTAGCCTGCCTTACCACTTCTTCATCCTTTCCTGCTATTAGCAGGTCATCCACATACAGCACTAATGTCACTCCCGGCACTTTATTATAGTCCTGCAGAATCTGTTCCAGGGCCTGTCCGAATAAATTTGGGGATTCGGTAAATCCTTGAGGGAGGACAGTCCATCGTAGTTGCTGTTTTCTATGGGTATCCGGGTCCTCCCATTCAAAGGCAAAATAATCCCTGCTGCTCTCATCCAAAGGACATGCCCAAAACGCATCCTTCAAATCTATTACACTATACCATTGATCATCCGGGTGTAACTGACTTAATAGAGTATGTGGATTCGCTACTACTGGGAACCTAGTCACAGTTCTCTTATTGATTTCCCTCAAATCATGCACCAATCTATATTTGCCATCCTTTTTCCTTACTGGTAATATTGGGGTATTAAAAGGGGACATACAAGGTTCCAATAGCCCCTGTTGCAGTAACCTCCGAATTTCAGGTTTTAATCCCCGCCTGCCCTCTTCAGACAGGGGATATTGCTTAATTCTCGTTGGTACACCCGGGTTGGTTATAGTTACCTTAAAAGGTTTAATATTCAATTTACCCACACTGTCTGGAGTGTACCAAACTTCCGGGTTTATGCTTTGTTCATCCTCTATTCGGAGAGGACACAATTTAATTTGTAGCCTATTATCTATCACTTCTAAACTTATGCCTAATTCTATTATCAAATCTCTACCTAACAGGTTATACTCAGCTTCGGGTACCAAAAGTAAAGGTCCAACACCTATCTTGGAACCTGATTCGATTAATACTTCTTTTATAACGGGGACCCCAAATGGTTCTCCTTTTGCCCCAATTACTTGTACCCTTTCTGCCGAGGCCTTACACCCTAAAGGTAAGGTTTGGACCGTAGATCTTTCAGCCCCTGTGTCTATGAGGAATTCCATTTCCTCGCGCTGGGGACCCACTTTTAATTTTATCAAGGGCTCGTTTTTTTCTCGGGTCCCCAGCAAATAGAGCCCCTGACACCCCTACTCATCCTTGAACATCTTCTCATCCTCTTTTCTCTGTCGACATTCCCTCTTAATATGACCCTTTTTATTACAATAAAAACAGATCACATTTCTTTGTCCCTGACCATCTTTCCCTTCTTCTCTCTCAAGCTTCCCACGCACCATCCTAGGCCTTCCTCTTTGACCTTCCCGTACTGCTGCCACCATCATTCGTACTTGTTTCTTCTCTTTTTCGTCCTCTCTTCTAACATACACCTTCTGTGCCTCTCTCAGGAGTTCATCTAAGCCCTTATCTTGCCAGTCCTCTATTTTCTCTAACTTTTTCCTAATGTCCATCCAGGATTTGGCCACAAACTGAGTTTTAAGTAAGGCCCCTCCCACAGGAGTCCCTGGATCTAAGCCACTATACAACTGCAAGCTTTTTCGCAGCCTTTCTAACCATTCTGTCGGGGT
Organism: Rhea pennata; assembly: GCF_028389875.1. Lineage (NCBI taxonomy): Eukaryota > Metazoa > Chordata > Aves > Rheiformes > Rheidae > Rhea > Rhea pennata. The sequence continues at coordinate 36,307,892 of NC_084670.1, read as the reverse complement.
CTCATCCCGCCCTTGCTGTTCATTAAAAGCCTTATTAATATTCTGTCCCCTCGGGACTGATTCCCTTATCCCCTGAATGATAATGGTTCTTAAGTCTTGCATATGACCGCGATGGATTGGGTCCTGGTTATTCCAATTAGGCAACTGCATCGGCCACTTAACATCTGCTGCCGGACCTTGCTGGTGTTGTTGGTCCCAGATTCGCATGCCAGCTCGCCTAATCATCCCTCTTTCCTCAGATGTGAACAGGATTCCCAGGATGGACTGTAGCTCCTCCCAAGTGTAAATATTTGGTCCTAGAAACTGGTCCACCCGCTCTGCCACTCCCAGCGGGTCCTCTAGTAAGTTTCCCATTTCCTTCTTAAAATCTCTCACGTCCCCAGAATTAATGGGGACGGTTACATATCCCGTCCCCGTTTGGGGTCCTCCCATAGCTATTTCCCGCAGTGGATATAATCCTCCTTCGAGACTTAACCCCTGTGCTCTAGTCTGACTCCTAGTTACTGGTCTCTGGGGACTAGGGTTAGCCTCGCCATCCGACTCCCCCGAGGACGGAAGTTCGGTCGGCCTGGGAAGAGAAGGGGCCGTAGGTATAGGAGGAAGCATATAAGGGGGTAGCGATAATGGGATATCTAATTCTCGCTTCTTTTTCCCCCACCCTCCTTTTTCTTTTAATGGGTATAAAAGGGTTCTCGCCTCTGGATTTATCCAGAGGTGTGCATACTTGCTCTCTTCTAAGCTGAAGGGCTCCTTTGAATTTACGTAACTATTTAGGGCCTGGCATATCCAGTCCTCAAATGAACCAAAGGGGGGCCAGAAAACACTTTCTCCTTTTATAGGTTTGTTGCCCCAGACTTCAATACAATAATGGATCATCTTAACTTTACTTTTTCCCCGCCTAGAAGGGGAATCGTCCCAATATTTAATCATCAATCCTAGTGGGCTATCCGGGGGAATGGGAGGTAAGCCTCCGCTACTAACTCCCCCACCCATGGGACCAGAAGGCTTACTTTTCTTCTGTCCCATCTTCCGGAGTACCTTCACACACACACACACACACCGCTTCCCCCTTTTCGTGGCCCAGTCCCTCGCGGGATGTGGGAACCGCACTACTGAGGGGTCCGCACTCGCTTCGTCCTTACTGGACGTCTCTCACGTGTACTCCGGGATACCCACCCCAACCGAATGGATCACCGGCCTATACTTACTCAATCCTGAGTCTTCATTCGGTCTTCGTGCACAAAGATTACTTGGGATTGCCGGCTCTTTTTTTGCTTGTGGCTAATTTAGGTTCGTCGGTGAAGGGCTTGAGTGAAAATCGCTCTCGACAGAGGCCACCGAACTCGGCGGGGCGCCTCCCCTTTCGAAGAGCTTTTCAGTCCATTGCCTTCATCCGAGTCACGGAACCAAATTTCTCATAAGTTACTCTCTTGAAAATTAATTCATACAGAGAGTTTGTTAAATCATGTCAGTAATTTATTTAATTAAGTAAGCAGTCACAAGCAAAACAGCGCTGGGCGGCCAGGGAGTCTTAGCTCCGCCAACGGCGCGCACCTCCTTCACATAAGTCCCCTTTTTATAGTCTGCTAGTTTTGGGATGAGTTGTAATCTCCTGGTGGGTTTTGCGCATGTGTGAGTTGCTAGGGGGGTCGTCTGAAGTGCTGTGGTGGTCCTGGAGAGGAAGGCCATAGTCTTCCTCCGTCTCTTCATTTTGGCTTGTCTCCTTGTGAGTGATCACAGGTGTTTGCTTATCTGTTGTGTTGACTCCCTTTGGGATGCTGTCCTGTGAGTGATTACAGGCGCCTGCTTATCTTTTCTTCTTTACCCTTTCGCTTTCAAAGGAATTCCTTCTTGGTGACCTTCGAGCAACTTGTTGCTTACTTCAGCTCTTTATAGTCCTGCAAGATAGCTAAGGCCCTGACACCAGTTCCACAAGGGGTCATATAAGCTTTTGAGCTTACCATAATTTATTTCTCTGACACCATGTCTCAACACTGGTTGTTGTAAAACCTCCTCCTCCCACTCCACCGGCTTATTCCTCCTTTTAAGCAATGAACAAATAGTTACAATTTATTACAACAAGTCTTCTCACGGGTAGGCGGCGCGGGGAGAGCTTTCTCGCACGGGGACGCAGCAAGGGTGGTGCTTCACCCCCCGGGCACCGGGCCCTCGCTGTCGGGAGGAGGTCATTCCTCTCCCTTCCTCGGCTGAAAATACTCCGTGCCGAACCCCGAGACAACCAGCATATTTTCCAAGGGAAACAGCACGCTGCGCTTCACGCCTGGAACACAGGATCAGCTGCCTGACGCCTGCCGAAGGGCTTCTGGCAGCAGCGAGGACAGGCTGCAGCCGCGGCTTTCCAGAGGCCGCCGCTGCCGGGAGGCCGCACCCAGCGCTGCTCCGAGCAAGCACCAACGTTTTCCCCGCTCGCTCGCGGCGCAGGAGCCTTCCTCTCGCGCAGCAGAGACGTGCTGGGAGCAAGCGCCGGCTCCCGGCACCCCCGCGGGAACTCGCAGCGCGCGGAAGCCGCGACCCGCCCGCCGCCTCTGCGGAGAACAGACCCGCGGACACGGCAGCGCCGGGCCGGGACTCGCGGCAGCTGCGCGAAGCTCCGCGCACGCGGGAGCCGCTGACACCCGCCTTTCTCGCCGCGGAGGGAAAGACCCCGCCCGAGCGCAGAGGCCGCCTCGGGGAGCTCGGGCCGCCCCGCGGCACCGCCCCCCGCCGCGGGCCGAGGAAGCGCCGGGGCGGCGGCGGCGGCGGCGGCGGCGGCGGCGGCTGCTGCTGCAGCGGCGGGGAGGCCCCGCGCTCTCGCCGCCCGGCTGAAGGGGGGCGGCGGCGGCGCCCGGCAGGGAGCCCCAGCCTGGGCCCTGGCGCGGCCGCGGAGGCGAGGGCAGGCGCCGAGCCGGCAGGGCCCGGCCCCTGCGGCGGCGGCGGCGGCGCTCCTCGGCGCTCCCGGGGCCCCGCGGGCGAGGGCCCCGGGCTCGCCCCCCCCGCCCCGCCGGGGCCCCCGCGGCGCCCCGGGCCGCGCCGGCCTGAGGGGAGCCTCCCGCCCGCCGCCGCCGCCGCGCCGCCGGCGCCTCAGCCCGGCCCCGGGCCCAGCACACGCGCCTCGGCGCGGCGCCCCCGCTGCCCCGCGCCGGCGGAGCCCTCCCGGCACGGCGGCGGCTCCCCGGCCGGGGCCTGCGGCCGCAGCTCCCACCGGGCCGAGTTTAAAACGAGCCGTTCGCTCCCTCGGCGTCGGCGAATGGGCTGTGTAACCAGCGTGCGAAAGCACCGCGGGACCTGGAATGCCCCTCGTCGAGAATGCCTCTTGGCACCCGCATCTGCGTCGCTGCGAGCGCCTTGCTGCTCGGCGGAGCCTGAGCAGAGCATGAAGCAGCAGGAGTGTGAACCTGGCCCCGCAGGAACGGCGGGAGGGAAGCCCTGGAGCCAGAGCGCGATGCCGGTTACCGCAGGCAAGTAGCACAGCCCTTCCCCTGCTTGGGGCAAGCCCCATCTTCAAAGCGCCGCGCAAGGCCGTTCCTCTGGCCTTTTCCGCTTCCAATGACCCCCGAGAGCCAAACCCTGCCTTTAGCAGCCGCCGTTGCTGCCTTTAGCAGCCTTTGCCTGGGGAAGAATTGGGGGGCAAAATCCATCGGATCCCAGCTCGCCTTTAGCCTTGTTTTGTCTCCTGGTCAAACACTCTCTCACAGAGGAAAGGGACAGCGTAACCCACAGCGCATGTATTTATGTTAGAAACGATCCCATTTCAGCAAAGGGGGCTTTTCCTTTGCTGAAAAGCAAGGTCCCAAAGGTTTGTGTTAGCCAGGGCCCACTGTCATTTGGTCTGGAGATGTTTTTTCCCCTACGATCCTGCTTCCGTGCCCGTTTGAATCTTTGCACTTCTTTCTGTAGTCCTCAGTCAGGCATGGCACCTTTCTTCCTTCTTTTTCCGAGTCAAATTCTGGCAACAGGAATCCTACTTAGTGTGTCCTTATGCCTCAGCTCCCTGGCACAACTAGGGGGAAGGAGCCCTTCCGGAGGTGACTCTGCAGGTTAGTGGTGGATTTGGCATTAGTTTGGGGAGCACGATCTGCCTGTAAAGGGCACAATGCAGTGAAGTGCTTAGAGAAATGTATTTTCTGTATTTGTAGTCCTCATGCTCCTGCCTAGAAGGCTGGGGTGAAAAGGACGTGGCATGAAAAATGTCCCCCCTTGTTGACTGGGTCAGGCCCTACATAGGCTTTAAATCTGTTGCGGTAGTGTGGCCAAATACTTGAGCATCAGTGTGTAAAATCTGAAGAAGTGCTCCATTCTCCCCTGTATTTCTCTGCACTTGGAAGTGTTGTAGAGCAGGGGAAGGTGCTGGTTGCCTGCAGGTATTCCCAGCAACAGCTGCCTGGTCCCTGCGCAGTCTGCTCTGCTGGCTTCAGCGCTGAAAGGAGCTGACAAATGAAGGTGGCAGAATGGGCTGATGCTGCTCAACTAGTTCGAGCTGTGGGGACAATCCAAAGGTATCTGTACTGCAGCAGAGGATGAATGGTGTTGAGCCTGAGCCTTTCACCCTAAGAATGGAGTGGTAAAAGGGGAGCGGCTTTGAGAAAAGGACCGGAGCAGGAGCCTTTCTGAAGGCAGCTGGTATGCCATTAGGCGATGCTTCAGATGAAGGGAGCATAGCAAAAGGTGGTGGGAGAGGAGATTTCTGCAGCATTTTTGTTCTCATGTCTGTACTGTAGAGGAAAGCTAGGGAATGAGGTCATCAGTGTATTGCAGACCTGATGCTTCCAGAGCCTCACCTCACTAGCTCACACCCTTTTCCTTGGAGTGTTCCGAGAGAGTTTGTTTCTGTAATGGGAAGGCTTTGTTTTTGCACCTTCTTATCAGCCTGTTCTTGTGTGTGCAGCCTTCCTCAGCTTTATGGGTTTTAGAAGAGATCAGCATTTCTTGCAGCCACTAATGAGTTCTAAACTAGACTTGTTCCCAAAGCACACTTCATTTTGAGACTAGTAGCTTGGGGTTGGGGCAAAACTGAGGCAAGCTTATGAAGAGTTTACCTGAACGTAGAGCTAATCTAGCTGCCTCTCATCTGATGTCTAGCTCCAATTTTGAATTTAGCCTCTAGTCTGTTTTCCAGTCTCCCTTCTGCTTTGCTAACTTTGTCAAGACAATCTGCTGATGCCATACGGGCTTGGTTCTATTTGGGCTTGGAGCCAGCCCTGCTGTAGAAAGGAGCATTTTTCTTCCACCCACTTCTACCAGTGTAGATGTTTGCATATCAGAGCAGACTGGGGAACTGATCTGAGTTAAAATGTCTTTTGACTTCTTTATTTTTTCTTTTTTTCTTGGGGGGGCATGGGGGGTGGGAAGGGCAAGAGGATAGAGGGAAGGATGGCGGTGGGGGGGGGGGATGGGGTGAGGGGGGGTTAAAACCAGACTAATTGGAACCAGGTCACCGAATGTGTTTTACCACACCCATGCTCAAAGAGAGGACACCACTTCCTCTTTTGTTGACAGTGTTTGCTCAAAGGATAAAGGCACTTGTTTTGCATTAACTCTTCTCAGCTAGATTCTTGGTCATGCTTGATGCCAGGTGTTAGGCTATGTCAAGAAGGCATATGTATACACCCCTACTAGAGGCACCTGAAACCCCAAAAGACAGCCCCTCATGGACTCAATGCGCACGCGTAATAATATGTAAAAATACAAGCAAATTCCTGGAAAACTAATGAATACCCAAATTAATTCCAAGAATGGTAATGAACGTGTATGAGGGGTATTCAGAAATAAGCTCAACGAATCATGCTGTTGGGAGGCATATTAGGTGGAAGGACCCCCGACGTCTCCAGCGCCTATTAAAGGAATGCCTGCTTTTGAATGCTACATTGGTGTTAAGGAACTTTATTTTCCGGTTTTCGGTATCTTCTCTGGCACCCTGAATGGGATACAGCTTCTGAGTCTTGACAGATCCGTCGGCTCGCAGCGTCTCCAGCTGGCACCGAAGGATTTTCGGGGAGAACCTCTGATCCTGAGACCCAAGAGCTCCGAACAAGGTCCCAAGCTGAAAGGTAAAGACATTCCTCTCTCTCTCTCTCTCTTTTTTTTTTTTTTTTTTTTTTTTTTTTTGAAAAAAAGGGCGGGGGAGGGATGGGGTGAATCTTGAGGCAGGTTGTCTGTCCATAAGACATGGTGAAAGCCTTGCAGGATTGGGCTCTGAAGGTACCTAAAGGAAGGGAGGGTAAGGTAACTCTGTCAGGCCTAAGCCTGCAGATTGATTTAAAGGTATCTGGTATTGGGCGGCCGCACTGTCTTCTCGTCTTCTCTTCTTTCTGTTCCTTCTTTCCTCTGTTGCTCCGTGTGTTGCACTGTTGCTGCGGTTAGTACGGTTGTTCCAGTTGCTAGTTCCGGTTGTTATGTTTATTACGGGGTGGGAAATGTTCTGCGCCTGAAAGAGGAAATTTAAGGGCTTCCGAATTAGGGCGCATTATGAGGCGTAGGTGTCAAATGGAGGGTGGACCTCCTATCAGAGAAACAGCTCGTAGCAACTTACATTATTTTGCTGCAGGGAAGGGTAGTGGGATGAAGTGCGCACAAGGGTATGAAGTGCGCATAAAGGGATAAAGTCGCAGGCAGAGGCTCGGCAAAGGTTGCCTTAATTGACCAGAGGGGTCAGAGCCGAGTGCGCACAAAGGTGCAGGTATAAAGGTGGAGGCTGGAGTTTCTAGGTAGCTGGCCTGGGGTCAAGCCAATCCACCATTCCTCCCCGTAGCCCTTTGGGGTGTGCATTTTGAAACACTGGGATATCTTTGTAGAAGCTACTGTGATTAATATGTGTAAGTTGGAATGGCTAAGTTGGAATGTGATGAGCAATGGCCAGAAAATGTGACCTTGAACTGTAATACTGGTCAATAGAAGGTATATAAAAGCAATAATTCTGGTCATCTGAAGAAGGATGACAAAGCCCCAGAGCCCAGAAAACACCAACCTGAATATGTTAGAGGAGTCAAATACAGAACGAAGGGGAGCGGGGGAGAAAACCAGAATTTGCGCAGCTGATCCCCTGGTTCCATTAAAGCTGGGGAATGAAACTGTAGATTTTTTTATTAGATAGTGGAGCCGCTCATTCAGTGATAACGAGTTGTAAAGGACCCTTAAGTAAGACGACTACTACTACCAGGGTTGGGGCTATGGGGAGGAAAACCTGGAGGCCATTTTTGCAAGCAGTGGAATGTACAATTGGAGGTACTAAACGGACTCATGAGTTTCTCTAGCTGCCAGTGTTCCCTGCCTTTATTAGGACGGGATTTACTATGCAAATTCATGTGCAGATAAGCTTTTCCAAGAGTTCCGTGCAGCTCCACAGCCCTCCAGAACTGGCATGGGGAGTGCAAATCTGCCTTTTGATGGAGTCGGCTCTGTGGAATAACGGTGCAAGTATCCCTTCAAGTGTATTGGTTGCAGTGATTCCCCTGCTCTGGGCTTCGACAAAGCCGGGGAAAGGGAAGAACGCGACCCTAGTCAAAATAGAGCTACAGCTGGGAGCAAAGCCAGTTTAGGGTGCATCAGGACCCTGCCAAGCTAGGAGCACATAGAGGATTGGAACCCCTAATTAATACCTTCTTGCAAAATGGCTTGCTTAGAGAGTGTTGATCTGAATTCAACACACCAATCCTGCCAGTAAGAAAATCGCGTTTGCAAGAATATCAGCTGGTCCAGGGCCTAAGGGCAGTGAACCAGGTAACAAAAGATATACACGCAACCATGCCAAACCCATATATTCTTTTAGCCTTGGTGCCTGAGACTAACACTTGTTTTACGGTGCTAGATTTAAAAGATGCTTTTTTCCTGTATTCCCGTAGAAGAGCAAAGCCAGACAATTTTTGCCTTTGAATGGGGATGTCCCACTACGAGGAGGAAGGAGCAGTTATGCTGGACGGTGGTTCTTCAAGGATTCAAGAATAGTCCTACCCTGTCTGGTGAGATCTTGGCCCAGTGGCGGGAAGGTAGTCAAATGCCACTCTTTTACGGTCTGTGGATGGCATCTTGATTGGAGCTGACTCAGAGCAACTATGGCTAGAAGCGACAGTGAGTCTGTTAAATTTTTGTGGGGGAGGGACTTGCCGGGTGTTGTGCTTCAAAGAAGAAGGCTCAGATTGCGAAGAAGGAAGCAATGTAAAGTATGGACAAGAGCTGTTAAGATTGTTACAGGCAATAATGGAACCCAAAGAAGTAGCGATAATGCATTGCAAAGCCCACCAGCAAGGAAGTAGGGAAGTGGCACAAGGTAAAAGGAGAGCAGATACAGTAGCCGGGAAGAGCAGTGTTAGCGGGACAAGTGATTGGAGCTCTAATACCCAGTGGAAAGATACAACTGAGACTGAGACCTGCTGAATATTCAGACAATGAAAATGAATTGTCAGGAAGGCTGAAATGTACAAAAAATGCTGAAGGGTAGTGGCTCACTCCAAATGGACAAGTTTTAACTACTGGCAAAATGATGGAAGTGCTCCTTAAGAGACTGCATGAGGAAACTCAGGTGGGAGCAGATGCTACGATAAGCAGTGCAAAAAGATACGCTGTGGAGTCAAAGATGCAATCTAATGCTGACCTTATTGTAAAAAGATGCCGCAGCTGTTGTGCAGGTAACCCCCAAATTTAGAAGAAGCCACCAATGGGAGAAGTAAGAAGAGGATTAACCCCAGGGGAACAGTGGCGGATAGATTTCTCTGAATTGCCTAAATGTGGTCATACTGATTTGTTTTGGTAGATACCTTTTCTGGCTGGGAAGCTTTCCCATGCTCCACCAGTGGCGCAAAAGAAGTGATTGGGATTTTACTACAAGAAATAATTCCTCGATTTGGGATGCCTGAAGGTATAAAATGAGGTCCATTGTCTGAGGACATCTGGGATGTAGTTCAGGGAACATGAGAGTTTTTACGCACTCAGACCGTAGAACGGCAGCGCAGCTTAGTAAAATTTGTCAAGAAACATCTCTAAAGTGGCCAGTAGCTTTTCCAATAGCGCTTTTGAGGATTCAGATACAGCCCAGGACAAGAACTAGGATCATTCCTTACGAGGTGCTGTACGGAAAACCGTACCAGGTCCCCTTAATACCTGGGGAACCCCATATAGTGGGTGAGGCAGACTTACGCTTATATTTGATCTCCCTAGAAAAGGCTGTGGTAGCCCGCCCTTAGAGGAGATACGTCATTCTCGCTGGACCACTCGCTTTGGACACTCGGGTCCACCTGTATCAGCCAGGTGATTGGCTTTACCTGAAATCCTGGAACTCAGAAACCCTCCAGGAAAAGTGGAAAGGCCTGCGACAGGTACTTTTGACAACATATGCCTCCCTCAGATTAGAGGGAGTGGAGCCCTGGGTCCACTGTACGCAAGTAAAATTGTCTCCACGCCCTGTTCAGTGGCCCACAGTTGCAACTAAGGACCCGCTCAAACTAAAACTCCAGAGGGTGAACCTCTGAAGGACTGAGCATCAGGATGCAGGGATTATTCTGATGATGATGTTTGTGATATTAATCCTGGTCATCCTGGTATGACACCTATCTGCCTCTAGAGACCCCCGTGACTCCGAAAAACAGCCCCTCGTGGACTCAATGCACACACGTAATGATATGTAAGTATAAAAGCGAATTCTTGGAAAAGTAATGAATACCCAAATTAATTCCAGGAATTGTAATGAATGTGTATGAGGGGTATCGGCTAAAAGCTCAACAAATTGTGGTCTCAGGGGGTGTATTAGGTGGAAGGATCCGCTATGCCCCCGGCACCTATTAAAGGAATGCCTGCTTTTTCATGCTACCTTGGTGTTAAGGAGTTTTATTTTCCATTCTTTTGGGTAACCTTTTCTGGCACCCCAGATGGGACATTGCTTCTGAGTCTCGATGGATCCATGGGATCGCTGCATCTCCAGCTGGCACTGAGGGATTGTCAGGGAGAACCTCTGATCCCCGGACCCGAGACCTCCGAGCAAGGTCCCCTGCTGAAAGGTAAAGGCATTCCTCTTAAAAGAAAGAAAAGGGAAAAAAAGAAGGGAGATCCTGAGGCAGGATACCTCAGGACACCACGTCCGTAGAATGTGGCAGTGAAAGCCTTGCAGGATTGGCCTCTAAAGGTAGCTAAAGCAAGGGAGGGTAAGGTAACTCTGACAAGCGTGGAAGGATCCACTACGTCCCTAGCGCCTGTTAAAGGAATGCCTGCTCCTTAATGCTACACTGGTGTTAAGGAGTTTTGTTTTCCACTTTTTCGGAACACCTGTGGCAGGGCAGATTGACCTGAGAGCATGGAGGTGGTACGCTGTGAAGGGCTTATGCCCAGTGTTGTCCCTGCTTGGGCCTTCTGAGTCCCCGGGGTTTTTCTCTGCTTGTGTGTCACCCACCAGTCCTTGTGTTGCGGTAAGGTTCTCTGCTAACAGCCCTGCTGACAGCTAGCAGACCTGAGATGGGGCTCCTGGAGAAGTGACTTTGGGTAAGCCTGTGCTCCAGGATGAATGCGAGGCAGCTATTTTGCTTGGCTGTGTTGCATGTATTAACACTGAGAGATTATGCTTGTGTGCCCCCTGGGCTTAAGTCTTCTGCTTGGGTGGGAGGCGTGTGGCAGCTTTTGGTGAGTCTCTCACCTGATGTCTCCTTCTGGCTTCTAGGTTTTTAAATGAGCAAGACCTGGGCAAAGCCACAAAAGGAGCTGTTGCCAAACCAATCTGAAGAGCTTGCCCGGCAATAGAAGGGAGAAGGCAGCTCTGAGGAGCTGAGCGATGTGAGAGGTGATGTAACAGCAGACCCTGCTGTTGAGACTCTGGAGGCAAGGAAGCGGTAGGACAGGAAATCTCAGTGAGTGGGGAGAAGGTGGTGCCCTAGAAAGGGAGAGCTGCACACTTGAGGGAGTCGGAAGGGGCCACGAGGAGGCTGGACTTAGTCCGTAGTAGCCCATGTGTGAGGATGCTGAGCTGTCCCTCTTGTGAGCCCTGTCCCCGAGATGCAGTTGTGAAGAGCTGCATTTCAGGCCAGCGCCTGCTCTCCCGAGCACACCAATGCTGTGGAGGTGCTGGGAGAAATGCTGCAGCAGTGAGGATCTGCAGAGGGTGCGGTGAGGTGAGGCGGCAGGAGAAACAGATTGCGGAACCTCCTGCTCCTCGCGGGCTTGGCTCCTGAGCACACTCCTGCAAACTGCCTGGGTGGTGCATTTGCAGAGGGCTGCCACCAAGTGCAGGGCACTATGCGCAGAAAGGAGGAAAATGTGTGCAGAAGGAATCACCTGAAGCCAGAGTCCCTGCAGGGGACAGGCAGATGAGAGAACTGGTTCGTGTGACAGATTTACGTAGTGCTGGTCCCTCAGTTGAGTGTCAAAAAGCACAGCTGTACGGCCATGGAGGCTTCAAGGACAGCTTCCAGTGTGTTCGTTGCCTTTGATGGAGTCTTGCAAATGACTCCATGCTTTTCCGCATGTCTTTCCTGCTTGCCAGCCCATGACCTTGCAGGGAGAAGTTGTCAATAAAGCCAAAGGACAGAAGAGGGGCTGTGCTGTGCTGTGCTGTGCTGTGGGGAGGGCCTAGACTAATGGTCGCCCTGTGAGTTGGGTAGACTTTGCTGGCAGTGCCTGTACAGAGGTCAGGGTCAGGCTCTTTGAGTCCAGTGGCTGGAGGCAGTTGTAGCGGGGAGCTCACAGCGGTGGTGTTCCTTGATGTGCTGTACCTCTAGTAGCATGAATTAGTTCTATTAGCTTGAGCAGTAGCATTCTTTTGATGCATAACTAAGACACGGTTTTGTAAGTCAGTTTTGTTGCCTGAAGGATTAGGATTGACTCCCAAGCATGCTGGTGTAAAGAAGAAGAAAGAAAACAGCCTGTTGCCTGCCGTGGCCGAGGAATGGAGCTGTTAATGTAGGCTTGGTTGGGAAAAGCAGGCGCTGGAGTTGAATGTCGTGTGACTGACTGTCCAGTCAGCGGATGCCTCCTGGGCTATTGCGTGGGGTTTCCTCTGATCTCCGGTCCATCTGAAATGCCTCCTCTCTGTTTGTCTTGCGCTGTAGTTGCCACTTGAGGAGGAAGAGTGTCAGAGAAAAATGGTGGCTTTCGTCCAGACAAGTTCCAAATGAAGAGGAAAACGGCACAAGAGCAACTGGCAAAAACTGCGGTTTCTCTCTGCCTTGCCCACACAGAGAAGGAGAAGAAAGTGACCCAGAGGCTGGAGATGCCACAACAAGTGTAAGTTTATGCCAGCTCCTGCCAAGGCCCAGGGGAGTGCAGCAGCATGGATTGCTGTGCTGCAGGGTTGCAGATCCTGGGTCTCGGGTGGATGCGGCACCCTCTGCTCGTTGCAGGATTATGTAGTTGCCACCTTTTACCATAGGAATTGTGCTGTTCCCACCTGAGATTGTTGCAGGAATTACACAGTCACCACCTGCTGCCGTAGGCATTACGCAGTATCATTGGATACCTGTGGGACTGTTGAGTAGTGTATCAGTAGTAACGTTGCAGGATTTTGTGTTCCATTTCTTGAAAGTCATGTTATCAGCATTCAGGTGGGTCAGCTGATGGGCTTGTGGGCATGCTGGGGAGACAAGGCCTGTGTTGCATGTTGTTTGGGGAGCAATTCAACCTCCTGTGGCACACAGCTAGTTACTGAATGTCCTAGTACCAATGGTCGACCTTTTTCTGGGATGGTAGCTGCTGCTGCAACTGATCTGATGCATGTGGGAGCTCCTTGTGCAGCTGGATCCAAGTGAGCAGGGTAGTGTGCCACCAGCCTTTGATGGGGACCTGCTTTTTGAGTTAAAGCCCCACTGGCTCCCTGCTTTTGTTCATGTCTCTGTAGGTTAAAAGGTTTTGTGTAGCCTGGAAGTCCTGAGGCTGGGGCAGAAGCTAGGGCGCCTTTTATAACTTGAAAAGCCTTTTCTCATTCCGGTCCCCATTTGGTAGCTTCTACTTCGTCCTTTTTAATTGCCTCTGTCAAGTGGCAGTTAAAATTTTCTCATCTCTCCTAACCCTGGTGTCCATGGTGGGCAAAACCCGTCTGCTTCTAAAATCCTCGTAACAGTTTTTTTTGTAACTGGTTAAGGAAATTCAGCGATGGCTCTTACCCTTTCTGGATCAGTTATTTACTGCCGCTCCTTCTGAATGAATCCCAAATACTTCACCTCTGTACAACACAGGTGGAGCTTAGATGGAGATGCGCGATGCCCTTTAGTTGCTAATGCAGTGCATAAATGTATAGTATCCTTTAAACAATCATCATAGTTTTTACTTGCTTTCAGTAAGTCCATCCACATATTGTATTCAAGCTAATCCACCAGGTAACTCAGTATCTTTTCAATCTTCCTTCAATATTCAAGTGAATATGGTAGAAGACCCAGTAAATGCTCGTGGAAGTCCACATTAACTACTGTCTTTTCCAAGCACAGGCAAGTAAGGGTGGGCTCTCTTCATCTATTGGAACGCTAAATAATGCGGCAGTCCAGTCAATCACAGTAGGATATCCAGCCCAGTGTGGTATTTGCAAAAGTGTAGTAGAGCTGTCGGTTACCACTGGGTGCGGAACTCTAACACACTGATTAATTGCTCTCCAATCCTGTACCAACCAAAAGTCTGCAGGCCCGTCTTTGTCTAAGCTGTTTTTACTTCCTGGTAGAATTGACACGTTGTACAGGGATTCACACGCTTTTAGAATTCCTTGAACAAGATATTTTCATTAATTTGCTTTAGAATGCCCTTTTTTCTGCTTCCCTGCTGTATCCGTGCTACGTGATACTTGATGGGAATGGTCCGTGTTGCAACTTTTGTATCTGTACCACCTGCTATTTGGTGAGAATAGTCTAGTGCTGTAACTTTTTAGTGCCTAGAACAATACCGCTGTGTTAAGCAGGATACAAACAAGTAACTAACAAGGTCATGGAAATCTGTGAGAAAGAACAGCGGTTGGTCACATATAGATTCTGTGGCTTCCAGCCACAGAATCACCATGAGAAGCAGTCAACAGGAAGGTCAGAAGCTGAAGAGTAGTGAAATAGCGACCCCCAAAGCCAAATGTGGCCCCCGAAATAAGTCTGCACGCGTGCGCAGTATCATAGCCCCGTTATGCAACCGGGGCGGAGTTGGGCTAGACTCCCCGCACTTGCTGGCCCCAGGTGCCGGGACTCCCGCCTACCGCAAGTAATCATAAATGCCGGAGTTTTCCGAAGGAGGGTGAGGCTGCTACACAACAGAGGACCACGTTGCCTCCTCGGGGACGCCCGAAAAGATTGTGCCTGCCGACTCTCCCTCTCACCATGCAGACGATCGGGACAAGCATTGAGGTGGTCCTTCTCAAGATTACCATCAGGTCGGTCTGTTTGTAAGTATCTACTAATAAACTGCTTGCTACTGAAGAGTGTTTGTGCGTGTGTGTGTGAGTTTGTGCTGGCTGGCCAAACCGGATGTTTGGCCCCCGGGAATCTAACTAGAACACCTGCAGAAGCATCCATCTGCGAGGGATGGGATAGTGTTTTACTGCTGGGGGCGCTCCCCTCCCCGCTTTGCTTTTCTGCCTATTGGCTGTGCTGATTTCAGTAATCCCACCTCTGTCCCTGACCTGCTCCATACCATAGTTCCTTGGGTATGTCTTGTAGGGCTCTCGGTGTTTCTGGTTCAGACCCGTATGGCCAGAAGCTGTACATCCCCGCCGCAATTATTAGATCAGCGCCCTTTGGCAAAAGATGCACTTTTGTACATCTGGAGCCTGGAGAAGATGTCTCCCTTGAAAACAAGCCGGTGAGTCTTCTGCTATCACAAATCTTCGCCATGCTCCCTTCTTACCTGTGGCCAGTCGTAATGGTTTACGTAAGGCCTGTTCCCCCTTTCCAGTTACCCCTTGTATCAATATTTAATCTTACAATAGAGCACCCTGCAGAACAAAGTTTAGAAGTGACAAAGTTGCCCCTGTATCAATGAAAAACTCGACCTTCTGTTTCCCTGTTTTCCCAGTTACATGCCCTTTATGGTCTAATTGAGTGTTCCACATCCCATAGACCTCAGCCTCCACTGAGTTTTCCAAGTCCCACGCCTCCAGTCATTGGTGGTGCTGATCACCGTGCCTGAATTCTCGTCTCAAATCTCTCGTATCCATTTCTCTCCCAAATTCTCTAGGCTGAAGTGACATTCCCTTTTTCAATGCCCAGCCTCTCCACAACAGTTACATCTCTTCTCCCAGTCTCCCCTTGGTCTTCGCGCTGCTTCCTCGACTCTGTAATTGAATCCTCCCCGGCCTCTGCCTCATCCTCTTCAAGGAGGAAGCCTTCTTCCAGTCCCTTTTCCTTATAATCATTGCAATGACAACAACGCTGCTGCCAGCAGAGTAGTCTCTTGCTGCTTCTCTTGCCTCCTTTCTTTTGCTAGTTCTGTGGTTTGTCGCTCTTCTCTTCCATCGTATGTATGAACAGCTACACTCAAAACTTTCTGTGGAGTTTCCCCTTGCCATCCGGGCATACATTCTGTAAAGTACTCCCTTATATCAGAAGCCACCTGGTCTACAGATACGCTAACTCATGACTGAAGTTCTGTTGTGTCATTCCCCTGTATTTTAACAGGGCTTGTTGCAGTCTTCCCCAGTAATCACTGGGCTGTTCCTTTGGCCTCTGCCTGCGTTGCTGTGCCGTAGACCAATTCACTCCTCCTCCTCCTCCTCTGTAAGCTCTATTAGCTTCCACCAAATTTCTGATTGTTCTTTGGCAGGCAGCCCTCTCCCCTGCCTTCTTGTAGTCCCAGGTGGGGTCGCTGGCCGGCCGCGTGGCCCTCTTTCCTCCCGTTTGCCTTGGCAGTTCTGTGTCTTTTTCCAGTATTTTTTCTTTCTCATCTGATCAAAACAACTCTTTTAACAAAATTTGAACATCTCCCCATGATGAGTTATACCCAGTGCATATATTGGGAAACCCCCAGCACATTTTTGTGCATCCTCCCTTAACCATTGGCATTTTACTGTGCCATCTAGCCAAGTCTCTGGGATTCCAGGGTTGTTATCCCAGGGTTGTTTTGTATAGCTGTGCAGTACTGGGGGAGGTGCATCAGCCTCCTCCTGCTCCCTCACCCCCCCCCCCCCCCCTGGCCATCTGCTCCTGGTTGCATTGCAGCTGGATTAGGAACAACATTAGGAACCATTGGATCGCTGCCAGTGGGAGCAACAGGAGCTAATATGGGAGGGGTTATGGGAGAGGCAGAGGAAGGAGGTGCATAGGGTGGAATGGATTCCACGGGCAAACTAGTTGAATTGGTTGGATGATTTAAAATTGATGCTGAAGTCGCAACCTGAGACTTAGGCAAATTTTTTCAACTGTTTTCCTTATGCTAATCATACGCCCAATTATCCCATGCATACCAATAATCCATTTGTTGAGGCTTTTTGTCCTCCAGGATACTTTTGTAGTAGTGCCAATTTCTTTTGATTAAAAGCCCCTTCACTGGGCAAGCCCTCCTAGACAGATCAGTGCTGGCCAATCTTCCTGACATAACGTTACTGCTCGTTTCCTTGACAAGCCTACAACCCCAGTTATCTTCTTCCAGTTTTCCAATACCTTGGCTAAGGGCATCGCCTTTTTCACACCAGGTCTAGTTCCCATTTCCTGACCAGAATTTACAGCAGAGGTTTTAAGAGTCTCCAGGCGGTACCTCCCGTTGCCAAAGTTCCCAGGCTCCTGAACCACATTGGTACGACATCTTGAAAGGCTGGCCACTAGAAGCCACCAATGTGCTGCAACTAGTGATGCATCCTGTGTTCCTACTGTTCAGAGTCACTGTCTTGTTACTTGTTGGGAGCTCGATATTGACCTGTTACCTTAAAAACTCAAGTTTAATCACCTACCAACCTCTTGTCAACTACAGGTTTCACAGCTCTCCCTGCCACAGTGTGTGCAGGCAAGAGGGCTGGTCCTTCTCAGGAGGAATGGCTTAAGCTCAGTGCACCACCCCAGGAATCCGTCAATGTGGGTCTGAGCCAAGGGGTGGGGTGTGACTGACCCATAAAGCAGGAGCGAAGGGCAGCCTTTGCTTTGGAGAAAGAGGTCTGGCAGAGGGAGGGTCATCAGACTCTCCCTTGGCTGAGTGGATCAGCTGTGGGAAATGCTTCTCCCTGAGGTCATCTGAGGAGGGTGGCTGACCCCCACCTTAGTCAACCCCTCCCCCCCCCATCTTCCCTCCCAGTGCCTGGGGAAGCCCAGCGTTGTGATGGTGATCATGTGCTAGAGACCGGTAACAGGGATCACAGAGGGATGGGGGCTGAACTGTATATTGCACTTGCTCTATTTTGCTAAGGGTAACTTACACTTGTAGTGTGGTTAGCACAGGTTGCTGTATCGCTCTGCTGCATCAAGAACCTGTGTAACATCAAACCTCTTCCGAGAAGTAAGTGTTGCTGTTACACATTTTGCTTGGAAGCATCACGGCCTGCATGTGTGGACTGTCAAAAGAAGCTGGTCGGAGGGTATTGGTCTCTGACCTGGGGAGCAGGGTCCTGAACTCTTGGGTCCCTGGGAGGGAGGAGTACGGCCCAAACGCCTGTGTCCCCGGGGAGAGGGCATGCTGAACAAGGAGCAGAAGAAAGTGGAGCTTTCCCAGCTTGTAAGTGCTAGGTGTACCCCAACCTGTGACTGGCGCAGGAGGACGGGTTGCAGGCATAGCTGAGCGTCCCTACCAAGGGGAAGTGCTTGCAAGGAAGCCGTCAGTTGCAGCTGTAGGTGGTAATGGTGCATTTAGCACTTACCCAGTTGTAGGGGCTAAATTAATATTGTCTGGTGGCTGTACCACAGGACCGTGGTTGTTACTGGGCAAAATGAATCTTCTGGGAATGGGGTTCCTGAAAGGACAGTCTTGGATAGAGAGCTAGGGAAGTAGGAAACTAGGAGTCCTCCAACTGCAGGAAAAAATCATCTCCGCACGATTAAGCTGAGGAATCTCCTACAGCTAGCCCCGCTCCTGCCTAACAGCAAAGCAGTTAAGGTTCCTCAGTGTAAGCTCCCTGCTCCTGCCATGAAACCTGTGGCACATTAGTCAAACAATTAGAGCAATGGGGTATTACAGAAAAAAAAAAAAAAAAAAAAAAAAAAAAAAAACACTCACCATCTAACAGCCCAGTATGGCCTGTTTAAGGAAAGGATGGATAGACAGATAGATAAATAGACAGATGGGACGTGCCACGTGACTCTTGACTATAGGACCTTAATTAAAGCAAGTGGCCCTTTAAGAGCCACCATTCCTTAATGTAGTAGCGCTAGCTAGTACAATAAATGAACGTGTTTTTCCGTGGATGGGCGTGTTAGATAGAAAAGCTATGCTCTTTCCAATCGCAATACAAGAGCAGGACAACCGCAATTTTGCTTCGACTTGGGGTAGAATCCAATACACTTTTAATGGCCCACCCCAAGGTCTTAGACCTAGTGCCACTGTTGCCTGGCAAAAATTGCACAAAGAGGTCCTTTATTTTTAGGTAGCCGATGGCTAGGAGGATGGGAGTCTGCGCCAGAATCTGTATTAACAGAGCTACAAAATAAGCCGGCACCTTCTGATAACACGGAATTGCGAGCTGTTGGAGGACGGTGGGGGTTTTGGAGCGCACGCGTTCCTGGAGCCAGGGTCCTAGCAAGACCTCTGTAGGATCGGCTGAAGAAAAAAGCAGTACGGAGCTGGGAACGGAAGTATTGGGCAGCATTAACTGTTTGAAAAGAGGAGATTGTGACTTCCCATCCTGTGGGTCCCAGCCACCCTATGCACTCATTTACACCGCACATAGCCCCAGGTTTTGTAGTGTGGTCTCCGTATATTGCTGCCTCGCTTTGCTGAATCAAGAACCCCATGTAATATCAGACCTCTTCAGAGAAGTAAATGTTGCGATTGCACATTTTGCTATTAAGCGTTGCACTCTCCGTGTGTGGACTATCTAAACAAACCTGGTGAGAGGGTACTGGCCTCTGACGCGGGGTCCCCAGACACCTGGTTCCCTGGGGGCAGCGGATGTCTGGATCTGTGGGGGGAATGTGGTCTGGGTGCCTGGGTGCCTGCAGTTAAGGGGCCCTGGAGGCCAGGGTCCCTGGGCGAGTGCAGCTAAGAGAGGCAGCGCTGTGTGCAGCGCTTTGCACAGGAGGGAGCAAGGAAGGGGCCCATGTTTCCAGGTGGGGGAGCGTACGCTTCCTCAGGTATGGGGCCGTGGGAGTCACTCCAGCAGGAGGAGCTGTGGGAACCTGCCCCAGGCTGCTACAGCGGGATCGTGCCCTGGGATGTGCCCTGGGAACTGCAGCGGGATCGTGCCCTGGGATGTGCTCTGGGACATGCAGCAGGATGCTGCCCTGGGCATCTGCCCCAGGACCCTGCCCTGGGATGTGCTCTGGGAACTGCAGTGGGATGATGCCTGGGCTACTGCGCCAGGATGTGCTGCAGGATCCTGCCCTGGCCCCTGCCGCAGAATCTGCCTTGGGATCCTGCCGTGGGATCTGCCCTGCCCCGCGCCGCAGCATCGGCCCTGCCGTCTGCCTTGGGCTGCAGCCCCGGGAGCGGCAGCGGCAGCTGCTTGGCAGCGTGTGATGTGCCCTGTGCTCTGCCCGCGCTGCCCAGGAGGGGGCCGAGGCCAGGCCTCCGAGGGGCCCAGGTGTCCCGGCAAGGGCGGCCTCGCAGAACACGGATGTCATGGCAACGGCGGCGTCGCAGAACCCGGATGTCGTGGCAACGGCGGTTTCGAGCAGGCAGCTGTGTCCGTTACGGCGGTTTCGAGCAGGCAGCTGTGTCCGTAACGGTGTTTTCAGAGCACGCAGCTGTGTCTGTAACGGCAGCGTCGTCCGAGGCAGCTGTGTCCCTACCGGCGTCGTCCGAGGGAGCCGGCGAGCGAGGAGGAGGCCTGTCGTCGGGGGACGCAGGTGGCGAGAGCGGCAGGCGACGGACACGGAGCCGTCGGAGGGCCCAGAGGCAGCGCGGCTTGGGAGGAGCGGAGGTGTCCGGGCGGCGCCTGCCACGGGCAGGGGCTGCTCGCGGCTGCTCGCGGGGCTCGGGCCGGGGCCAGCAGCGGGGTCCCGGGTCGGTAGCGGGAGGGCGCTGGCGGCAGCGGCTGGGGCCGGGGTGGGGCCGGGGATGGGTCATGGGCCGGCGGCAGCGGCTGGGGCCGGGGATGGGGCGAGCCGGGGCCGGGGCTGGGGCCGGGGCCGGGGCTGGGGCCGGGGTGGCGCTTGGGATGGGGCCGGGGCCGGGGCCGGGCCGGGGCTGGGGCCGGGTCCTGGTCGGAGATTGGAGTGCAGACGAGATTTCAGTTGGGGTCCAGGTGGGGATACAGGACTGTGACCAGGTCGGGGATGGGGCTGTGATCGGGGTTTGGATCAAGGGCCAGGTTGGGGGCCGAGTGAGGGTATGGATCCGGGTCTGGATCGGGCACGAGGCAGGGGACCTGGTCCAGGTCGTGGAACGGTCCAAGGTAAGGGTCCAGGCTGGGGACTGGTGTAGAGTCTGGGTCCAGGTTGGGAGCTGAGTAAGGGACTGGTCTGGAAACCAGGTCTGGGTCGGGGACCGGTCTGGGGTCCTGGTCTGGGTTGGGGGCCAGGTCGAGGACTGGTCCAGAGTCCAAATCCAGGTCAGAGATTGGGAGTGTATCCAGATTCGGGCCCAGATTACGGACCGGGTCGGGGACTGGGCAGGGGTCGGAGGCCGGGACAGGGTGTGTGTCAGTGTGGAGGTCCAGGCAGTAGGGCAAGGCCCCACAGGGTTGCAGTCCTGGGGAATGGGGAAAGGGTGTGGGGACACCCCAAACTCCCCCGTCAGCTCTGGGCAGCTGGACTGCTCCCAGGGACCCAGGCGTCCAGGAGGGGGCAGCTGCCCAGTGAGCAACCCTAGTTTGCTGGGGGCAAGGGAGGAGAAGGGGGAAAAGAGGGGTCACAGAGGAAGAGTTAAGACAGAAGGGACACGGGAGGATGGAGTGTACTGAAGATAGACAAGAGATGGAGTGACAGCAGGGACATGGGAGGATGTAGGGGACAGGAGATACAAAGGATACGGTGGGAGAGAAGGCGCATGGAAGGATAGAGGGGATGGGAGAGAAGGGGTATATGTAGGGACAGAAAGGACACAGGAGAACCAGTAGAGAGGAGATACCAAGGCTATGGAGGGACTGAAGGGACCTGCACGGAGATAGGGTACAGGACACTGGCACAGGTACGACTCCCCTCTCTGCAGGCACCTCTGGCCTCTCCCCAGATTTCCCAGCGAGCCTGAGTTGAGCCCAGGTCTTGGGGGCTGCTCTGGCCACCGCTCTGCTCTGGAGGGGCTGCTGTGCCCTGAGCAGGAGAAGGCGAGGGGAGGTCGTGAGACAGAGCAAGAGGTGGTTTGGTGACGTTCCAAGGCTAAGTGTCCATTTGACTCCATCATTTTGTACTAGAATGTCATGCTGATTATATGTATTGTTTCAAACACTTTCTCGTGCCTGCTTCCCTTTGCTGTTCTGTGTGCATGGAGAAGATGATGGACTCGACATGCTTCCAGGCTTCTCCCATTGCAGAAGGAGTACAGCTGCACTTATCTTACCCTTTCTGTGTAAGTAACGTATTTCACTCAGCAAAATGATGCCGTGGCAGTTTTAACTTAGCTGAAATAACTTCTTCCAAAGCCTACTGCTGTCTAAAAGCACTTGCATTATTGCTCTCTAATGATAACTTTCCTGTTGGCTACTTCAGGTGTGTCTGTTCCTGGGCCAGCATTGCCCGTGAGCTTAGCCTGTGGTCCTCTGCCACTACAGTAACTTCTGTTAGGATTAGAGCCAGCAACCGTGTTTCCTCTCCCTCAGCTTTGATTTGCTAAATGGAATTCTTCTGGTCTCCCGTTGCCCGCTAGGCATTTCATTTTTTGAGAAACAAAAACATTTGAGAAACATCTCAACATTTCCTGGGCCATGAATAATACTGAACACGGAGAGGCAAGGGAGCCCCGAACTAAATACACATTTACAGTTCTTCTGTTGAAAGACTTTCCGTTTCTCATCCCACTTTCTGGTATGTTTTTGCCTGCAAAAGGGCAAGCTGACACAGTCCGCACCTCCTGTGAAACTAAGGAACACTCAGTGGTTGTACTCCACGGATCCTTCCTTGCTATTTGTGAAGTAGAAGAACTGTATCTGACTCTACTCTTTTGTGTATATGCCTCATTTGGATGAAGTTACTAGGTAGGCACCAAGCTGCAGCACAATTGGGACTGATTGTTCTTGTTCCTTTTGATCAGGAAAATCTGGATACGTACTGCCAAGGAAAGCAACAGGAAGAAACTCAAGAACCCGAGGCAGAAATTGTCGGTTAGTTCTGGCTTTCCGTTTTCTCCCCCGTGTTGCAGCCCAGAGCCTCACCTAAAAGGGAAACGAGCTGAACTACTGCCTCTTGTTCTGCTCTTCATAATTCCCTATTGCCGCAGAGCTTGCAAGCCATAGGCATGGCCTCCACATGGGCCTCCCTGCCCTTGTGAACTCTGTGCAGATGGTCAGCAAAGAGAACGGGTCCTTTCCCCAAATGCTTACGAGCTAAGGCAGGGCAGAAGTCAGCAGCTGGCTCTAGACAGGCGGGGAACGCAAAGAAAGGGAGAGTCTGACTCCGAGTGGTAAGCAGGGATGATGTCAGCACTAACCTGTTCATCAGGGTTCATGGCCTTTGAGCAGCATCACGGGAATTTTCAGGAAGCAAGGTAGACCACTGGATGTGTAGGAAAAGCTCCTGCCGAGTACAGAGATCGGCCGAATGTAGCGCTTCTGCGTTTGTGTGTTGCGCAGGTAGCTGATGGAAGCTGTTGTGAGGGCCCGTTTGGAATCGGGGGCTGTCGTATGCAGTGGGAAATGGGATGAGGAACGAGGATAAGTCATGAAGGGCCTTAGTAACTTTGCATTGGATGAGCCAGAGGACACTTGAAGGTTTTCAGGAGAAGGCAGTTGCTTGTAGAAAGCTGCTGAAAAGCGTGCGTTGACTGGGAGGTGAGAGTATGAGGCAATTCTTTCATGGGCAAAGTGAAAACTCTGGGATTCTAAGGGCAAGACATTCCTCCATCTCTGATGAAAGAGGAGAGTGCTAGAGGGTGAGGGAGGGGGGCTGGTAGAGACCCCAGACTCCTTTCCCTGTTTTCCTTGTGCTCTGCCTGTGTGCCCCATGCAATTTTTATCTCCGTCATTCAGAAAGCAGAACTACTGTTTTGGTTCAGACAAGGAAAAGGCAATGCTAGCCAAGGAATAGAATGAAATTACTCGGAGTGGGTAAGCTGGCCATTGAAGAGGCCACGTCCATTCCTTACCTGGCATCCAGCTATTAATGTGAGAGGGTATTAGTAAGAGCTTGCTAGGTAGGGATGCTCCATGTTTGGCATTCCGACCATCTTTCACAGAAGAATTTCCAGTTCCTAAACAGAAGCTCCTGGCATAAACTTTCTCTGTAGGCATCAGACTCCTTTTTTTCTCGTTGGGGAACTTCCCTGTTATTGCCCGTGGCAGAGCTATGGCAGAGGCAAGATCTGAAACCACAGAAGCAGATGAAGTCTTGCTGCTGTCAGGACATTCCAAAAATGTCCCGGAAGCACTACCTTGCA
Source organism: Rhea pennata (assembly GCF_028389875.1). NCBI lineage: Eukaryota > Metazoa > Chordata > Aves > Rheiformes > Rheidae > Rhea > Rhea pennata. Next base: position 36,284,348 of record NC_084670.1, on the reverse strand, counting down.
ATACTGAGAGGGAACTTTCTGAAATAGCTCTTCTCATGGTAGCTGCCTCGTTGCTAAGCAAGGTGACAGCAGAATGTGGCCCCTTGTTACGCTCATGGAGGCTGGTGGCAAGAAGTGGTGGGACAGAAGTTCTTGAAGGAAACTGTATAGGCACCAGGAATGATATCTTAGATACTGTAATTACAGGGTCAACAGAAGAAGATGAAAACCGAAAGGCGGCAGATGGCAACGACCCTCCAAAGCAGTATAGCCTTCGACGAAGGCAAACTGCCATATGCTATCGAGAGCCACTGGAATGTAGGTTATGGGCACAGTTTCTCTGCAGGGCTGATTTCTTGTGCATAGAGGGGAGAGACGTTCTTGAAGGATACCATATAGGCACCAGGAATGATATCTTAGGTACTGTAATTACAGGGTCAACAGAAGAAGGTGAAAATCAAGAAGAGGCAGATGGCAAAGACCCTCTGAAGCAGCGTAGCCTTCGACCAAGGCAAACTGGCATATGCTATCGAGAGCCACTGGAATGTAGGTTATGGGCACAGTTTCTCTGCAGGGCTGATTTCTTGTGCATAGAGGGGACAGAAGTTCTTGAAGGATACCGTATAGGCACCAGGAATGATATCTTAGGTACTGTAATTGCAGGGTCATCAGAAGAAAATGAAAACCAAAAGGAGGCAGTTTGCAAAGACCCTCCGAAGCAGCGTAGCCTTCGACCAAGGCAAACCGTCATATGCTCTCGAGAGCCACTGGAATGTAGGTTATAGGCACAGTGTCTCTGCAGGGCTGATTTTCTGCATTTAAGGGGGATATCAGTTCTTGAATGACAGTGTAGATGTGTGCACACAAATAAGAAATGTTATCTAGGTTCTGGAAGTACAGGGTTGTCCAAAGGGGGTGAACACCCAGAAGGCGAAAGTGGCGAGGATACTCGGAAGCAGCATAACCTTCACCCAAGCAAAACCGTGGTGCAGGATCAAGCTGCACTGCAAAGTGCGATATTCACAGAGCCTCTCTGAAGGGCCAGTTTCTTGTGTATAGGTGGGGCATAATTTTGTGAACAAAAATCTATACACCTGCGCACCACGGTTATTTCAATTCCTTGCCTTCATTCTGCAAGTAAAAACCCCCACGGTTTTTCGTAGATGCCTGGTTAGAACTCAGTTTCTTCCTCTACTTGTTGTTTACAGCTTGCAGTACCTTCTTGGGGTTTCACTGCTCTGCTCTTATCAAGGTTTCACAGAATAAGCTTTGCTCTTTCTGTAGCTGAACTTCCCAAGTTTAAAAGAAAGATGTCCACGCAGAAGTAAAACAAATGACCTGTGTGTCCTCAAAAGCATAGTAGCAGAGCCCGCTTGCTTTTTGTGCTCTGTTCTGACTTTCAGTTCTCCTTCAGAAGCAGGTGTGCATTTAGTTCACTTGCCCTGTGCCTTGGTAAAAAACACTGAGAACTTTCCTCTGGTCTGGAGTTCAAGATGGTGAAACCCATCCCACTTCCTGCCTTGTTGACGAACCAGCTGTACCTGAAAAGCATGTGATGTGCAATATTCTTGTAAATGTTTTGCTTTCAGCGGAGTTGGGAGAAGCTAAGACATTTTGTTCAGGGCCGTCTTCTTCTCCCACACAAGGAGCTACGTCTACATGTGCTCGGTCACAAAGCCCTGTCGGCAAAAGACCAAACAGGTTGGTGGGCGTACAGCTAGTGACAGCTCTTGTTTATCGGCAGTGGTGTCACTCCCAGCACCGAGTAATGGAACAACCGTAACCCTTGTAACCGTGCCAGTCCGACCTCAGTGTAGAGGCGGCAAGATTTTTTTCTTTGGGAGAGGTGATCCTCAGCCTTAGAGAGACTTCCACTAGCCAGCAGTTTTCAGGAAGGCATGCTTTGGGGGCCAGTGATGAGACGATTCTGGAGGGAGTGGCTGAGATTCTGCAGCTGAAATCATAGAATCACAGAATCAGTAATGTTGGAAGGGCCCTCCAGAGATCATCTAGTCCAACCTCCCCGCTCAGCAGGTCACCTAGAGCATGTAACCCTTGTGTTCTGCACTTGAAGCCAGAATCCCCTTCCAGAAACCGTCACTAGACGATTTCATTGTGAAGTACAGAAATGATTTTCTTGACGCATGTAGGCAACTTACTTAGAGGGAGAGTCTGTGGATAAATGTTCATGTATTTTTAGTTGCTTCTGGCACACGATTCAAAGTAGCTTCATTTCATTCAACATACAAGTGGAGGTGAGTTCTTGTTCCTATGGGAAATTCCACACAGCTGTGTTCTGCTTAGTGTAAATGAAGATGTTGGGAGCAATTGTGATTGTAAAGACAGCGCTGGCTATGACGCTCCGTATTCCCATGGTCCGTAGGGCATTAAATCGTCTGTATTTGTATCCAGTTTTGAATGCTACCCGTTGTGTAGTCTGCACTGATTTTAAAGAAGACTGAGAACTTATGTCTAGACAGTCTTTTCCGTCGGCAGGCTGCTTGACGCAGGCGGTCCAGCCTGCTGAAAGCTCTGCATTTGCTTTCCAAGCTCTGCGTGACGCTGCGTGGTCTGCCTATGGCAGGGGGCAGAAGTCTACGGGAAGCAAAGGCAGGTGTGCTGGCCAGTCATGCTGGCCATTCCTTGTGCGGCTGCTTTGGGCAGCAGCTTTGAACATTAAGTGCAGAGGAAAGCAGGGGGCATAAGGGGGGCACTCCTAGACTATGGTGACTTTGCACTGCTCTGGCAAGCCATATGAAAATAAATCAGACTTGTTAGAAGCACTGTGGTGGGGGTTTTTCAGTCACTCAACTCCAGACACGTCTTTCCCCTTGGAACTGAGATCACTAGTTCTGCCTGGAAGCGTTCCGAAACAAGGAAGCTTCCCAACCAAGTGTTCATGGCCTTATTGCTGACAAAGGCTCCTTGGATTCTGTGAGCAGCTAGAGCACGGAGAATGACGGCTATTGCTGGGTCTGAGCACTTAGGGATGTAAAAATGATCACTCAGCTAGTCTAATGCCACACAGGCCCACCCGTCTTTCTTTACTCTTGGCTATTGAAGACAAATCAATTCCCATGACTATTTTACTTTCTGGGAAGTTTATGCAAGTTTGTAAGTGCTCCTGCCCTCCCTTGCCAACATGAAAGAAACCAGAATCCCTCCAGCTGCATGTTCATTCAGAAGGCGCCTTTCCCTTTCTCCTTCATTCACACCAGGTGTCTTCCCCAGAACTCTGGGGGAAAGGGATTTGAGAGAAATGGCAAGGATCCAAAGAAAACTGGAACAGATGTGGCTGATCCAGTCGCTCCAGTGCAAATAGATGGCTCAGTAAGTATTTGTCACTTATGGCTTTGGTGGGGACTTTTCCAGGGCTGATGAAATCTTTGCGTGCTGGGCTGTCTATGGCTGCCTCGGGTCACAGTTTTCTCTGAAGGAACTTCAAAGCTGTCCTCAGCATCTCCTTTCTGCTGGCAGATGACAATTTCTGATGAAGCCTTTCCTCGGGGGCAGCTTTCTCTAACCTACGAACTGTGTTCTGTTGAATTTCTCTTCAGGTGCGGTTTGATGGCGTGGGGGGTCTCTCTGACCACATTTCAGCTTTGAAAGAGATAGTCATTTTCCCGTTACTTTATCCAGAGTTCTTTGAGAGATTCAAACTGCAACCCCCAAGGTAACAGAAGGCGCATTAGAAGTGCACAAGCTAACGCCGCCGTGCTCAGGAGAATAGGAACCCGAGGTGTCCGTACAGCTGGGTGCTTGAAAAGTTGTGGTCACCCCTGCTGAGATTTTGCAGGGGTGTTAAGAAGTGATGTCTTAAAAATGGAACAAATCCGGACTGTATTAGGCAGACTCCAACTGCAGGCAATGCCTTGCCATAGTTAAAGGCTTGGTGGCTGCTCTCTTACAATGAGAATCAGTCCTGTAAGCCTTAGGACTTCCAACTGAAACGTTGCTGCGCCTGTGATGCTTAGACTAAAATAAAAATAGTCTGCTTCTTACATAGTTATATTGGTTCTGTGCTGTGAGATGCAATCACTCACAGAGAGCTTACTGTTGGGGTGCATTCTTTTTAACATGAATGTGTTCTTCTCTTTGGGAGGAGGGGTAGTGTTCATTGATTTAATGGCTAAGAGAAGGCTGTTAGTGTCAAGTCTTGCCTCTTGTGAGAGCTTGCACCTGTTTTGACTTTTCTGCCACTTGAGCTCTGCCTGCTGCTACTCCTGGAAGTACTGGAAGTGTTTTAGTTAGGAGGAAAGGCTTGTTTGCTTTAGGGGTGGGGCTTGTAGTAGGCACTTTTTGGTGTTTTGGTCAGAGCCATGCAACTCTCTCCTTTTTCATTATTTATTTATTTATATTTTCATTTTTCGTTACAGAGGCTGTCTATTCTATGGCCCACCAGGGACTGGAAAGACCCTGGTAGCTCGGGCACTTGCTAACGAATGCAGCCAAGGCGACAGGAGAATTTCCTTCTTCATGAGGAAAGGTGCTGACTGCCTGAGTGAATGGGTGGGAGAATCTGAGTGCCAGCTCCGTTTATTATTTGAGCAGGTAAGGTGGAAATGTGCACTCTGTTGTGTCAGAGCGGTGCTGGAGTAGTTCTGTGCTGGATGTCTTCCTAGAGAACTTGGTCTTCTGCGTATTTGGTTGGTTTCTCCCATTGAAGTGGGAATGTTAGTGTTTCCTTTCTCAGTGTCATCCTGCTTTGGATCAGCGGCTTGGAATCTTGCAGGTGTGCTGGCAAAGACATATCAATAAGCAGGAGAATTCACTAGATCAAAGATTCCCTCCTCCTCCTGCTCCCCTGCCATACTACACAGACACACACACAAAACAAAAAAAAGCCACCCTCACCCCACCCCCCAAAAAACAAAAACAAACAAACAAACAAAAAAAAAAACCCCAGCACATGGTCATTGAATCATTGCACTGGCGGCTTGCCTCCAGAGCCTGTAATTGAGTTACTGAAGGCCTGACTCTGCTCTCTGGTTGCCCAGCAGCTGTGCAAATTCCTGGAGCCATCTGTTCCCAGGAGCAGTCACAGCTGCTTGGCGCAGGCTGCTGGCTTCTGTTACTTGTGCCACTTACCCCTTTGTCTCAGAGAGCAGAGGTCCCTGATGGTGCTCTGAAAGTCCAGGGCTGGTGACTTTGCAGCCACAGTGTTTTTTCATGCCTGTCCCCTTTGAGTAGTGCTGTGTTCTACCTAGGCCACAGTTGCAGTGTCTGCACTTTCCTTCCAGGCCTACAAGATGCGGCCTTCAATTATTTTCTTTGATGAGATAGATGGTCTTGCCCCTGTGCGGTCCAGTCACCAGGATCAAATTCATAGGTATGGCACTTTTCTTTCTTCTTTTCTCTTTCTTTTCTTCTGCATTTACACGCAATCTGTTTGATTTCTGCAAAAAGAAGACCAGCCTGGTGCCTTTACATGACACACTAATTCATGCTGAAATCTTAGAGCACCATGATGCTCAGCCTCAGGTGATTTTACACACCGGAGCTGAAAAGCACGTGCTAAGCTGGGTGTCAGCACAAGGTCTCTGGTTACCCTGTGTGCTGTTTGTTTGTCTTGACGTGAGTCCTTCCACTAACCAACATCTCATCCAGAAGAGCTTATCCTTTGGAGTGGCCACTGGAGAAAGTCATGCCGAATGGAGCAGCACTTCCCAAACCAGTGAATCAACCCTTGTTCTTTTGTTAGTTCTCTTTTCACAACGCTTCTGGCGCTTATGGATGGCTTAGAGAGCAGAGGAGAGATTGTGGTCATTGGAGCCACCAACAGACTCGACTCCCTAGACCCTGCTTTGCGGAGGCCGGGTCGTTTTGACAGAGAGTTCCTTTTCGCCTTGCCCAATAAAGAGGTAAGACCCCTTTTAGTCACCCTCCTGCTAATGTGGCCAAGTCTTTCTTTGCAAGACAACCGTGCACCCACGCAGTACCACAGAGCAGGGAAGAAGGGAAGAAATGGTGCCCACGTGTTTGTCTGCTCTCATGAGCAGCAGAGAGGGTAGCATGAAACAGAGTTATCGTATGATTCGCTCCTGTAGAAGTCATCTCAAAATCCCTCCTGTGATTAGTCCTTGTAGCAGGGAACACTTGAGTGCATCTCTGGCAAAGATCGGAGGTGAAACACAGGCAAAGCCTGACATTTTCTGGGCTAGCGCTTTGAGCCACAGTTTTCGTTCCTCTTGGTAGGACTTGTAGCAACTTGAAAGAGAGCGCTGGCACTACTTTGCAGAACAACCTGTGAGAATGGCAGACTTGATTAACTGATGAGTCTGTCACCATGAAGTTTTGATGAATTGGAGAGGGTCTTCTCTGAGGATTTGAGAATCTTCTCTGAGGAATCTCTTTCCACCTAAGCTTTAGACTACCTTTTTTCCCCCAAGAGCGTTCAGTCTCATACCTGTGGAGACTCGCCTCTTTATAGATGCCGGAAATGCCTTTCGTTTGCTTCCTGCTCCTCACAAAGAGCTGAACGTGGCAAACTGAGAATCACTGAACTTGGGAGAGCAGGCAGTGCGTTAAGAGAACTCTAAAGTTCCTGCCTTTCTAGCAGTGTAAAACTGGCAGTTATATGAACGGGAGAGTGTTTGTGGGGTTGTTTGTTTGTTTTTCCCTGAGAGACGAACGTAAAGCAAAACGCCATCGTTTTGTATGTAGGCTCGAAAAGAGATTCTCAAGATTCACACGAGAGCCTGGAGCCCTAAGCCGCTGGATGCAATTCTTGAGGAGCTGGCTGAAAAATGTGTTGGTAAGATCAAAAATGCATTGAGCACCTGCACGTGACTGCATGCTGAAAGAGTCCAAGCTTGTACCAGGCAGTAAGCAAGCCCCTGTGCCTTGCCACAGAATTTGCCCCTGAGCCGGCTGGCAGGACTTGGTTGCTACCACGGTGGCAGGTTCCTGTCCACTTGCCTTGTTTTGTCTCTCAGAACACCAAAGGGTTTGGGGGGCATCTTCCTCAGCAGCAAAAAGTTTGCTCTCACAGGGGCTTCCTAAGCACAGGATATCCAGCTGCAAACCCCATAAAGGAACTGCTCTGCAGAGCGGTAACTCTTTTCAAATCACCCGCTGAACAGTTCCTGTTTGGGCCGCAGACAGAGACTTGACAAGCTGCCCTTTGGCAGCCATGTCCCTGACTTCTTTGTGCTGCCTGAGACTGACATGACACTGCATTCTTGTCTTGCTCATTAGGATACTGTGGAGCCGACATTCAGTCTCTCTGTGCTGAAGCTGCCCTCTGTGCTTTGCGCCGACACTACCCACGGATATACACGAGTCGACAGAAGCTGCAGATAGACATCGCTGCCATTGAAGTAGCAGCAAGAGATTTTGCGGAGGCTCTGCGGAAGATTGCACCAGCTTCGCAGAGGGCTGTGGCTTCGCCCGCGCAACCGCTGTCAGCCGTTTGTAAGCCACTGCTTCAGAGGACTCTGGAGAGACTCCTAAAAGCGTTACAGAGAGTGTTTCCCCAGGCAGCGCTCGCACTAAAGAAGGACCAGCAGCCAGGTAGAACAGTAACATCACTGCCTTCAAATTCTGCCACAGCAAACACTTCCAGCTGGTGCAGGCAGCAGAAACCAATCTTTCAGTCATGGTGGGATTGGTCTCAAACGGTAGAAACTTCTTGTTTGCCTATGCATGCCTTTACCTCAGGAATATCTGGAACAGAGTGCTGCCTAGCTTGTACTGCAGCTTCTGAAGCGCTCCATGCTTTGATCAGTGGAGGTCGCTGACTGGTTCTATGCTGATTGCTTGAGGCTGTCCTACCGCTACTATGAACTAGTGGAACTAAGGAGAGCTGCTAGATTCTTTCCTCTGGGTAAAAGAGAGGCAGAAAAGCACTGAGGAAAGGCAGGTGGAGAGGCGAGGGGGTTGGCAGAAACATGCCGCCTGAGTTGTCCACCTTCCGCTACCTCCTCCTCGAGTGACCTTTGAGAGGCTGCATTTAGAAGACACCCTGGTCTCTATATGCCAGCTCTGCAGTCCTCGGACAAATGGGCGTTTGCTGCCGCCCCGTTCCCTTAGTTGCCACTCGCTTACTGTGGGCTCCGGCTCCAGAAAGAAGTGACCTTGTTGGGGGCTTTAGGTGTCTAGCGTTCAGTGTGTGCCCGCCCAATGAAGGAAGACAAGACCCTGGCTTTCAGCACTCATTTCAAAGCTGTAGGAGTGCAAGGGAGGCAGGTGTGGGCTCTTCTGGACAGTTAACAAACCTCTCTTGTCTTTCAGACGGTGCAAATCCTATCTTAGGAAACGGCTGCATGTATAGTCATGAGGCGTCACCTTCAGGTTTTGCAGAGGAGCTGTTTCATCAAACGGCCAGTCCTCAAAAGGAAACGTTCCTTCACTTGAACAGGTAAATGTCTGTGTGCTTTGGATTGCAGTTCTTTGGCTTGCTGCGTCCTTGCCGGCGGTCTCGGCTGTGGAACTGGGAGGGGGGTAGACCCAAATGCTTCTGACAGGCGTGTTTCGTAAGAATAAAGCAAGAATCACTAACAGCCCATGGGGGAAGGGGTGCCTCAATGAGAATAACTGAATTAAAAAAATGTCTTGCAGTTCCATGTCCTTCCTGATCACAGAGCAGTTTCTCACCTCCTGTAGTGTGGAGAGTATTTGAGGAGGAAAAAGCAAAAAGCAAGGAAAAAGGAGGAGGGACTGAACAGCTGTGTCTTTACTGATTGTTTTCAGAGTGCTTGCTTTCTTCTTGTTGTTCTAGAGATGCTTACTGCCAGCCCACGTGTTACAGGCCAAGGTTCTTAATAGCGGGAGAGCCCGGATGCGGGCAAAGTTCTCACCTGGCTCCTGCAGTAATACACGCGCTGGAGGAGTTTGCAGCTTACACGCTGGACCTGCCGGCTCTCTTTGTTAGTAGCACGTCGCCTGAAGAAAGATGTGCACAGGTATCTCTTCTCTCTTGCATTAACAGGAGTACTCTTCTAGCTGGGTACAGTTACAAAATGCAGCTAATACTGAGCCGGTAGCACTGCAGTCTATGTCGTAAAGGCAAGGACTCCCAGAACGCTTTATACTTGTGCACCTGTGTCTTTTGTTTACCTGGAGAAACTGAGCTAGAGTTAGTTGTGTTTAGCTCAAGGTGAGAGTAGAATGCAACATACAGGCTGAGTGCCGTTCTATTCCTTTTGCCTCTTGGGCAGGGAGCCGACTCTGTTGTTTGGCATCGCTGTATTTTCACAGGTTAACCCTTAGTAGAAGCACTTGAGAGCCGTGCAAGGGAGAATAGACGTGTTCCGTGGCTGGGGGCTCATCAGTCACAGAAAGGCAACATCTCCTTCTGGGTTACGTGACACTGGCATCCGTGGCCACCGAGCCGCAGTGCCTAACTAGTGCCCGGATATACTGCTGGTGCGTTCCATCCTGGAACAGCAACTGCCTGAGTGCTGGTCACCTGATCAGGTGCCCAAAGGTATTCAAGCCCAGAAAGGATGCTTGCCGCTCTGTTCATGGGGTAGATGCACTGCCACGTGGACTGGGCTGTAAGGAGTCACCTTACGTCTAAGCAGCTTGGAAATCAGGTCTCTTTCTAGTCTTGTGGCTTTCTTCCGACCTTTTCCCATCAGGCACTGGTATTTTGTAGCATGTGTTGACTGATAACGGTGTTGCTTCTTAGCAGCTTATTCTGTGTGGTTCAGAATTCTTATGCAAACTCCCATTTGCATTAGTTGATCCGAGAAGCCCAGAGGACAGCGCCAAGCATCCTTTATGTGCCTCGTATCCACGTATGGTGGGAGGCTGCTGGCGTCACACTGAGAGCTACGTTTACAACGTTATTGGAGAACATTCCAGCATATGCTCCAGTTTTGTTGCTTGCAACGTCAGATGTACGTCACGCAGAGCTCGCCCAAGAGGTATTTCGATTGCTGCTTTTCCTGCTTTTTTCTGTCTCGGTGGAACTTGCCTCTCCAGTAAGCACCTGGCTACTGCGCTGCCCAGAGCAGAGGGATCCTGATGTTACCAGGGCAGCCTGCCTGAATCTTTGGAAATTTGCTTAGGCAGTAATCACTACTGAACATGTTTGTCTACCAGACTTTTGAAGTCAAGAGCTTCCCTTTGACCCAGCCTTCTCCACCCCTATGGCCTTCTCAGACAGATGCCTGAATTCCCTCCTGGACAATAATCCCCGTGACTTCCACACAGTTATTGACCTGCTTAGTCAAGCGTACGCAGTGCTTGCATTGTAAAGGGTAAAAAACATGCTTTCTAAAATGATTTCTTGCGACAGCCTGCCGTTTCCAAAGGCGGCTGTTACACTGTTAACAGCGGCAATTAATTTAGACTTTCCATGCCTCAACAGAAATGATCATTCTTATTTCATGCAGGCCAAAGAGTCCTTCAAAGATGATGTTTTAGGATGCCACGGAGGCCTATGAAAAATCTAGGCCTACTTGAAGGCCAAGTAGCTGACTTGCTGTAGCTTCTCTTGTACTCAAATCATTAGCCAGCCTGTTCCGAAAAGGCACTCATGTTCTTGGAGGTGAACCTGAATTTCTGTAGCCTTATATCTGCAATGTCTTTCCTCCTCCCACCTAAGGTCCGAGATTTATTTTCTGAGGCTTATGGAGAAGTTTTCCATGTCCAGTTGCCGGACGAGGAAGAAGGCAGAAAGTTCTTTGAGGACTTGCTTTTAAATCAAGCTGCTCAACCTGCTGCCTCCAAAAGGAAAGCAGGTGAGGAGCGTTTACAAGGAGGGCTTTGCTTACTGTTATGGGAGCAGCCATTTGGCATTTGTCTGGGCAACAGATTGTCGAGCAATAACTTTTAGAAGGCTTGCATGCTTTAGTGTGCTTTGAGTACTGCTGTCTAAAACACCTTCTGGCTGACTGCAGCTTGTCAGGAACACGGCGTACAGCCTGCAGCATCTCCACCGGAGCCTCGATTGCCAGCAGAGGAGCAAGCAGAGGAGACATTGCCAGCGGGGCCTCTACCTTCCCATACACCCTTCCCAAGTGGCAAGTGGCATTTTTTTTTTTTGCCTTTCCTGCATAAGCTGCTAATGCCATTGCTACCCTCCCTGTTCTCACTGCAAACTCCCTCTTTCCCATGATGCTTTTGCTTCCTTTTCCTCTTCCTTTCCTTCCGACCTGCCTCCCCTGCGCCCAGACAGAGAGCAGTGTCTCGCCCTGTGATTTCCAGTTCAAAGGATTAGACCTGCCAACTCAAGTGGCAAAAAGAGGGGAGCAAGAGTAACAGCTATCTGAAGACAAGACCATTGTTTCTTCCCTGCCCTCTGCTTTTCCCATGAGAAGGACAGCAGGGAACAAGGGCTTTCTCCCCGCTAAGGCCCAGGGTATGACATTGTGTGACAGCTCCTTATCCTGCTGGCAGGACTGGGAATTCCGTCACTGGTTTCATCCATGAGTTTTGGGCAATGTTCAGTGAATGCCAACATTGGTGTCTTATCCTGGAAGGCATAAGCACAAGGTTGGTTGTAAAGCAAGTGAACTGAATCTGCAAGCATACGAGCAGTAAGTGCTTAAGGAGCATTTCCCCTTCTCCAGCAAGTATTCCCTTAAGACTGCCTCTTTAACTCTTCCCACCGTTGAAGAAGAGCTTGCATGCAGTGGCTCTTCAGCTTCTCCTCTACATTAGTTCCTGCAGTAAGACAGTAAGCAACCTGTCCTGCTGAGATAAGCTTCCTTTGTGGTAAAGCGTTCTGCCTGAAGTCTGAGCTGTGCATAAAATCCTGCAGCTGACTATTCTGTGAATGACATTCTGTAATCCGTTCCTCTTCTTTTAAAATCAAAAGGCCAAATGACCCCCTTCCCTTGCTCCCCCTTCTTTCTCAAGGTGCCTATGTAGTGGGACAGCACAGGGCTACTTCAGTGCCCTTGGTCCCTCTCCTGGTACTCCACGTCAGGTGACGATGCTAGAATTGAAGGAAGGACTGCATCGGTAATGTTTTGGTTTGCGCTTTCTGATGTCCCTGTGCAGCTGTATCAAGCAGAAAACGCAGAAGCAACGCATCACCGTCAGTCAGCGTAGCAGAGAAGAGGAGGAAATTCCCATCCAGCGAGGAGAATGAGACTCACGTCTGTTTAAGGGTAGGTTGGAGCTGACCGCTCTGCCTTTGCTTCCTGATCTGCTTCAGACACTTGAGCTGTTCTGCCAGCACGGCTGTACACATGTAGGCAGCTCCTGGGTCAAGAGAAGGAGCTGGGGAGGCTCCTGTTTGCAGCTGTCCGCAGCATTTCCAGGAGACCTGTGGCCTCTCTCCCAAACAGTGCCTCGTACTGCAGCAGTACGATCTAATCAAATGCAGTCGTGACTTTGCTGCGGCAGCCTCTACCCCTTACTGTGCACTGGGCCACAGCAGTTGCTGCTGTTCTGGAAGAAGTTGCTTTGCCGTTAGGATCGTTCATGGGATAGACTGGGAAGTAACACAATGCTAGGCTTGTAACACAGCCTAAGGCTTGCTTTTTCCCTCGGAGGTAGGACCAATTCACCCATTTCTTTCCCCCCAAAATCCAGTGCAATCTGTAGTTTTGTTCTTGAAGTCTCACTCGTATTGTATTTTGCAGAAAAAGAAAGCAGGATGCGAGTTGTGTTAGACTGTCCTGGTTTAGTTACTGACGATACCCAGAGCCTGTTTGAAAGAGCTCATGCGCTCTTGCACTTGTCTTGTCTCCCTTCCTCCTTCAGCAACTGCTGAGTGCTGCTGCTGGGATAACAAAGAAGTTCAGCATCTTTCACCGGGAAAAACTACATGTTATGCTCAGCCAGTGTATTTACCGGCATCGACAAGACGACGACAAGACTCAGTTAATAGAGGTAGTATTTCTCACGGCACTTCCGATCGCTGTTACACCACTCCTGCACGGGTACAGTGTGGGTATCGTGTCTTCATCTCAATCTTCGTCTCTTTACCGCATAGTAGTCCGTGTAATATCGGAGTGGTTCATCTCTGCCTGGGAGAACTTGGTGCATGCTGCAAAGCCGTTGTTGCGTTTGGCATGGCTGTTGGCAGTTTCAGCAGGGCTAAGACCGAGCCGGAAGACAAGGGATTGCACGCACACAGCCCTTTCAAAGCAGTTCACCCTGGAAGTTGTGAACAGCTTTTCTGTCGGGCCTCTCCTTGGGGAGGGGGCTGTGAAAGAAGGGCCCTGGTCTCCGTTTGTCACTACCCCTTCCTCCCCTTGCCGGCAGGCAAGCATGGTAAGGAGCTGGGAAGAGATTTTTCTTTAGTGCCGCCACCATAACTCTTCTAGACTAGCACGTGCGAGCGTCTTGAATTGCGCACAAAGGGAGATTTCTGCCTCGGCTGGTGCTAGATAGGCCAGAAATTCCGGCTTCACGTTCAAGAGCCAGGAGGCAAAATTGGTTGTGCCTCTGCAGTTTGCCTTGAGAAGAGGAGGTCCCTTCTCCTAAGCCCTGCTTGTCTCCATCCCGTCTCGCACACCTGACAAAGAGGATGTCTCTCCTCAGCACACTTTTTGCAAGCACTGCTGATCCAGGCTCCCTCTCTTCCTCTGCTTGGGACACGTGGGGGTGCCTCTAAAGCCAGAGGGGCTAAAAAGACATTGTGATGGTTTCAGCACACCTAGTTGCCCTGTATTCTTTCCTTTTTAGGAAATGAAGAAGGAAATTGGAACGTTCCTTGGTGCCAACTAGTGTGAGCTTCTGAAGACTGACTCCAGCTCCGTGATGTTTTGTTTTAGTTGTATGCTGCCTGCTTCCCTGGGCCTGATTCAGTCACGAGAGCTTTGGCTCCATCTGAACATAAGGAAAGACTTGTTTATTGTGAGGGCATCAGCACACTGGAGCAGATTGCCCAGAGACGTTGCGTAGTCTCTACCCTTGAAGCTGTCTGGATGGGGTGCAGGGCAACGTGCCTGGTGTGACCCTGCTTGAGCAGGGGGGTTGGACTAGCTGATCTCCAGAGGTCCCTTCCAACCGCAACCATTCTGTGCGGCGCGATTCTGTTTATATATATAACATGTATGTATATATGTATGTGTGTGTGTGTATGTCCAACTTTCACCAGTGTATCTCCTATTACTTACAAAGTCTAATTTATTAAAAGGGGTTGGTAACATTTATATTCGTAAAGGTGTGTCCTACCTTCAAAGTGATAAATGGGAACTCTAGAACATCACTGTGTATACGCAATACATTGTACAGTCAAAATAGTCCTCTTTTGACGGAAATGTAGACAAATAACTTGTTGCTGGGAGACTAGCTCTGTGTGAATACTGAGTAATGTAAAATCAGCAAGTCTAAGGAAAATAAAAATAATCTGGAACAAGCCCAATATGTGAAATGTGTGATCCTAGAAGGTATTCTAAAGGACTGTACCTATTCTCAGACAAACTTCATTGCTTTAAAACTGGAATTTTATGTGCTAGAACAAAAGAGCAGAAGAACCTTTGGAGAGCAGTAGTGGATTATGGTGGGGACTATGAGCCCCTGTTGTACCGGTGGAAAAGCAAGCACGTGCATTAGCACAGGACCTTAGCAATGTTTTGCCTGAAATGCACTGTGCAATACTAATCATCTAGACTCCGGTTTGCAAAACTCCAGCACATGTGCTGAGAGTGACTCCTAGCATAGTCTTGCTTTCACCAATCTATGATGCAGACAAACTTTGTCCTTTTAGTTTAGAAAGACAAGAGTTAAGATGGGATATGCCTGTTATCAATCAATATATCAGCGGCCGAAGAGAAGAGCTGAAATTTAAAATACGCAAAAGATCAGCAGATGCTTCAGTTTAAAATGTAACCTGCAGATGTAGTGATTGAAGTAGTGGGAAATAAGACTCAACACAGTTGCGGTTCTTACAAACATACACTGATTTTTCTAATGGTGTTGAGACACTGAAGTTCAGCTTCCACTGAAATGTTTTTGAAATTTATATTAATAATTTAAAATAGAGAGAACTCTAAATACGGAACCATAAAACACAGATAAATAGAAGACCATTACACTAGCCATATTTGGAAGGTTATGTAGAGAGCACAAAACTCTAATCACAACAAAATCTAACTGTTTCAATGCTGTTTTGAAGCATATATTTCATATAACCTCAATGCTATCAAAAAGGCTGCCGCAAGACGGCACCACAGTATTTTGGGTGATGACATTACCGTGTCATAATAATGATTTTTTTTCTTCGTGTAAGTATAAAATAAAATAGCTGTGGATATAAGAAATGACCTTATTTGAAGACAATGTGTACAAGAAAGAATCTTTAATGCATTTTACTTATGGATTTTCTGCATTTCTATACAATTAAATACTTCATTCTGGACGAAGCTCTAGCCTGGGATGTGTTTCGTTCTGTCGTTTCTCTTTCTGTGGTGTGGACTACTTACAAAGGATTGTTTTCTTGGATACGTTCATCAGAATAATTTTGATTTATATTTAAATCAAATAAGGTTGACTTCAAGTACCAATACATGAGGAACAAGAATTGTGTTTCAGTGAGGACAGTAAAATATGAGTTTGTTCCAATTTCAATCTATTTTAATAGGGGAGGAACCCAACTTTTGTTAAGAAACTAAACTTTTTATTTCAATCGTTACTGAATTGAGTTCGGCCAGGAACCCCAAAGCACCCTTACTTAGCCAGGCATCCCAGCCAGAGCTCCTGGGGTTTCAGTCAGCGCGCAACTGACGGATGAGACAGTAATCTGAAATTGAGACTTGTCAGTGGCTTTCCAGGGCTGCCAAGAAACTAGGTGGGCAAGCCAGCATGAAACGGGCAAACGTCCAGGGAAAACCTGCCTGACAAGTCAGGCTCTTGCATAGCCTGCCTGGGCTCTCCAGAATTTTTTTAACATCTGCCTCTGCAGTATTTTTCAGTTTTACAGGTCTACATTCTCCGAAGAAAAACTGTGAAGTCAGGGAGTCTTTGGAGCGTGCTTCATCCCTAGGAATATTAAATAATAGCAAATAACAAATAAACTCTCTGCGACATGGCTTCCTTGCTATTTAGAACAGCTTTGAGTCTAGGTCTGTAAGACACAAGATCTAGAAATAAGTTATAAAGCTCTTGTACTGTAAAAGGAATGATAAAGAGTACATAATGTTTACAAGCTTATTTTCCTTTTTAGCTGGTATTGGTTTTTTGTGATGGGGTAATTTCACGTTTATTTCCAAATACTGTAAGAAGTCTGTTGCTGAAAATGGGTTGTGCCACGGACCAGGCGTATATTTCACTGGGAATGGGAAAATCACACTCCGCAAGATCAATGTTTTAGATAATTCCATCAGATTATAAATGGCCAACTCAAGAAACACACTGGGTATAGAAATATATATACATTTATATTCATGTATACATCTAAACTGATTCTGTAGGATTAGTAATAAGACCAAGAACATAATTTAAGAATCTCGCCTCACTTGAGTCTAATAACAATTCTAAATTATATGCATCATAGGGTTCAGATGGGTGGTTTGGCTATGGATTCTCTCTGTTTTTTTTCTCACAGGAATGGCTATTCAGCGCCTCCTGCTGTGGACTAAACTCTCCAGTAAATTAGGTGCTTTATGTCTGTGGAATTTCTTATGCAGTATGAAGGAACCATTATGTGAAAATAAGCATTTTACTTCTACAGTGGACTACAGCATAGGCTGAAAAATAGGCTTTTCTTCCCCTGCCCACTGAAATTAACCTGACCTGGTATTTAAATTGTTCCATTTCCATAAGCTTATTGGTAACAGAAGAGGGTTTTTTTTTTTTCCCCTTCCTTTTCTTATATTTTGTTTAATAAAAAGTGTGGTTTGTTGAAGGCAAAATTGTTAAGAGAACTGGCGTGGAGAGATGAACACTTTGAATCTTTGGCTGACCGCAGCCAGCACGCAGCCCCATGAGCGCTGAGGGGTTCGCAATGTCCGATAGGTGCTGGCTGACCGGTGTTCATACAGTTTTCATCCTAATGAGAAGATATCTCTATCATTAAGAAAAAATTGCTCCTTTCTCCTCCAATTCTGTTCTAGTATTTCTTTTTTACAATACATTCATGGCATAGTCCCTCTTTCACCAAGCACAGTAGGGAAGCTCTGCATAGGATCTGCAAAGCAGAATTAGGTTGATGGCTTTGGGGTTGTCTACAAGGAGGCACCTGTGCACAGGCTCAGCTAAAAAGGCACTTTATAGCTCCAAAGAGCGTTCGTTAGCATCAGGATTTGCTGTAGGAGTTTGGGGCCTTCTTATGGTCATTGCTGTAAGTGGGAAAAAGCTTCCTTCTCTCCTTGCACAAGGGAAGACTTCTTACCACTAACACAGCCTAAACTAATGTCCATCACTGTCTCATTATCCCCACTGTCGCCTAGTTATGTTCCTGGGACATTTCATTTATTTTCTAAATTTGCACTGCACCTCCATTCCCTCTGCAGAGCCAGGAGGTGAGGCCCAGGTAAAGTTGGAGCTTTCAAGCCTCTCTGATGGACATCAAGTCAGAGAGGAGAGCATTTCTGAAGAGCTTCCTTCTCCTGGGCTGTAAACCTGGAGATGTTTCTCCATCTGTGGTCATTCAAAGCCATGCCTTGCAGGTTCTGCTCCAAAATCCCAGGACACAGTTCCAGAGGCCTCAGGGTCCACCCAGCTGAGGGGAATGAAAGCAAAGACTCTCTCTCACTGCCACCAGGCACCTGAAAAACCTATCGGAAGTCCTGCCTTGGATTCACTGAAAGTTTATCAAACTGGAAATACGAAGTGAAATGTTTATGACCCAGCAAACTGGAATTTTCCCAATTAAATTTTTGCTTGGAAATTTTCTAGTTGCTTCTAGGCAAGATTCACTTTAGCATTAGACAATATGGACAGTATGGGGGAGGATAATTAGACAAAAGTTAGGGATCATCAAATAGCCTGCTTGCTTTGGTTTGCTCTTAAGCTGGTAACAACCTATGCAGCCTGAAGGAAGAGCAAAGGCTGATGTCTGAAAATATGAGAGGAAGACACAGAAAGACAGACATAGCATTCATTAACCCTATCTATGTGCAAAAAATGCCAGTCTGAAATTGCTTTTAAACATGCCTGCCTAATAGTCACTCATACTCAGAGTGAAAAATTTACTCCTAAGAGGTCCTCCACAAGAGTGTAGCTAGTGCCACATTCGGTTGCTCCTGAGCTCATTACTGTGGAGATAACATCTGTTACTGGTTTAATATATTTGTCTGTAATTGAAGTAAGCAGATGATCTCTCAAACTACAGCTATGTACAAAAAGCTGATGACCTTTTTTAGATTACAGCATTATTTATTATAGCATTATCGACATATGCATACTATATGCTAAATATCATTTCTCTGCATGTACTATTTCCTGGTTCCTGGATGCTTTTTAGGGAAAAAAAAATGTAAGTTTAAATTTCAGTTTAGCTTCACATTTGGAGGTAAGCGTAGAGAAAAGGTCTGTATACAGGTGTAGTAAGCATTTAATAAACACATAGCCTCCCCATACCTTTGTTTCTTTCTGAGACAACGGACATAATTCCCTTAAAATGTTACATGTATTTTTTTAACCACTTAGAGCTCATCTGGAAGTGCCCGATGCCTTAAAAATACGCATGTTTATTTGTACTTTTTCTCTTTATATTTCCTACAGTAAGGGTAGAATACAGAAATGATCGGCATGGAAATAATCAGAGACTAAAGGCTACAGTGACCTTCTGCCTTCTTACGGGCACTGGATGCCTGAGAGCTTAGTGAAGAGCCAGGCCAGAAGGGAAAACATTGTTAAGTTTAACATTTTTCATTATAAGCCCATTTTGAAAAGACCATAAGCTTCCTAAGCTACTAATGAATTTTTAAACAGAGAATTGGAAGGCATTAAGGAAACTGCTAAGCATTTCACACAGAGCTTTTAAGAGAGTTGCAATATTACTGCAACTTGGAGTGACACCTAGAGGTGAGAAATCAGAAAAGCTAGTTATTTTTTCTTACGATCACAGAATAGGTAAGGTTGGAAGGGACCTCTGGAGATCATCTAGCCCAACCCCTCTGCTCAAGCTGGGTCACCTACAGCACGTTAAACAGGGTTGCATCCAGGCAGGCTTCGATTATCTCCAGAGAGGAAGACTCCACAACCTCTCTGGGCAACCTGGTCCAGTGCTCCATCACTCTCCCGGGAAAGAAATTCCTCCTCGTATTCAAGAGGAACTTCCTGTGGTTCAGTTTGTGCCCATCGCCTCTAGTCCTTTCACATGGGACAACTGAAAAGAGTTTGGCCCCATCCCCTGGACACCCTCCCTTCAGCTACTGATAGACATTGATAAGATCCCCCTCAGTCTTCTCCGGGCTGAGTCCCTTCTCCAGGCTAAGTCAGCCGCGCTGAGCACTGTGATGTGCCTTATGGCCCCTTTGGTGTGCCCCGAGGCCCTTCGTTTGTGCTTTCGTTTGCCCCACAGCCCTGCGTTTGCCCTCAGATGCCCTCAGGAGCCTTCAGGTCACATTTTGGGTTGCCCCCACGGCCGCTGTGTGCTTCAGGGCCTTGTGTTTGCTCTGCAGCATGCGACAAAGTTCTCTGTTCAGCTTTCTCGTCTGCCGCAGAGCTTTCTGGGTGTGCCCCAGGGCCTCCTTTTGCCTTTTGGGGCTCCCAGAATCGTTCTGTTTGCTCTGCCATTGCTTTTTCTTGTTTGTTTGGTTTGCTTGTCGCACCCGCCGCTCTCCGTTTGTTCCGTTGCCCCCTGAACGCTCCCTTTGCCCCCGGTGCGCTCCAGGGCTCTCCCTTGAGCCTTCAGGATGCTGCTCTCAGGAGCGCGGCAGCCTCTGGGGCCCCGGCAGCCGCCGCTGGCCCCGCGGGCGCTGAGGGCCGCCACTCCTGCCCGCTTGCCGACGGGCGGCGGCTGCTGGCCCGGGCCGTGACGGCGGGGGCGGGGGCGGCGTGGGCAGAGGCCAGGAGCGGAGCCTTCGGGGCGAGGTGGCGCCGGGGCCGGTCCGGGCCGAGGGAGCTGCGGCCGAGCGCCGCCCGCGGGCAGCGGCAGGGCGGCTGCAGCGCGGAGGAGGTGAGCAGGGCCGGGGGGTGCGCGCTGCGCGTCCCGCGCCCGCCCGCGCCCATGGCAACGTCCCGGGCAAGGCGGCGCCAGCGGGGCGCGCTGGGGCCGGGGCTGGCGGTGCGCCGGGTCGCGGAGGGCGGCGGGAAAGGGGGGCGCGGGGGGAGGAGGGGGGCGCCCCGGGCCAGAGGGGGGCGGTGTCTGGGAGGGGGAGCAGGGATCCCAGGGGAAGCCCGAGGCAGGACCGCGGGGAGGGGGCGGGTGTCGGAACTGAGCCGGAGCCGGTGGCGGCAGGGGCCCGGACGGTGTTGGGGGTCGGGACGGGACGGGACCGCCGGAGGGTCAAACTTAGTCTCAGCGGTGCTCTCGGTTGTGTGTCCATCCCTTAGCTACTGGAAGCTCAAGTGCATGGCACGCAGCCGTCAGGAAGGCCGTACAATGAAGAGGAAGGTGTGTTAGGGTGGATTTTTTTGTTTGTTTTTTTTAGGCTGGGAAATCAGTAAATGCCTTAAAAAGTCAGGAAGTTTTACAGAGGGTTGGTTGGTTTGTTTCTTTCTTTTAGTTCTGTTTTTCCTTTCTAGGTGAATTATGCTGACTGAAGTGCTGTGGGATGGGGGGGGGGGCAGAAGAGGGAAGGAAAAGGGACTGTTTCCTCCATTTCTCATACCTTGTTGGAGGAGACTTGAACTTCTGAAGTGCTTCAAAGAAGATTTTCTTTGTCACGTAGTAGTAGAATTCTGTTGTTTTAAATGGAGCCACAGTTATTCATTCCATTGAAAGATTGACCCAGAAGCCCGTATTCGTTCAGTCAGGTAGGCAAATCTGCATTTTGGATGTGAAACCGGATGTTTGGAAGGTGTATCTGATGCAGAAAAACTTCCTGGAATTCTGATGGAATTTTGACTTACTGGAATAGATGATCTGAATCAAAAAGGAATGAAACATCAGGCTTCCTAGCTCATGGAAGTGGGATTTTATGCACCCTTCTTCATAGTAACAGTGTTTTTTTGGTAATTTTTTTTAATACATCCTGCAAGAACCTGTCTCCTATTGTGTATGGAAAGTGTTTTGTCTTACTTTCTGCAGATTTATTGATCCATATTTGAATTGGGCTCTGTACACAGTAAAAATATTGCGGATAATCCTGTAACTCTTTCACAGTGTTGATCCCCAAATAGTATCATGGCATTGCTAGGTGTTGTGATCCTACTTAAATCGTGACATTTTGCAATTCTACCTGGTATAAGTGGATTTCTGAGGGGCATGATGTTGGATGCAGGTAGGAGTTTTTCTCTCTCTCCAGTTAATACTTTTCATTTCCCAGCTGATCGTATCTTTGTGGAGAGTCTAGGACCTCAGACTTCTATAATGTTTGGTATTTGTATATGTTACTACTTTTTATTTTTAATTTGTTATATGTTTTTAAAAATTGCTCGTTTTTGTTATTTATTTTCACCCTTTCCTCGTGCAATTCTTTATTTCACTATTTGAAATAGCAGGCTATTTGATGATCCCTAACTTTTGTCTAATTATCCTCCCCCATACTGTCCATATTGTCTAATGCTAAAGTGAATCTTGCCTAGAAGCAACTAGAAAATTTCCAAGCAAAAATTTAATTGGGAAAATTCCAGTTTGCTGGGTCATAAACATTTCACTCCGTATTTCCAGTTTGATAAACTCTCAGTGAATCCAAGGCAGGACTTCTGATAGGTTTTTCAGGTGCCTGGTGGCAGTGAGAGAGAGTCTTTGCTTTCATTCCCCTCAGCTGGGTGGACCCTGAGGCCTCTGGAACTGTGTCCTGGGATTTTGGAGCAGAACCTGCAAGGCATGGCTTTGAATGACCACAGATGGAGAAACATCTCCAGGTTTACAGCCCAGGAGAAGGAAGCTCTTCAGAAATGCTCTCCTCTCTGACTTGATGTCCATCAGAGAGGCTTGAAAGCTCCAACTTTACCTGGGCCTCACCTCCTGGCTCTGCAGAGGGAATGGAGGTGCAGTGCAAATTTAGAAAATAAATGAAATGTCCCAGGAACATAACTAGGCGACAGTGGGGATAATGAGACAGTGATGGACATTAGTTTAGGCTGTGTTAGTGGTAAGAAGTCTTCCCTTGTGCAAGGAGAGAAGGAAGCTTTTTCCCACTTACAGCAATGACCATAAGAAGGCCCCAAACTCCTACAGCAAATCCTGATGCTAACGAACGCTCTTTGGAGCTATAAAGTGCCTTTTTAGCTGAGCCTGTGCACAGGTGCCTCCTTGTAGACAACCCCAAAGCCATCAACCTAATTCTGCTTTGCAGATCCTATGCAGAGCTTCCCTACTGTGCTTGGTGAAAGAGGGACTATGCCATGAATGTATTGTAAAAAAGAAATACTAGAACAGAATTGGAGGAGAAAGGAGCAATTTTTTCTTAATGATAGAGATATCTTCTCATTAGGATGAAAACTGTATGAACACCGGTCAGCCAGCACCTATCGGACATTGCGAACCCCTCAGCGCTCATGGGGCTGCGTGCTGGCTGCGGTCAGCCAAAGATTCAAAGTGTTCATCTCTCCACGCCAGTTCTCTTAACAATTTTGCCTTCAACAAACCACACTTTTTATTAAACAAAATATAAGAAAAGGAAGGAAAAAAAAAAAAAAACCTCTTCTGTTACCAATAAGCTTATGGAAATGGAACAATTTAAATACCAGGTCAGGTTAATTTCAGTGGGCAGGGGAAGAAAAGCCTATTTTTCAGCCTATGCTGTAGTCCACCGTAGAAGTAAAATGCTTATTTTCACATAATGGTTCCTTCATACTGCATAAGAAATTCCACAGACATAAAGCACCTAATTTACTGGAGAGTTTAGTCCACAGCAGGAGGCGCTGAATAGTCATTCCTGTGAGAAAAAAAACAGAGAGAATCCATAGCCAAACCACCCATCTGAACTCTATGATGCATATAATTTAGAATTGTTATTAGACTCAAGTGAGGCGAGATTCTTAAATTATGTTCTTGGTCTTATTACTAATCCTACAGAATCAGTTTAGATGTATACATGAATATAAATGTATATATATTTCTATACCCAGTGTGTTTCTTGAGTTGGCCATTTATAATCTGATGGAATTATCTAAAACATTGATCTTGCGGAGTGTGATTTTCCCATTCCCAGTGAAATATACGCCTGGTCCGTGGCACAACCCATTTTCAGCAACAGACTTCTTACAGTATTTGGAAATAAACGTGAAATTACCCCATCACAAAAAACCAATACCAGCTAAAAAGGAAAATAAGCTTGTAAACATTATGTACTCTTTATCATTCCTTTTACAGTACAAGAGCTTTATAACTTATTTCTAGATCTTGTGTCTTACAGACCTAGACTCAAAGCTGTTCTAAATAGCAAGGAAGCCATGTCGCAGAGAGTTTATTTGTTATTTGCTATTATTTAATATTCCTAGGGATGAAGCACGCTCCAAAGACTCCCTGACTTCACAGTTTTTCTTCGGAGAATGTAGACCTGTAAAACTGAAAAATACTGCAGAGGCAGATGTTAAAAAAATTCTGGAGAGCCCAGGCAGGCTATGCAAGAGCCTGACTTGTCAGGCAGGTTTTCCCTGGACGTTTGCCCGTTTCATGCTGGCTTGCCCACCTAGTTTCTTGGCAGCCCTGGAAAGCCACTGACAAGTCTCAATTTCAGATTACTGTCTCATCCGTCAGTTGCGCGCTGACTGAAACCCCAGGAGCTCTGGCTGGGATGCCTGGCTAAGTAAGGGTGCTTTGGGGTTCCTGGCCGAACTCAATTCAGTAACGATTGAAATAAAAAGTTTAGTTTCTTAACAAAAGTTGGGTTCCTCCCCTATTAAAATAGATTGAAATTGGAACAAACTCATATTTTACTGTCCTCACTGAAACACAATTCTTGTTCCTCATGTATTGGTACTTGAAGTCAACCTTATTTGATTTAAATATAAATCAAAATTATTCTGATGAACGTATCCAAGAAAACAATCCTTTGTAAGTAGTCCACACCACAGAAAGAGAAACGACAGAACGAAACACATCCCAGGCTAGAGCTTCGTCCAGAATGAAGTATTTAATTGTATAGAAATGCAGAAAATCCATAAGTAAAATGCATTAAAGATTCTTTCTTGTACACATTGTCTTCAAATAAGGTCATTTCTTATATCCACAGCTATTTTATTTTATACTTACACGAAGAAAAAAAATCATTATTATGACACGGTAATGTCATCACCCAAAATACTGTGGTGCCGTCTTGCGGCAGCCTTTTTGATAGCATTGAGGTTATATGAAATATATGCTTCAAAACAGCATTGAAACAGTTAGATTTTGTTGTGATTAGAGTTTTGTGCTCTCTACATAACCTTCCAAATATGGCTAGTGTAATGGTCTTCTATTTATCTGTGTTTTATGGTTCCGTATTTAGAGTTCTCTCTATTTTAAATTATTAATATAAATTTCAAAAACATTTCAGTGGAAGCTGAACTTCAGTGTCTCAACACCATTAGAAAAATCAGTGTATGTTTGTAAGAACCGCAACTGTGTTGAGTCTTATTTCCCACTACTTCAATCACTACATCTGCAGGTTACATTTTAAACTGAAGCATCTGCTGATCTTTTGCGTATTTTAAATTTCAGCTCTTCTCTTCGGCCGCTGATATATTGATTGATAACAGGCATATCCCATCTTAACTCTTGTCTTTCTAAACTAAAAGGACAAAGTTTGTCTGCATCATAGATTGGTGAAAGCAAGACTATGCTAGGAGTCACTCTCAGCACATGTGCTGGAGTTTTGCAAACCGGAGTCTAGATGATTAGTATTGCACAGTGCATTTCAGGCAAAACATTGCTAAGGTCCTGTGCTAATGCACGTGCTTGCTTTTCCACCGGTACAACAGGGGCTCATAGTCCCCACCATAATCCACTACTGCTCTCCAAAGGTTCTTCTGCTCTTTTGTTCTAGCACATAAAATTCCAGTTTTAAAGCAATGAAGTTTGTCTGAGAATAGGTACAGTCCTTTAGAATACCTTCTAGGATCACACATTTCACATATTGGGCTTGTTCCAGATTATTTTTATTTTCCTTAGACTAGCTGATTTTACATTACTCAGTATTCACACAGAGCTAGTCTCCCAGCAACAAGTTATTTGTCTACATTTCCGTCAAAAGAGGACTATTTTGACTGTACAATGTATTGCGTATACACAGTGATGTTCTAGAGTTCCCATTTATCACTTTGAAGGTAGGACACACCTTTACGAATATAAATGTTACCAACCCCTTTTAATAAATTAGACTTTGTAAGTAATAGGAGATACACTGGTGAAAGTTGGACATACACACACACACATACATATATACATGTTATATATATAAACAGAATCGTGGCGCACAGAATGGTTGCGGTTGGAAGGGACCTCTGGAGATCAGCTAGTCCAACCCCCCTGCTCAAGCAGGGTCACACCAGGCACGTTGCCGTGCACCCCATCCAGACAGCTTCAAGGGTAGAGACTACGCAACGTCTCCGGGCAATCTGCTCCAGTGTGCTGATGCCCTCACAATAAACAAGTCTTTCCTTATGTTCAGATGGAGCCAAAGCTCTCGTGACTGAATCAGGCCCAGGGAAGCAGGCAGCATACAACTAAAACAAAACATCACGGAGCTGGAGTCAGTCTTCAGAAGCTCACACTAGTTGGCACCAAGGAACGTTCCAATTTCCTTCTTCATTTCCTAAAAAGGAAAGAATACAGGGCAACTAGGTGTGCTGAAACCATCACAATGTCTTTTTAGCCCCTCTGGCTTTAGAGGCACCCCCACGTGTCCCAAGCAGAGGAAGAGAGGGAGCCTGGATCAGCAGTGCTTGCAAAAAGTGTGCTGAGGAGAGACATCCTCTTTGTCAGGTGTGCGAGACGGGATGGAGACAAGCAGGGCTTAGGAGAAGGGACCTCCTCTTCTCAAGGCAAACTGCAGAGGCACAACCAATTTTGCCTCCTGGCTCTTGAACGTGAAGCCGGAATTTCTGGCCTATCTAGCACCAGCCGAGGCAGAAATCTCCCTTTGTGCGCAATTCAAGACGCTCGCACGTGCTAGTCTAGAAGAGTTATGGTGGCGGCACTAAAGAAAAATCTCTTCCCAGCTCCTTACCATGCTTGCCTGCCGGCAAGGGGAGGAAGGGGTAGTGACAAACGGAGACCAGGGCCCTTCTTTCACAGCCCCCTCCCCAAGGAGAGGCCCGACAGAAAAGCTGTGCACAGACTCCAGGGTGAACTGCTTTGAAAGGGCTGTGTGCATGCAATCCCTTGTCTTCCGGCTCGGTCTTAGCCCTGCTGAAACTGCCAACAGCCATGCCAAACGCAACAACGGCTTTGCAGCATGCACCGAGTTCTCCCAGGCAGAGATGAACCACTCCGATATTACACGGACTACTATGCGGTAAAGAGACGAAGACTGAGATGAAGACACGATACCCACACTGTACCCGTGCAGGAGCGGCGTAACAGCGATCGGAAGTGCCGTGAGGCCGTGAGAAATACTACCTCTATTAACTGAGTCTTGTCGTCGTCTTGTCGATGCCGGTAAATACACTGGCTGAGCATAACATGTAGTTTTTCCCGGTGAAAGATGCTGAACTTCTTTGTTATCCCAGCAGCAGCACTCAGCAGTTGCTGAAGGAGGAAGGGAGACAAGACAAGTGCAAGAGCGCATGAGCTCTTTCAGACAGGCTCTGGGTATCGTCAGTAACTAAACCAGGACAGTCTAACACAACTCGCATCCTGCTTTCTTTTTCTGCAAAATACAACACGAGTGAAACTTCAAGAACAAAACTACAGATTGCACTGGATTTTGGGGGGAAAGAAATGGGTGAATTGGTCCTACCTCTGAGGGAAAAAGCAAGCCTTAGGCTGTGTTACAAGCCTAGCATTGTGTTACTTCCCAGTCTATCCCATGAACGATCCTAACGGCAAAGCAACTTCTTCCAGAACAGCAGCAACTGCTGTGGCCCAGTGCACAGTAAGGGGTAGAGGCTGCCGCAGCAAAGTCACGACTGCATTTGATTAGATCGTACTGCTGCAGTACGAGGCACTGTTTGGGAGAGAGGCCACAGGTCTCCTGGAAATGCTGCGGACAGCTGCAAACAGGAGCCTCCCCAGCTCCTTCTCTTGACCCAGGAGCTGCCTACATGTGTACAGCCGTGCTGGCAGAACAGCTCAAGTGTCTGAAGCAGATCAGGAAGCAAAGGCAGAGCGGTCAGCTCCAACCTACCCTTAAACAGACGTGAGTCTCATTCTCCTCGCTGGATGGGAATCTCCTCCTCTTCTCTGCTACGCTGACTGACGGTGATGCGTTGCTTCTGCGTTTTCTGCTTGATACAGCTGCACAGGGACATCAGAAAGCGCAAACCAAAGCATTACCGATGCAGTCAATTCTAGCATCGTCACCTGACGTGGAGTACCAGGAGAGGGACCAAGGGCACTGAAGTAGCCCTGTGCTGTCCCACTACATAGGCACCTTGAGAAAGAAGGGGGAGCAAGGGAAGGGGGTCATTTGGCCTTTTGATTTTAAAAGAAGAGGAACGGATTACAGAATGTCATTCACAGAATAGTCAGCTGCAGGATTTTATGCACAGCTCAGACTTCAGGCAGAACGCTTTACCACAAAGGAAGCTTATCTCAGCAGGACAGGTTGCTTACTGTCTTACTGCAGGAACTAATGTAGAGGAGAAGCTGAAGAGCCACTGCACGCAAGCTCTTCTTCAACGGTGGGAAGAGTTAAAGAGGCAGTCTTAAAGGAATACTTGCTGGAGAAGGGGAAATGCTCCTTAAGCACTTACTGCTCGTATGCTTGCAGATTCAGTTCACTTGCTTTACAACCAACCTTGTGCTTATGCCTTCCAGGATAAGACACCAATGTTGGCATTCACTGAACATTGCCCAAAACTCATGGATGAAACCAGTGACGGAATTCCCAGTCCTGCCAGCAGGATAAGGAGCTGTCACACAATGTCATACCCTGGGCCTTAGCGGGGAGAAAGCCCTTGTTCCCTGCTGTCCTTCTCATGGGAAAAGCAGAGGGCAGGGAAGAAACAATGGTCTTGTCTTCAGATAGCTGTTACTCTTGCTCCCCTCTTTTTGCCACTTGAGTTGGCAGGTCTAATCCTTTGAACTGGAAATCACAGGGCGAGACACTGCTCTCTGTCTGGGCGCAGGGGAGGCAGGTCGGAAGGAAAGGAAGAGGAAAAGGAAGCAAAAGCATCATGGGAAAGAGGGAGTTTGCAGTGAGAACAGGGAGGGTAGCAATGGCATTAGCAGCTTATGCAGGAAAGGCAAAAAAAAAAAAAAATGCCACTTGCCACTTGGGAAGGGTGTATGGGAAGGTAGAGGCCCCGCTGGCAATGTCTCCTCTGCTTGCTCCTCTGCTGGCAGTCGAGGCTCCGGTGGAGATGCTGCAGGCTGTACGCCGTGTTCCTGACAAGCTGCAGTCAGCCAGAAGGTGTTTTAGACAGCAGTACTCAAAGCACACTAAAGCATGCAAGCCTTCTAAAAGTTATTGCTCGACAATCTGTTGCCCAGACAAATGCCAAATGGCTGCTCCCATAACAGTAAGCAAAGCCCTCCTTGTAAACGCTCCTCACCTGCTTTCCTTTTGGAGGCAGCAGGTTGAGCAGCTTGATTTAAAAGCAAGTCCTCAAAGAACTTTCTGCCTTCTTCCTCGTCCGGCAACTGGACATGGAAAACTTCTCCATAAGCCTCAGAAAATAAATCTCGGACCTTAGGCGGGAGGAGGAAAGACATTGCAGATATAAGGCTACAGAAATTCAGGTTCACCTCCAAGAACATGAGTGCCTTTTCGGAACAGGCTGGCTAATGATTTGAGTACAAGAGAAGCTACAGCAAGTCAGCTACTTGGCCTTCAAGTAGGCCTAGATTTTTCATAGGCCTCCGTGGCATCCTAAAACATCATCTTTGAAGGACTCTTTGGCCTGCATGAAATAAGAATGATCATTTCTGTTGAGGCATGGAAAGTCTAAATTAATTGCCGCTGTTAACAGTGTAACAGCCGCCTTTGGAAACGGCAGGCTGTCGCAAGAAATCATTTTAGAAAGCATGTTTTTTACCCTTTACAATGCAAGCACTGCGTACGCTTGACTAAGCAGGTCAATAACTGTGTGGAAGTCACGGGGATTATTGTCCAGGAGGGAATTCAGGCATCTGTCTGAGAAGGCCATAGGGGTGGAGAAGGCTGGGTCAAAGGGAAGCTCTTGACTTCAAAAGTCTGGTAGACAAACATGTTCAGTAGTGATTACTGCCTAAGCAAATTTCCAAAGATTCAGGCAGGCTGCCCTGGTAACATCAGGATCCCTCTGCTCTGGGCAGCGCAGTAGCCAGGTGCTTACTGGAGAGGCAAGTTCCACCGAGACAGAAAAAAGCAGGAAAAGCAGCAATCGAAATACCTCTTGGGCGAGCTCTGCGTGACGTACATCTGACGTTGCAAGCAACAAAACTGGAGCATATGCTGGAATGTTCTCCAATAACGTTGTAAACGTAGCTCTCAGTGTGACGCCAGCAGCCTCCCACCATATGTGGATACGAGGCACATAAAGGATGCTTGGCGCTGTCCTCTGGGCTTCTCGGATCAACTAATGCAAATGGGAGTTTGCATAAGAATTCTGAACCACACAGAATAAGCTGCTAAGAAGCAACACCGTTATCAGTCAACACATGCTACAAAATACCAGTGCCTGATGGGAAAAGGTCGGAAGAAAGCCACAAGACTAGAAAGAGACCTGATTTCCAAGCTGCTTAGACGTAAGGTGACTCCTTACAGCCCAGTCCACGTGGCAGTGCATCTACCCCATGAACAGAGCGGCAAGCATCCTTTCTGGGCTTGAATACCTTTGGGCACCTGATCAGGTGACCAGCACTCAGGCAGTTGCTGTTCCAGGATGGAACGCACCAGCAGTATATCCGGGCACTAGTTAGGCACTGCGGCTCGGTGGCCACGGATGCCAGTGTCACATAACCCAGAAGGAGATGTTGCCTTTCTGTGACTGATGAGCCCCCAGCCACGGAACACGTCTATTCTCCCTTGCACGGCTCTCAAGTGCTTCTACTAAGGGTTAACCTGTGAAAATACAGCGATGCCAAACAACAGAGTCGGCTCCCTGCCCAAGAGGCAAAAGGAATAGAACGGCACTCAGCCTGTATGTTGCATCCTACTCTCTCCTTGAGCTAAACACAACTAACTCTAGCTCAGTTTCTCCAGGTAAACAAAAGACACAGGTGCACAAGTATAAAGCGTTCTGGGAGTCCTTGCCTTTACGACATAGACTGCAGTGCTACCGGCTCAGTATTAGCTGCATTTTGTAACTGTACCCAGCTAGAAGAGTACTCCTGTTAATGCAAGAGAGAAGAGATACCTGTGCACATCTTTCTTCAGGCGACGTGCTACTAACAAAGAGAGCCGGCAGGTCCAGCGTGTAAGCTGCAAACTCCTCCAGCGCGTGTATTACTGCAGGAGCCAGGTGAGAACTTTGCCCGCATCCGGGCTCTCCAGCTATTAAGAACCTTGGCCTGTAACACGTGGGCTGGCAGTAAGCATCTCTAGAACAACAAGAAGAAAGCAAGCACTCTGAAAACAAAGTAAACAGTAAAGACACAGCTGTTCAGTCCCTCCTCCTTTTTCCTTGCTTTTTGCTTTTTCCTCCTCAAATACTCTCCACACTACAGGAGGTGAGAAACTGCTCTGTGATCAGGAAGGACATGGAACTGCAAGACATTTTTTTAATTCAGTTATTCTCATTGAGGCACCCCTTCCCCCATGGGCTGTTAGTGATTCTTGCTTTATTCTTACGAAACACGCCTGTCAGAAGCATTTGGGTCTACCCCCCTCCCAGTTCCACAGCCGAGACCGCCGGCAAGGACGCAGCAAGCCAAAGAACTGCAATCCAAAGCACACAGACATTTACCTGTTCAAGTGAAGGAACGTTTCCTTTTGAGGACTGGCCGTTTGATGAAACAGCTCCTCTGCAAAACCTGAAGGTGACGCCTCATGACTATACATGCAGCCGTTTCCTAAGATAGGATTTGCACCGTCTGAAAGACAAGAGAGGTTTGTTAACTGTCCAGAAGAGCCCACACCTGCCTCCCTTGCACTCCTACAGCTTTGAAATGAGTGCTGAAAGCCAGGGTCTTGTCTTCCTTCATTGGGCGGGCACACACTGAACGCTAGACACCTAAAGCCCCCAACAAGGTCACTTCTTTCTGGAGCCGGAGCCCACAGTAAGCGAGTGGCAACTAAGGGAACGGGGCGGCAGCAAACGCCCATTTGTCCGAGGACTGCAGAGCTGGCATATAGAGACCAGGGTGTCTTCTAAATGCAGCCTCTCAAAGGTCACTCGAGGAGGAGGTAGCGGAAGGTGGACAACTCAGGCGGCATGTTTCTGCCAACCCCCTCGCCTCTCCACCTGCCTTTCCTCAGTGCTTTTCTGCCTCTCTTTTACCCAGAGGAAAGAATCTAGCAGCTCTCCTTAGTTCCACTAGTTCATAGTAGCGGTAGGACAGCCTCAAGCAATCAGCATAGAACCAGTCAGCGACCTCCATTGATCAAAGCATGGAGCGCTTCAGAAGCCGCAGTACAAGCTAGGCAGCACTCTGTTCCAGATATTCCTGAGGTAAAGGCATGCATAGGCAAACAAGAAGTTTCTACCGTTTGAGACCAATCCCACCATGACTGAAAGATTGGTTTCTGCTGCCTGCACCAGCTGGAAGTGTTTGCTGTGGCAGAATTTGAAGGCAGTGATGTTACTGTTCTACCTGGCTGCTGGTCCTTCTTTAGTGCAAGCGCTGCCTGGGGAAACACTCTCTGTAACGCTTTTAGGAGTCTCTCCAGAGTCCTCTGAAGCAGTGGCTTACAAACGGCTGACAGCGGTTGCGCGGGCGAAGCCACAGCCCTCTGCGAAGCTGGTGCAATCTTCCGCAGAGCCTCCGCAAAATCTCTTGCTGCTACTTCAATGGCAGTGATGTCTATCTGCAGCTTCTGTCGACTCGTGTATATCCGTGGGTAGTGTCGGCGCAAAGCACAGAGGGCAGCTTCAGCACAGAGAGACTGAATGTTGGCTCCACAGTATCCTAATGAGCAAGACAAGAATGCAGTGTCATGTCAGTCTCAGGCAGCACAAAGAAGTCAGGGACATGGCTGCCAAAGGGCAGCTTGTCAAGTCTCTGTCTGCGGCCCAAACAGGAACTGTTCAGCGGGTGATTTGAAAAGAGTTACCGCTCTGCAGAGCAGTTCCTTTATGGGGTTTGCAGCTGGATATCCTGTGCTTAAGAAGCCCCTGTGAGAGCAAACTTTTTGCTGCTGAGGAAGATGCCCCCCAAACCCTTTGGTGTTCTGAGAGACAAAACAAGGCAAGTGGACAGGAACCTGCCACCGTGGTAGCAACCAAGTCCTGCCAGCCGGCTCAGGGGCAAATTCTGTGGCAAGGCACAGGGGCTTGCTTACTGCCTGGTACAAGCTTGGACTCTTTCAGCATGCAGTCACGTGCAGGTGCTCAATGCATTTTTGATCTTACCAACACATTTTTCAGCCAGCTCCTCAAGAATTGCATCCAGCGGCTTAGGGCTCCAGGCTCTCGTGTGAATCTTGAGAATCTCTTTTCGAGCCTACATACAAAACGATGGCGTTTTGCTTTACGTTCGTCTCTCAGGGAAAAACAAACAAACAACCCCACAAACACTCTCCCGTTCATATAACTGCCAGTTTTACACTGCTAGAAAGGCAGGAACTTTAGAGTTCTCTTAACGCACTGCCTGCTCTCCCAAGTTCAGTGATTCTCAGTTTGCCACGTTCAGCTCTTTGTGAGGAGCAGGAAGCAAACGAAAGGCATTTCCGGCATCTATAAAGAGGCGAGTCTCCACAGGTATGAGACTGAACGCTCTTGGGGGAAAAAAGGTAGTCTAAAGCTTAGGTGGAAAGAGATTCCTCAGAGAAGATTCTCAAATCCTCAGAGAAGACCCTCTCCAATTCATCAAAACTTCATGGTGACAGACTCATCAGTTAATCAAGTCTGCCGTTCTCACAGGTTGTTCTGCAAAGTAGTGCCAGCGCTCTCTTTCAAGTTGCTACAAGTCCTACCAAGAGGAACGAAAACTGTGGCTCAAAGCGCTAGCCCAGAAAATGTCAGGCTTTGCCTGTGTTTCACCTCCGATCTTTGCCAGAGATGCACTCAAGTGTTCCCTGCTACAAGGACTAATCACAGGAGGGATTTTGAGATGACTTCTACAGGAGCGAATCATACGATAACTCTGTTTCATGCTACCCTCTCTGCTGCTCATGAGAGCAGACAAACACGTGGGCACCATTTCTTCCCTTCTTCCCTGCTCTGCGGTACTGCGTGGGTGCACGGTTGTCTTGCAAAGAAAGACTTGGCCACATTAGCAGGAGGGTGACTAAAAGGGGTCTTACCTCTTTATTGGGCAAGGCGAAAAGGAACTCTCTGTCAAAACGACCCGGCCTCCGCAAAGCAGGGTCTAGGGAGTCGAGTCTGTTGGTGGCTCCAATGACCACAATCTCTCCTCTGCTCTCTAAGCCATCCATAAGCGCCAGAAGCGTTGTGACAAGAGAACTAACAAAAGAACAAGGGTTGATTCACTGGTTTGGGAAGTGCTGCTCCATTCGGCATGACTTTCTCCAGTGGCCACTCCAAAGGATAAGCTCTTCTGGATGAGATGTTGGTTAGTGGAAGGACTCACGTCAAGACAAACAAACAGCACACAGGGTAACCAGAGACCTTGTGCTGACACCCAGCTTAGCACGTGCTTTTCAGCTCCGGTGTGTAAAATCACCTGAGGCTGAGCATCATGGTGCTCTAAGATTTCAGCATGAATTAGTGTGTCATGTAAAGGCACCAGGCTGGTCTTCTTTTTGCAGAAATCAAACAGATTGCGTGTAAATGCAGAAGAAAAGAAAGAGAAAAGAAGAAAGAAAAGTGCCATACCTATGAATTTGATCCTGGTGACTGGACCGCACAGGGGCAAGACCATCTATCTCATCAAAGAAAATAATTGAAGGCCGCATCTTGTAGGCCTGGAAGGAAAGCGCAGACACTGCAACTGTGGCCTAGGTAGAACACAGCACTACTCAAAGGGGACAGGCATGAAAAAACACTGTGGCTGCAAAGTCACCAGCCCTGGACTTTCAGAGCACCATCAGGGACCTCTGCTCTCTGAGACAAAGGGGTAAGTGGCACAAGTAACAGAAGCCAGCAGCCTGCGCCAAGCAGCTGTGACTGCTCCTGGGAACAGATGGCTCCAGGAATTTGCACAGCTGCTGGGCAACCAGAGAGCAGAGTCAGGCCTTCAGTAACTCAATTACAGGCTCTGGAGGCAAGCTGCCAGTGCAATGATTCAATGACCATGTGCTGGGGTTTTTTTTTGTTTGTTTGTTTGTTTTTGTTTTTTGGGGGGTGGGGTGAGGGTGGCTTTTTTTGTTTTGTGTGTGTGTCTGTGTAGTATGGCAGGGGAGCAGGAGGAGGAGGGAATCTTTGATCTAGTGAATTCTCCTGCTTATTGATACGTCTTTGCCAGCACACCTGCAAGATTCCAAGCCGCTGATCCAAAGCAGGATGACACTGAGAAAGGAAACACTAACATTCCCACTTCAGTGGGAGAAACCAACCAAATACGCAGAAGACCGAGTTCTCCGGGAAGACATCCAGCACAGAACTACTCCAGCACCGCTCTGACACAACAGAGTGCACATTTCCACCTTACCTGCTCAAATAATAAACGGAGCTGGCGCTCAGATTCTCCCACCCATTCACTCAGGCAGTCAGCACCTTTCCTCATGAAGAAGGAAATTCTCCTGTCGCCTTGGCTGCATTCGTTAGCAAGTGCCCGAGCTACCAGGGTCTTTCCAGTCCCTGGTGGGCCATAGAATAGACAGCCTCTGTAACGAAAAATGAAAATATAAATAAATAAATAATGAAAAAGGAGAGAGTTGCATGGCTCTGACCAAAACACCAAAAAGTGCCTACTACAAGCCCCACCCCTAAAGCAAACAAGCCTTTCCTCCTAACTAAAACACTTCCAGTACTTCCAGGAGTAGCAGCAGGCAGAGCTCAAGTGGCAGAAAAGTCAAAACAGGTGCAAGCTCTCACAAGAGGCAAGACTTGACACTAACAGCCTTCAAGGAGCACTTACAAACTTGCATAAACTTCCCAGAAAGTAAAATAGTCATGGGAATTGATTTGTCTTCAATAGCCAAGAATAAAGAAAGACGGGTGGGCCTCTGTTTCATTAGACTAGCTGAGTGATCATTTTTACATCCCTAAGTGCTCAGACCCAGCAATAGCCGTCATTCTCCATGCTCTAGCTGCTCACAGAATCCAAAGAGCCTTTGTCAGCAATAGGGCCATGAACACTTGGTTGGGAAGCTTCCTTGTTTCGGAACGCTTCCAGGCAGAACTAGTGATCTCAGTTCCAAGAGGAAAGACGTGTCAGGATTTGAGTGACTGAAAAACCCCCACCACAGTGCTTCTAACAAGTCTGATTTATTTTCATATGGCTTGCCAGAGCAGTGCAAAGTCACCATAGTCTAGGAGTGCCCCCCTTATGCCCCCTGCTTTCCTCTGCACTTAATGTTCAAAGCTGCTGCCCAAAGCAGCCGCACAAGGAATGGCCAGCATGACTGGCCAGCACACCTGCCTTTGCTTCCCGTAGACTTCTGCCCCCTGCCATAGGCAGACCACGCAGCGTCACGCAGAGCTTGGAAAGCAAATGCAGAGCTTTCAGCAGGCTGGACCGCTTGCGTCAAGCAGCCTGCCGACGGAAAAGACTATCTAGACATAAGTTCTCAGTCTTCTTTAAAATCAGCGCAGACTACACAACGGGTAGCATTCAAAACTGGATACAAATACAGATGATTTAATGCCCTACGGACCATGGGAATACGGAGCGTCATAGCCAGCGCTGTCTTTACAATCACAATTGCTCCCAACATCTCCATTTACACTAAGCAGAACACAGCTGTGTGGAATTTCCCATAGGAACAAGAACTCACCTCCACTT
Source organism: Rhea pennata (assembly GCF_028389875.1). Classification (NCBI taxonomy): domain Eukaryota; kingdom Metazoa; phylum Chordata; class Aves; order Rheiformes; family Rheidae; genus Rhea; species Rhea pennata. The sequence continues at coordinate 36,248,335 of NC_084670.1, read as the reverse complement.
GTATGTTGAATGAAATGAAGCTACTTTGAATCGTGTGCCAGAAGCAACTAAAAATACATGAACATTTATCCACAGACTCTCCCTCTAACTAAATTACCTACATGCGTCAAGAAAATCATTTCTGTACTTCACAATGAAATCGTCTAGTGACGGTTTCTGGAAGGGGATTCTGGCTTCAAGTGCAGAACACAAGGGTTACATGCTCTAGGTGACCTGCTGAGCGGGGAGGTTGGACTAGATGATCTCTGGAGGGCCCTTCCAACATTACTGATTCTGTGATTCTATGATTTCAGCTGCAGAATCTCAGCCACTCCCTCCAGAATCGTCTCATCACTGGCCCCCAAAGCATGCCTTCCTGAAAACTGCTGGCTACTGGAAGTCTCTCTAAGGCTGAGGATCACCTCTCCCAAAGAAAAAAATCTTGCCGCCTCTATACTGAGGTCGGGCTGGCACGGTTACAAGGGTTACGGTTGTTCCATTACTCGGTGCTGGGAGTGACACCACTGCCGATAAACAAGAGCTGTCACTAGCTGTACGCCCACCAACCTGTTTGGTCTTTTGCCGACAGGGCTTTGTGACCGAGCACATGTAGATGTAGCTCCTTGTGTGGGAGAAGAAGACGGCCCTGAACAAAATGTCTTAGCTTCTCCCAACTCCGCTGAAAGCAAAACATTTACAAGAATATTGCACATCACATGCTTTTCAGGTACAGCTGGTTCGTCAACAAGGCAGGAAGTGGGATGGGTTTCACCATCTTGAACTCCAGACCAGAGGAAAGTTCTCAGTGTTTTTTACCAAGGCACAGGGCAAGTGAACTAAATGCACACCTGCTTCTGAAGGAGAACTGAAAGTCAGAACAGAGCACAAAAAGCAAGCGGGCTCTGCTACTATGCTTTTGAGGACACACAGGTCATTTGTTTTACTTCTGCGTGGACATCTTTCTTTTAAACTTGGGAAGTTCAGCTACAGAAAGAGCAAAGCTTATTCTGTGAAACCTTGATAAGAGCAGAGCAGTGAAACCCCAAGAAGGTACTGCAAGCTGTAAACAATAAGTAGAGGAAGAAACTGAGTTCTAACTAGGCATCTAAGAAAAACCGTGGGGGTTTTTACTTGCAGAATGAAGGCAAGGAATTGAAATAACCGTGGTGCGCAGGTGTATAGATTTTTGTTCACAAAATTATGCCCCACCTATACACAAGAAACTGGCCCTTCAGAGAGGCTCTGTGAATATCGCACTTTGCAGTGCAGCTTGATCCTGCACCACGGTTTTGCTTGGGTGAAGGTTATGCTGCTTCCAAGTATCCTCGCCACTTTCGCCTTCTGGGTGTTCACCCCCTTTGGACAACCCTGTACTTCCAGAACCTAGATAACATTTCTTATTTGTGTGCACACATCTACACTGTCATTCAAGAACTGATATCCCCCTTAAATGCAGAAAATCAGCCCTGCAGAGACACTCTGCCTATAACCTACATTCCAGTGGCTCTCGAGAGCATATGACGGTTTGCCTTGGTCGAAGGCTATACTGCTTCGGAGGGTCTTTGCAAACTGCCTCCTTTTGGTTTTCATTTTCTTCTGATGACCCTGCAATTACAGTACCTAAGATATCATTCCTGGTGCCTATACGGTATCCTTCAAGAACTTCTGTCCCCTCTATGCACAAGAAATCAGCCCTGCAGAGAAACTGTGCCCATAACCTACATTCCAGTGGCTCTCGATAGCATATGCCAGTTTGCCTTGGTCGAAGGCTACGCTGCTTCGGAGGTTCTTTGCCATCTGCCTCTTCTTGATTTTCGTCTTCTTCTGTTGACCCTGTAATTACAGTACCTAAGATATCATTCCTGGTGCCTATACAGTTTCCTTCAAGAACTTCTGTCCCCTATACACAAGAAATCAGCCCTGCAAAGAAACTGTGCCCATAACCTACATTCCAGTGGCTCTCGATAGCATATGGCAGTTTGCCTTCGTCGAAGGCTATACTGCTTTGGAGGGTCTTTGCCATCTGCCGCCTTTCGGTTTTCATCTTCCTCTGGTGACCCTGTAATTACAATATCTAAGATATCATTCCTGGTGCCTATACAGTTTCCTTCAAGAACTTCTGTCCCCCCTATACACAAGAAATCAACCCTGCAGAGAAACTGCACATATAACCTACAAGATCCTTCCTTTCTCTAAGCCTATAGCCCCTGCACGTATCTTTGCCTTCTTCATCTTCTTGCTCTTCACCTTCTTCTGATGAGCTGGTTAGAGCAGAACCTTTACAACGTCGCCAACACTGAACTCTTCAAACACTGCTGCAAGTTGTATTACTCCCAAAAGGTACCACACAGATAGCGATGGGTTTTATTGTTACCAGCATGGGTATGACACGCAAGATGTGAAACGCTGCCAAAGCTCCAGAGCCATTTGTGCATGACACATTCCAGAAACTCGGAATCAGCAGAGAGGAGCGTGCGTATAGGTCATGGGCAAAGGTCTGGCCTTGGTGGAATTGCTGGGTGACTTGCCACCAGCCTCCATGAGCGTAACAAGGGGCCACATTCTGCTGTCACCTTGCTTAGCAACGAGGCAGCTACCATGAGAAGAGCTATTTCAGAAAGTTCCCTCTCAGTATTGCAAGGTAGTGCTTCCGGGACATTTTTGGAATGTCCTGACAGCAGCAAGACTTCATCTGCTTCTGTGGTTTCAGATCTTGCCTCTGCCATAGCTCTGCCACGGGCAATAACAGGGAAGTTCCCCAACGAGAAAAAAGGAGTCTGATGCCTACAGAGAAAGTTTATGCCAGGAGCTTCTGTTTAGGAACTGGAAATTCTTCTGTGAAAGATGGTCGGAATGCCAAACATGGAGCATCCCTACCTAGCAAGCTCTTACTAATACCCTCTCACATTAATAGCTGGATGCCAGGTAAGGAATGGACGTGGCCTCTTCAATGGCCAGCTTACCCACTCCGAGTAATTTCATTCTATTCCTTGGCTAGCATTGCCTTTTCCTTGTCTGAACCAAAACAGTAGTTCTGCTTTCTGAATGACGGAGATAAAAATTGCATGGGGCACACAGGCAGAGCACAAGGAAAACAGGGAAAGGAGTCTGGGGTCTCTACCAGCCCCCCTCCCTCACCCTCTAGCACTCTCCTCTTTCATCAGAGATGGAGGAATGTCTTGCCTTTAGAATCCCAGAGTTTTCACTTTGCCCATGAAAGAATTGCAGTAGTTCAGCTCGTTTCCCTTTTAGGTGAGGCTCTGGGCTGCAACACGGGGGAGAAAACGGAAAGCCAGAACTAACCGACAATTTCTGCCTCGGGTTCTTGAGTTTCTTCCTGTTGCTTTCCTTGGCAGTACGTATCCAGATTTTCCTAATCAAAAGGAACAAGAACAATCAGTCCCAATTATGCTGCAGCTTGGTGCCTACCTAGTAACTTCATCCAAATGAGGCATATACACAAAAGAGTAGAGTCAGATACAGTTCTTCTACTTCACAAATAGCAAGGAAGGATCCGTGGAGTACAACCACCGAGTGTTCCTTAGTTTCACAGGAGGTGCGGACTGTGTCAGCTTGCCCTTTTGCAGGCAAAAACATACCAGAAAGTGGGATGAGAAACGGAAAGTCTTTCAACAGAAGAACTGTAAATGTGTATTTAGTTCGGGGCTCCCTTGCCTCTCCGTGTTCAGTATTATTCATGGCCCAGGAAATGTTGAGATGTTTCTCAAATGTTTTTGTTTCTCAAAAAATGAAATGCCTAGCGGGCAACGGGAGACCAGAAGAATTCCGTTTAGCAAATCAAAGCTGAGGGAGAGGAAACACGGTTGCTGGCTCTAATCCTAACAGAAGTTACTGTAGTGGCAGAGGACCACAGGCTAAGCTCACGGGCAATGCTGGCCCAGGAACAGACACACCTGAAGTAGCCAACAGGAAAGTTATCATTAGAGAGCAATAATGCAAGTGCTTTTAGACAGCAGTAGGCTTTGGAAGAAGTTATTTCAGCTAAGTTAAAACTGCCACGGCATCATTTTGCTGAGTGAAATACGTTACTTACACAGAAAGGGTAAGATAAGTGCAGCTGTACTCCTTCTGCAATGGGAGAAGCCTGGAAGCATGTCGAGTCCATCATCTTCTCCATGCACACAGAACAGCAAAGGGAAGCAGGCACGAGAAAGTGTTTGAAACAATACATATAATCAGCATGACATTCTAGTACAAAATGATGGAGTCAAATGGACACTTAGCCTCGGAACGTCACCAAACCACCTCTTGCTCTGTCTCGCGACCTCCCCTCGCCTTCTCCTGCTCAGGGCACAGCAGCCCCTCCAGAGCAGAGCGGTGGCGAGAGCAGCCCCCAAGACCTGGGCTCAACTCAGGCTCGCTGGGAAATCTGGGGAGAGGCCAGAGGCGCCTGCAGAGAGGGGAGTCGTACCTGTGCCAGTGTCCTGTACCCTATCTCCGTGCAGGTCCCTTCAGTCCCTCCATAGCCTTGGTATCTCCTCTCTACTGGTTCTCCTGTGTCCTTTCTGTCCCTACATATACCCCTTCTCTCCCATCCCCTCTATCCTTCCATGCGCCTTCTCTCCCACCGTATCCTTTGTATCTCCTGTCCCCTACATCCTCCCATGTCCCTGCTGTCACTCCATCTCTTGTCTATCTTCAGTACACTCCATCCTCCCGTGTCCCTTCTGTCTTAACTCTTCCTCTGTGACCCCTCTTTTCCCCCTTCTCCTCCCTTGCCCCCAGCAAACTAGGGCTGCTCACTGGGCAGCTGCCCCCTCCTGGACGCCTGGGTCCCTGGGAGCAGTCCAGCTGCCCAGAGCTGACGGGGGAGTTTGGGGTGTCCCCACACCCCTTCCCCATTCCCCAGGACTGCAACCCTGTGGGGCCTTGCCCTACTGCCTGGACCTCCACACTGACACACACCCTGTCCCGGCCCCCGACCCCTGCCCAGTCCCCGACCCGGTCCGTAATCTGGGCCCGAATCTGGATACACTCCCAATCTCTGACCTGGATTTGGACTCTGGACCAGTCCTCGACCTGGCCCCCAACCCAGACCAGGACCCCAGACCGGTCCCCAACCCAGACCTGGTTTCCAGACCAGTCCCTTACTCAGCTCCCAACCTGGACCCAGACTCTACACCAGTCCCCAGCCTGGACCCTTACCTTGGACCGTTCCACGACCTGCCTCGTGCCCGATCCAGACCCGGTTCCATACCCTCACTCGGCCCCCAACCTGGCCCTTGATCCAAACCCTGATCACAGCCCCATCCCCGACCTGGTCACAGTCCTGTATCCCCACCTGGACCCCAACTGAAATCTCCGTCTGCAATCTCCGACCAGGACCCGGCCCCAGCCCCGGCCCGGCCCGGCCCCGGCCCCAGCCCAAGGCCCAGCCCCGGCCCCATCCCCAGCCCCGGCCGCTGCCACCGGCCCCGGTCCAGGCCCCATCCCCGGCCCCATCCCTAGCCCCAGCCCCAGCCCAAGGCCCGACCCCAGCCCAGGGCGCCGGCCCCGACTCCGGCCCCCGGCCGCTGCCGCCGGCCCCGGCCCCACCCCGGCCCCAGCCGCTGCCGCCAGCGCCCTCCCGCTACCGACCCGGGACCCCGCTGCCGGCCCCAGCCCAAGCCCCTCGCCGAGCCCCGCGAGCAGCCGCGAGCAGCCCCTGCCCGTGGCAGGCGCCGCCCGAACACCTCCGCTCCTCCCAAGCCGCGCTGCCTCGGTGCCCGGTGCCCTCCGACGGCTCCGTGTCCGTCGCCTGCCGCTCTTGCCACCTGCGTCCCCCGACGACAGGCCTCCTCCTCGCTCGCCGGCTCCCTCGGACGACGCCGGTAGGGACACAGCTGCCTTGGACGACGCTGCCGTTACAGACACAGCTGCGTGCTCTGAAAACACCGTTACGGACACAGCTGCCTGCTCGAAACCGCCGTAACGGACACAGCTGCCTGCTCGAAACCGCCGTTGCCACGACATCCGCGTTCTGCGACGCCGCCGTTGCCATGACATCCGCGTTCTGCGAGGCCGCCGTTGCCGGGACACCTGGGCCCCTCGGAGGCCTGGCCTCGGCCCCCTCCTGGGCAGCGCGGGCAGAGCACAGGGCACATCTCGACACACGCTGCCAAGCAGCTGCCGCTGCCGCTGCCGCTCCCGGGGCTGCAGCCCAAGGCAGACGGCAGGGCCGATGCTGCGGCGCGGGGCAGGGCAGATCCCACGGCAGGATCCCAAGGCAGATTCTGCGGCAAGGGCCAGGGCAGGATCCTGCAGCACATCCTGGTGCAGTAGCCCAGGCATCATCCCACTGCAGTTCCCAGAGCACATCCCAGGGCAGGGTCCTGGGGCAGATGCCCAGGGCAGCATCCTGCTGCATGTCCCAGAGCACATCCCAGGGCACGATCCCGCTGCAGTTCCCAGGGCACATCCCAGGGCACGATCCTGCTGTAGCAGCCTGGGGCAGGTTCCCACAGCTCTTTCTGCTGGAGTGACTCCCACGGCCCCATACCTGAGGAAGCGTACGCTCCCCCGCCTGGAAACATGGGCCCCTTCCTTGCCCCCTCCTGTGCAAAGCGCTGCACACAGCGCTGCCTCTCTTAGCTGCACTCGCCCAGGGACCCCGGCCTCCGGGGCCCCTTAACTGCAGGCACCCAGGCACCCAGACCACACTCCCCCCACGGATCCAGGCATCCGCTGCCCCCAGGGAACCAGGTGTCTGGGGACCCCGCGTCAGAGGCCAGTACCCTCTCACCAGGTTTGTTTAGATAGTCCACACACGGAGAGCGCAACGCTTAATAGCAAAATGTGCAATCGCAACATTTACTTCTCTGAAGATGTCTGATGTTATATGGGGTTCTTGATTCAGCAAAGCGAGGCAGCAATATACGGAGACCACACTACAAAACCTGGGGCTATGTGCGGTGTAAATGAGTGCATAGGGTGCTGGGACCCACAGGCTGGGAAGTCACAATCTCCTCTTTTCAAACAGTTAATGCTGCCCAATACTTCCGTTCCCAGCTCCGTACTGCTTTTTTCTTCAGCCGATCCTACAGAGGTCTTGCTAGGACCCTGGCTCCAGGAACGCGTGCGCTCCAAAACCCCCACCGTCCTCCAACAGCTCGCAATTCCGTGTTATCAGAAGGTGCCGGCTTATTTTGTAGCTCTGTTAATACAGATTCTGGCGCAGACTCCCATCCTCCCAGCCATCAGCTACCTAAAAATAAAGGACCTCTTTGTGCATTTTTTGCCAGGCAACAGTGGCACTAGGTCTAAAACCTTGGGGTGGGCCATTAAAAGTGTATTGGATTCTACCCCAAGTCGAAGCAAAATTGCGGTTGTCCTGCTCTTGTATTGCGATTAGAAAGAGCATAGCTTTTCTATCTAACACGCCCATCCACGGAAAAACACGTTCATTTACTGTACTAGCTAGCTCTACTACATTAAGGAATGGTGGCTCTTAAAGGGCCACTTGCTTTAATTAAGGTCCTATAGTCAAGAGTCACGTGGCACGTCCCATCTGTCTATTTATCTATCTGTCTATTCATCCTTTCCTTAAACAGGCCATACTGGGCTGTTAGATGGTGAGTGTTTTTGTTTTTGTTTTTTGTTTTTTTTTTCCTGTAATACCCCATTGCTCTAATTGTTTGACTAATGTGCCACAGGTTTCATGGCAGGAGCAGGGAGCTTACACTGAGGAACCTTAACTGCTTTGCTGTTAGGCAGGAGCGGGGCTAGCTGTAGGAGATTCCTCGGCTTAATCGTGCGGAGATGATTTTTTCCTGCAGTTGGAGGACTCCTAGTTTCCTACTTCCCTAGCTCTCTATCCAAGACTGTCCTTTCAGGAACCCCATTCCCAGAAGATTCATTTTGCCCAGTAACAACCACGGTCCTGTGGTACAGCCACCAGACAATATTAATTTAGCCCCTACAACTGGGTAAGTGCTAAATGCACCATTACCACCTACAGCTGCAACTGACGGCTTCCTTGCAAGCACTTCCCCTTGGTAGAGACGCTCAGCTATGCCTGCAACCCATCCTCCTGCGCCAGTCACAGGTTGGGGTACACCTAGCACTTACAAGCTGGGAAAGCTCCACTTTCTTCTGCTCCTTGTTCAGCATGCCCTCTCCCCGGGGACACAGGCGTTTGGGCCGTACTCCTCCCTCCCAGGGACCCAAGAGTTCAGGACCCTGCTCCCCCAGGTCAGAGACCAATACCCTCCGACCAGCTTCTTTTGACAGTCCACACATGCAGGCCGTGATGCTTCCAAGCAAAATGTGTAACAGCAACACTTACTTCTCGGAAGAGGTTTGATGTTACACAGGTTCTTGATGCAGCAGAGCGATACAGCAACCTGCGCTAACCACACTACAAGTGTAAGTTACCCTTAGCAAAATAGAGCAAGTGCAATATACAGTTCAGCCCCCATCCCTCTGTGATCCCTGTTACCGGTCTCTAGCACATGATCACCATCACAACGCTGGGCTTCCCCAGGCACTGGGAGGGAAGACGGGGGGGGGGGGGGTTGACTAAGGTGGGGGTCAGCCACCCTCCTCAGATGACCTCAGGGAGAAGCATTTACCACAGCTGATCCACTCAGCCAAGGGAGAGTCTGATGACCCTCCCTCTGCCAGACCTCTTTCTCCAAAGCAAAGGCTGCCCTTCGCTCCTGCTTTATGGGTCAGTCACACCCCACCCCTTGGCTCAGACCCACATTGACGGATTCCTGGGATGGTGCACTGAGCTTAAGCCATTCCTCCTGAGAAGGACCAGCCCTCTTGCCTGCACACACTGTGGCAGGGAGAGCTGTGAAACCTGTAGTTGACAAGAGGTTGGTAGGTTGATTAAACTTGAGTTTTTAAGGTAACAGGTCAATATCGAGCTCCCAACAAGTAACAAGACAGTGACTCTGAACAGTAGGAACACAGGATGCATCACTAGTTGCAGCACATTCGTGGCTTCTAGTGGCCAGCCTTTCAAGATGTCGTACCAATGTGGTTCAGGAGCCTGGGAACTTTGGCAACGGGAGGTGCTGCCTGGAGACTCTTAAAACCTCTGCTGTAAATTCTGGTCAGGAAATGGGAACTAGACCTGGTGTGAAAAAGGCGATGCCCTTAGCCAAGGTATTGGAAAACTGGAAGAAGATAACTGGGGTTGTAGGCTTGTCAAGGAAACGAGCAGTAACGTTATGTCAGGAAGATTGGCCAGCACTGATCTGTCTAGGAGGGCTTGCCCAGTGAAGGGGCTTTTAATCAAAAGAAATTGGCACTACTACAAAAGTATCCTGGAGGACAAAAAGCCTCAACAAATGGATTGTTGGTATGCATGGGATAATTGGGCGTATGATCAGCATAAGGAAAACAGTTGAAGAAATTTGCCTAAGTCTCAGGTTGCGACTTCAGCATCAATTTTAAATCATCCAACCAATTCAACTAGTTTGCCCGTGGAATCCATTCCACCCTATGCACCTCCTTCCTCTGCCTCTCCCATAACCCCTCCCATATTAGCTCCTGTTGCTCCCACTGGCAGCGATCCAATGGTTCCTAATGTTGTTCCTAATCCAGCTGCAATGCAACCAGGAGCAGATGGCCGGGGAGGGGGGGGTGAGGGAGCAGGAGGAGGCTGATGCACCTCCCCCAGTACTGCACAGCTATACAAAACAACCCTGGGATAACAACCCTGGAATCCCAGAGACTTGGCTAGATGGCACAGTAAAATGCCAATGGTTAAGGGAGGATGCACAAAAATGTGCTCGGGGGTTTTCCAATATATGCCCTGGCTATAACTCATCATGGGGAGATGTTCAAATTTTGTTAAAATAGTTGTTTTGATCAGATGAGAAAGAAAAAATACTAGAAAAAGACACAGAACTGCCAAGGCAAACGGGAGGAAAGAGGGCCATGCGGCCGGCCAGCGACCCCACCTGGGACTACAAGAAGGCAGGGGAGAGGGCTGCCTGCCAAAGAACAATCAGAAATTTGGTGGAAGCTAATAGAGCTTACAGAGGAGGAGGAGGAGTGAATTGGTCTACGGCACAGCAACACAGGCAGAGGCCAAAGGAACAGCCCAGTGATTACTGGGGAAGACTGCAACAAGCCCTGTTAAAATACGGGGGAATGACACAACAGAACTTCAGTCATGAGTTAGCGTATCTGTAGACCAGGTGGCTTCTGATATAAGGGAGTACTTTATGGAATGTATGCCCAGATGGCAAGGGGAAACTCCACAGAAAGTTTTGAGTGTAGCTGTTCATACATACGATGGAAGAGAAGAGCGACAAACCACAGAACTAGCAAAAGAAAGGAGGCAAGAGAAGCAGCAAGAGACTACTCTGCTGGCAGCAGCGTTGTTGTCATTGCAATGATTATAAGGAAAGGGGACTGGAAGAAGGCTTCCTCCTTGAAGAGGATGAGGCAGAGGCCGGGGAGGATTCAATTACAGAGTCGAGGAAGCAGCGCGAAGACCAAGGGGAGACTGGGAGAAGAGATGTAACTGTTGTGGAGAGGCTGGGGCATTGAAAAAGGGAATGTCACTTCAGCCTAGAGGATTAGGGAGAGAAATGGATACGAGAGATTTGAGACGAGAATTCAGGCACGGTGATCAGCACCACCAATGACTGGAGGCGTGGGACTTGGAAAACTCAGTGGAGGCTGAGGTCTATGGGATGTGGAACACTCAATTAGACCATAAAGGGCATGTAACTGGGAAAACAGGGAAACAGAAGGTCGAGTTTTTCATTGATACAGGGGCAACTTTGTCACTTCTAAACTTTGTTCTGCAGGGTGCTCTATTGTAAGATTAAATATTGATACAAGGGGTAACTGGAAAGGGGGAACAGGCCTTACGTAAACCATTACGACTGGCCACAGGTAAGAAGGGAGCATGGCGAAGATTTGTGATAGCAGAAGACTCACCGGCTTGTTTTCAAGGGAGACATCTTCTCCAGGCTCCAGATGTACAAAAGTGCATCTTTTGCCAAAGGGCGCTGATCTAATAATTGCGGCGGGGATGTACAGCTTCTGGCCATACGGGTCTGAACCAGAAACACCGAGAGCCCTACAAGACATACCCAAGGAACTATGGTATGGAGCAGGTCAGGGACAGAGGTGGGATTACTGAAATCAGCACAGCCAATAGGCAGAAAAGCAAAGCGGGGAGGGGAGCGCCCCCAGCAGTAAAACACTATCCCATCCCTCGCAGATGGATGCTTCTGCAGGTGTTCTAGTTAGATTCCCGGGGGCCAAACATCCGGTTTGGCCAGCCAGCACAAACTCACACACACACGCACAAACACTCTTCAGTAGCAAGCAGTTTATTAGTAGATACTTACAAACAGACCGACCTGATGGTAATCTTGAGAAGGACCACCTCAATGCTTGTCCCGATCGTCTGCATGGTGAGAGGGAGAGTCGGCAGGCACAATCTTTTCGGGCGTCCCCGAGGAGGCAACGTGGTCCTCTGTTGTGTAGCAGCCTCACCCTCCTTCGGAAAACTCCGGCATTTATGATTACTTGCGGTAGGCGGGAGTCCCGGCACCTGGGGCCAGCAAGTGCGGGGAGTCTAGCCCAACTCCGCCCCGGTTGCATAACGGGGCTATGATACTGCGCACGCGTGCAGACTTATTTCGGGGGCCACATTTGGCTTTGGGGGTTGCTATTTCACTACTCTTCAGCTTCTGACCTTCCTGTTGACTGCTTCTCATGGTGATTCTGTGGCTGGAAGCCACAGAATCTATATGTGACCAACCGCTGTTCTTTCTCACAGATTTCCATGACCTTGTTAGTTACTTGTTTGTATCCTGCTTAACACAGCGGTATTGTTCTAGGCACTAAAAAGTTACAGCACTAGACTATTCTCACCAAATAGCAGGTGGTACAGATACAAAAGTTGCAACACGGACCATTCCCATCAAGTATCACGTAGCACGGATACAGCAGGGAAGCAGAAAAAAAGGCATTCTAAAGCAAATTAAAGAAAATATCTTGTTCAAGGAATTCTAAAAGCGTGTGAATCCCTGTACAACGTGTCAATTCTACCAGGAAGTAAAAACAGCTTAGACAAAGACGGGCCTGCAGACTTTTGGTTGGTACAGGATTGGAGAGCAATTAATCAGTGTGTTAGAGTTCCGCACCCAGTGGTAACCGACAGCTCTACTACACTTTTGCAAATACCACACTGGGCTGGATATCCTACTGTGATTGACTGGACTGCCGCATTATTTAGCGTTCCAATAGATGAAGAGAGCCCACCCTTACTTGCCTGTGCTTGGAAAAGACAGTAGTTAATGTGGACTTCCACAAGCATTTACTGGGTCTTCTACCATATTCACTTGAATATTGAAGGAAGATTGAAAAGATACTGAGTTACCTGGTGGATTAGCTTGAATACAATATGTGGATGGACTTACTGAAAGCAAGTAAAAACTATGATGATTGTTTAAAGGATACTATACATTTATGCACTGCATTAGCAACTAAAGGGCATCGCGCATCTCCGTCTAAGCTCCACCTGTGTTGTACAGAGGTGAAGTATTTGGGATTCATTCAGAAGGAGCGGCAGTAAATAACTGATCCAGAAAGGGTAAGAGCCATCGCTGAATTTCCTTAACCAGTTACAAAAAAAACTGTTACGAGGATTTTAGAAGCAGACGGGTTTTGCCCACCATGGACACCAGGGTTAGGAGAGATGAGAAAATTTTAACTGCCACTTGACAGAGGCAATTAAAAAGGACGAAGTAGAAGCTACCAAATGGGGACCGGAATGAGAAAAGGCTTTTCAAGCTATAAAAGGCGCCCTAGCTTCTGCCCCAGCCTCAGGACTTCCAGGCTACACAAAACCTTTTAACCTACAGAGACATGAACAAAAGCAGGGAGCCAGTGGGGCTTTAACTCAAAAAGCAGGTCCCCATCAAAGGCTGGTGGCACACTACCCTGCTCACTTGGATCCAGCTGCACAAGGAGCTCCCACATGCATCAGATCAGTTGCAGCAGCAGCTACCATCCCAGAAAAAGGTCGACCATTGGTACTAGGACATTCAGTAACTAGCTGTGTGCCACAGGAGGTTGAATTGCTCCCCAAACAACATGCAACACAGGCCTTGTCTCCCCAGCATGCCCACAAGCCCATCAGCTGACCCACCTGAATGCTGATAACATGACTTTCAAGAAATGGAACACAAAATCCTGCAACGTTACTACTGATACACTACTCAACAGTCCCGCAGGTATCCAATGATACTGCGTAATGCCTACGGCAGCAGGTGGTGACTGTGTAATTCCTGCAACAATCTCAGGTGGGAACAGCACAATTCCTATGGTAAAAGGTGGCAACTACATAATCCTGCAACGAGCAGAGGGTGCCGCATCCACCCGAGACCCAGGATCTGCAACCCTGCAGCACAGCAATCCATGCTGCTGCACTCCCCTGGGCCTTGGCAGGAGCTGGCATAAACTTACACTTGTTGTGGCATCTCCAGCCTCTGGGTCACTTTCTTCTCCTTCTCTGTGTGGGCAAGGCAGAGAGAAACCGCAGTTTTTGCCAGTTGCTCTTGTGCCGTTTTCCTCTTCATTTGGAACTTGTCTGGACAAAAGCCACCATTTTTCTCTGACACTCTTCCTCCTCAAGTGGCAACTACAGCGCAAGACAAACAGAGAGGAGGCATTTCAGATGGACCGGAGATCAGAGGAAACCCCACGCAACAGCCCAGGAGGCATCCGCTGACTGGACAGTCAGTCACACGACATTCAACTCCAGCGCCTGCTTTTCCCAACCAAGCCTACATTAACAGCTCCATTCCTCGGCCACGGCAGGCAACAGGCTGTTTTCTTTCTTCTTCTTTACACCAGCATGCTTGGGAGTCAATCCTAATCCTTCAGGCAACAAAACTGACTTACAAAACCGTGTCTTAGTTATGCATCAAAAGAATGCTACTGCTCAAGCTAATAGAACTAATTCATGCTACTAGAGGTACAGCACATCAAGGAACACCACCGCTGTGAGCTCCCCGCTACAACTGCCTCCAGCCACTGGACTCAAAGAGCCTGACCCTGACCTCTGTACAGGCACTGCCAGCAAAGTCTACCCAACTCACAGGGCGACCATTAGTCTAGGCCCTCCCCACAGCACAGCACAGCACAGCACAGCACAGCACAGCCCCTCTTCTGTCCTTTGGCTTTATTGACAACTTCTCCCTGCAAGGTCATGGGCTGGCAAGCAGGAAAGACATGCGGAAAAGCATGGAGTCATTTGCAAGACTCCATCAAAGGCAACGAACACACTGGAAGCTGTCCTTGAAGCCTCCACGGCCGTACAGCTGTGCTTTTTGACACTCAACTGAGGGACCAGCACTACGTAAATCTGTCACACGAACCAGTTCTCTCATCTGCCTGTCCCCTACAGGGACTCTGGCTTCAGGTGATTCCTTCTGCACACATTTTCCTCCTTTCTGCGCATAGTGCCCCGCACTTGGTGGCAGCCCTCTGCAAATGCACCACCCAGGCAGTTTGCAGGAGTGTGCTCAGGAGCCAAGCCCGCGAGGAGCAGGAGGTTCCGCAATCTGTTTCTCCTGCAGCCTCACCTCACCGCACCCTCTGCAGATCCTCACTGCTGCAGCATTTCTCCCAGCACCTCCACAGCATTGGTGTGCTTGGGAGAGCAGGCGCTGGCCTGAAATGCAGCTCTTCACAACTGCATCTCGGGGACAGGGCTCACAAGAGGGACAGCTCAGCATCCTCACACATGGGCTACTACGGACTAAGTCCAGCCTCCTCGTGGCCCCTTCCGACTCCCTCAAGTGTGCAGCTCTCCCTTTCTAGGGCACCACCTTCTCCCCACTCACCGAGATTTCCTGTCCTACCACTTCCTTGCCTCCAGAGTCTCAACAGCAGGGTCTGCTGTTACATCACCTCTCACATCGCTCAGCTCCTCAGAGCTGCCTTCTCCCTTCTGTTGCCAGGCAAGCTCTTCAGATTGGTTTGGCAACAGCTCCTTTTGTGGCTTTGCCCAGGTCTTGCTCATTTAAAAACCTAGAAGCCAGAAGGAGACATCAGGTGAGAGACTCACCAAAAGCTGCCACACGCCTCCCACCCAAGCAGAAAACTTAAGCCCAGGGGGCACACAAGCATAATCTCTCAGTGTTAATACATGCAACACAGCCAAGCAAAATAGCTGCCTCGCATTCATCCTGGAGCACAGGCTTACCCAAAGTCACTTCTCCAGGAGCCCCATCTCAGGTCTGCTAGCTGTCAGCAGGGCTGTTAGCAGAGAACCTTACCGCAACACAAGGACTGGTGGGTGACACACAAGCAGAGAAAAACCCCGGGGACTCAGAAGGCCCAAGCAGGGACAACACTGGGCATAAGCCCTTCACAGTGTACCACCTCCATGCTCTCAGGTCAATCTGCCCTGCCACAGGTGTTCCGAAAAAGTGGAAAACAAAACTCCTTAACACCAGTGTAGCATTAAGGAGCAGGCATTCCTTTAACAGGCGCTAGGGACGTAGTGGATCCTTCCACGCTTGTCAGTTACCTTACCCTCCCTTGCTTTAGCTACCTTTAGAGGCCAATCCTGCAAGGCTTTCACTGCCACATCCTACGGACAGGTATCCTGCCTCAGGATCTCCCTTCTTTTTTTCCCTTTTCTTTCTTTTAAGAGGAATGCCTTTACCTTTCAGCAGGGGACCTTGCTCGGAGGTCTCGGGTCCGGGGATCAGAGGTTCTCCCTGACAATCCCTCAGTGCCAGCTGGAGATGCAGCGATCCCATGGATCCATCGAGACTCAGAAGCAATGTCCCATCTGGGGTGCCAGAAAAGGTTACCCAAAAGAATGGAAAATAAAACTCCTTAACACCAAGGTAGCATGAAAAAGCAGGCATTCCTTTAATAGGTGCCGGGGGCATAGCGGATCCTTCCACCTAATACACCCCCTGAGACCACGATTTGTTGAGCTTTTAGCCGATACCCCTCATACACATTCATTACAATTCCTGGAATTAATTTGGGTATTCATTACTTTTCCAAGAATTCGCTTTTATACTTACATATCATTACGTGTGTGCATTGAGTCCACGAGGGGCTGTTTTTCGGAGTCACGGGGGTCTCTAGAGGCAGATAGGTGTCATACCAGGATGACCAGGATTAATATCACAAACATCATCATCAAAATAATCCCTGCATCCTGATGCTCAGTCCTTCAGAGGTTCACCCTCTGGAGTTTTAGTTTGAGCGGGTCCTTAGTTGCAACTGTGGGCCACTGAACAGGGCGTGGAGACAATTTTACTTGCGTACAGTGGACCCAGGGCTTCACTCCCTCTAATCTGAGGGAGGCATATGTTGTCAAAAGTACCTGTCGCAGGCCTTTCCACTTTTCCTGGAGGGTTTCTGAGTTCCAGGATTTCAGGTAAAGCCAATCACCTGGCTGATACAGGTGGACCCGAGTGTCCAAAGCGAGTGGTCCAGCGAGAATGACGTATCTCCTCTAAGGGCGGGCTACCACAGCCTTTTCTAGGGAGATCAAATATAAGCGTAAGTCTGCCTCACCCACTATATGGGGTTCCCCAGGTATTAAGGGGACCTGGTACGGTTTTCCGTACAGCACCTCGTAAGGAATGATCCTAGTTCTTGTCCTGGGCTGTATCTGAATCCTCAAAAGCGCTATTGGAAAAGCTACTGGCCACTTTAGAGATGTTTCTTGACAAATTTTACTAAGCTGCGCTGCCGTTCTACGGTCTGAGTGCGTAAAAACTCTCATGTTCCCTGAACTACATCCCAGATGTCCTCAGACAATGGACCTCATTTTATACCTTCAGGCATCCCAAATCGAGGAATTATTTCTTGTAGTAAAATCCCAATCACTTCTTTTGCGCCACTGGTGGAGCATGGGAAAGCTTCCCAGCCAGAAAAGGTATCTACCAAAACAAATCAGTATGACCACATTTAGGCAATTCAGAGAAATCTATCTGCCACTGTTCCCCTGGGGTTAATCCTCTTCTTACTTCTCCCATTGGTGGCTTCTTCTAAATTTGGGGGTTACCTGCACAACAGCTGCGGCATCTTTTTACAATAAGGTCAGCATTAGATTGCATCTTTGACTCCACAGCGTATCTTTTTGCACTGCTTATCGTAGCATCTGCTCCCACCTGAGTTTCCTCGTGCAGTCTCTTAAGGAGCACTTCCATCATTTTGCCAGCAGTTAAAACTTGTCCATTTGGAGTGAGCCACTACCCTTCAGCATTTTTTGTACATTTCAGCCTTCCTGACAATTCATTTTCATTGTCTGAATATTCAGCAGGTCTCAGTCTCAGTTGTATCTTTCCACTGGGTATTAGAGCTCCAATCACTTGTCCCGCTAACACTGCTCTTCCCGGCTACTGTATCTGCTCTCCTTTTACCTTGTGCCACTTCCCTACTTCCTTGCTGGTGGGCTTTGCAATGCATTATCGCTACTTCTTTGGGTTCCATTATTGCCTGTAACAATCTTAACAGCTCTTGTCCATACTTTACATTGCTTCCTTCTTCGCAATCTGAGCCTTCTTCTTTGAAGCACAACACCCGGCAAGTCCCTCCCCCACAAAAATTTAACAGACTCACTGTCGCTTCTAGCCATAGTTGCTCTGAGTCAGCTCCAATCAAGATGCCATCCACAGACCGTAAAAGAGTGGCATTTGACTACCTTCCCGCCACTGGGCCAAGATCTCACCAGACAGGGTAGGACTATTCTTGAATCCTTGAAGAACCACCGTCCAGCATAACTGCTCCTTCCTCCTCGTAGTGGGACATCCCCATTCAAAGGCAAAAATTGTCTGGCTTTGCTCTTCTACGGGAATACAGGAAAAAAGCATCTTTTAAATCTAGCACCGTAAAACAAGTGTTAGTCTCAGGCACCAAGGCTAAAAGAATATATGGGTTTGGCATGGTTGCGTGTATATCTTTTGTTACCTGGTTCACTGCCCTTAGGCCCTGGACCAGCTGATATTCTTGCAAACGCGATTTTCTTACTGGCAGGATTGGTGTGTTGAATTCAGATCAACACTCTCTAAGCAAGCCATTTTGCAAGAAGGTATTAATTAGGGGTTCCAATCCTCTATGTGCTCCTAGCTTGGCAGGGTCCTGATGCACCCTAAACTGGCTTTGCTCCCAGCTGTAGCTCTATTTTGACTAGGGTCGCGTTCTTCCCTTTCCCCGGCTTTGTCGAAGCCCAGAGCAGGGGAATCACTGCAACCAATACACTTGAAGGGATACTTGCACCGTTATTCCACAGAGCCGACTCCATCAAAAGGCAGATTTGCACTCCCCATGCCAGTTCTGGAGGGCTGTGGAGCTGCACGGAACTCTTGGAAAAGCTTATCTGCACATGAATTTGCATAGTAAATCCCGTCCTAATAAAGGCAGGGAACACTGGCAGCTAGAGAAACTCATGAGTCCGTTTAGTACCTCCAATTGTACATTCCACTGCTTGCAAAAATGGCCTCCAGGTTTTCCTCCCCATAGCCCCAACCCTGGTAGTAGTAGTCGTCTTACTTAAGGGTCCTTTACAACTCGTTATCACTGAATGAGCGGCTCCACTATCTAATAAAAAAATCTACAGTTTCATTCCCCAGCTTTAATGGAACCAGGGGATCAGCTGCGCAAATTCTGGTTTTCTCCCCCGCTCCCCTCCGTTCCATATTTGACTCCTCTAACATATTCAGGTTGGTGTTTTCTGGGCTCTGGGGCTTTGTCATCCTTCTTCGGATGACCAGAATTATTGCTTTTATATACCTTCTATTGACCAGTATTACAGTTCAAGGTCACATTTTCTGGCCATTGCTCATCACATTCCAACTTAGCCATTCCAACTTACACATATTAATCACAGTAGCTTCTACAAAGATATCCCAGTGTTTCAAAATGCACACCCCAAAGGGCTACGGGGAGGAATGGTGGATTGGCTTGACCCCAGGCCAGCTACCTAGAAACTCCAGCCTCCACCTTTATACCTGCACCTTTGTGCGCACTCGGCTCTGACCCCTCTGGTCAATTAAGGCAACCCTTGCCGAGCCTCTGCCTGCGACTTTATCCCTTTATGCGCACTTCATACCCTTGTGCGCACTTCATCCCACTACCCTTCCCTGCAGCAAAATAATGTAAGTTGCTTCGAGCTGTTTCTCTGATAGGAGGTCCACCCTCCATTTGACACCTACGCCTCATAATGCGCCCTAATTCGGGAGCTCTTAAATTTCCTCTTTCAGGCGCAGAACATTTCCCACCCCGTAATAAACATAACAACCGGAACTAGCAACTGGAACAACCATACTAACCGCAGCAACAGCACAACACGCGGAGCAACAGAGGAAAGAAGGAACAGAAAGAAGAGAAGACGAGAAGACAGTGCGGCCGCCCAATACCAGATACCTTTAAATCAATCTGCAGGCTTAGGCCTGACAGAGTTACCTTACCCTCCCTTCCTTTAGGTACCTTCAGAGCCCAATCCTGCAAGGCTTTCACCACGTCTTATGGACAGACAACCTGCCTCAGGATTCACCCCATCCCTCTCCCCCTTTTTTTTCAAAAAAAAAAAAAAAAAAAAAAAAAAAGAGAGAGAGAGGAATGCCTTTACCTTTCAGCTTGGGACCTTGCTCGGAGCTCTTGGGTCTCAGGATCAGAGGTTCTCCCCGAAAATCCTTTGGTGCCAGCTGGAGATGCTGCGAGCCAACGGATCTGTCGAGACTCAGAAGCTGTATCCCATTCAGGGTGCCGGAAAAGGTACCGAAAAAATGGAAAATAAAACTCCTTAACACCGAGGTAGCATTAAGAAGCAGGCATTCCTTTAACAGGCGCCGGGGACAGTGGAGATCCTTCTACCTAATACGCCCCCTGAGACCATGATTCGTTGAGCTTATAACACTGCCACCACCCCCCAAAATATCCTTGCAGGAGGGCGCTGCAGAGCTGAGATTTTAACTGACTTCCAAGTAGAAGCCCTCCGCTGACCCCGCCAGAGGGCTGCAGCTGAAATGAAGACACCAGACGGGCTTTGGACAAGGGCATGCTCCCATCCACGATGCAAAGGCGTCTTCGGCCTCAGAGCTTGTTCCTCCCTTCAGCATAAGCAAAGTGCTGCCTACGGCACGACTGGCACCAAGCCCTTTTTTAGTCACTTCATTAAGGCTCTCAACATTGCACTACTATCATGCAGCTACACTGCACCGCAGAGGTCTGGGGTACATTCTGCGGCCAGCCAGGGCAGTTCCTGTCACCCCCACCCCCACCCCCCATCTCATTACTAAAGAAACAAGGAAGTTCCTTGGCCAAAGGCAAAGAGAGAAGAAATGCCCGTCAGCAGGCAAGAGGCAATGTCTTCCTCTGCTGAAGCACCAGAACTGCGACCTTCAAAGACCAACCGGGAGCACAGCGCAGGGACAAACTAAGAGATAACTAAGCATCAGTCAGGCTGCCAGAGCCATTAGGAGGACACAAGGAGAGCAAAAAGAAAGTGTTTGCAAGCTCTCGAAGATAAACACAAGCCCGAAGCTATACAAACGTTAACAACAATGTCATGATTTAGCTACAGGCAAGCAATTCGCCACACCTAGCAGTCTGTTCCGCCGGCAGGGAGAAGGAAAGCTTTGGTTACGTAAATATTCCTATTTTCTGTGAACAAGTACAATTCTTCTCCGGGTACCCTGCAACACAGAAGGAAAATATCGTCCCCGCACTCTGCTGAAATTCAGCTACCAAACTCGCGCCCCGGACAGGGGCACAGTCCAGCGGCTGCGCCCTTTCGGACTGCCCCACGTGCACTAACAGTGCTGGGAGCTTCCCCCGAGGAAAAACGACAGGCTGCGGGGGAGCAAGACCTCAGGGAAATCCTCCCGAAACTGCACCGAGGAAGCTTTCTCAGCCCACAAGCAAAGAGAAGCACGGAATGTGAATGTGCTGAAGGCGAGCTCCTGTCACGGCGGCACCATGAAGCCTCCCGCAGCCGCTTGGTTCCCACGCGTGGAGAAAGGGCCATCTCTGCTGAGCAGCAGCAGCAGCAGCAGCCTGCTGCGCCAGACTGCTTACAAACCCGCGCCCAACTGCTCTAAGCAACAGCCATTCCCGAGTCTCCGCGCATTCGTTCGCATTCCGTCCCGCGGCAATTTAGCATGACTCAAAAGAGCGACTGTGAATGCATCAGCAGAAATATTTCACACTCCGTTGGACTGTTGAGAAAGCGAAAGCGAAAAGCAACCGAGAACTGCCTGGTCTCGGTTTACTTCAAAAAGCAGCTTCTCGGGCTTGGCTTGCTTTGAAACACTCCCAAACGCATACCGCAACGCAGGCTCCACCGGCGCCTGGGAAGAAGCGCTCGCAGCTCCCTGGGCTCACCACAACTACCCCACTCGCGCACGCAGAGCTTCCCCCGGGCTGTGAAACGCGGGCCACAAACATAAACCAGAGGCAGCTAAAACACTCCCTAAGCTAATCGTCCTTTCCCTTGGGAACTTACGGGCGTTATTAAGGAAGAAAGCAAAGGAAGGCAGAGTCTCGGCAGAAGAGAAGGCAGTCGGACACCGCGGCTGCTCACAAGTCTTCTCACGGGCAGGCGGCGCGGCGAGAGCTTTCTCACACGGGGACGTGGTGCTTCACCCCCCGGGCACCGGGCCCTCGCTGTCGGGAGGAGGTCATTCCTCTCCCTTCCTCGGCTGAAAATACTCCGTGCCGAACCCCGAGACAACCAGCATATTTTCCAAGGGAAACAGCACGCTGCGCTTCACACCTGGAACACAGGATCAGCTGCCTGACGCCTGCCGAAGGGCTTCTGGCAGCAGCGAGGACAGGCTGCAGCCGCGGCTTTCCAGAGGCCGCCGCTGCCGGGAGGCCGCACCCAGCGCTGCTCCGAGCAAGCACCAGCGTTTTCCCCGCTCGCTCGCGGCGCAGGAGCCTTCCCCTCGCGCAGCAGAGACGTGCTGGGAGCAAGCGCCGGCTCCCGGCACCCCCGCGGGAACTCGCAGCGCGCGGAAGCCGCGACCCGCCCGCCGCCTCCGCGGAGAACAGACCCGCGGCAGCTGCGCGAAGCTCCGCGCACGCGGGAGCCGCTGACACCCGCCTTTCTCGCCGCGGAGGGAAAGACCCCGCCCGAGCGCAGAGGCCGCCTCGGGGAGCTCGGGCCGCCCCGCGGCACCGCCCCCCGCCGCGGGCCGAGGAAGCGCCGGGGCGGCGGCGGCGGCGGCGGCTGCAGCGGCGGGGAGGCCCCGCGCTCTCGCCGCCCGGCTGAAGGGGGGCGTCGGCGGCGCCCGGCAGGGAGCCCCAGCCTGGGCCCTGGCGCGGCCGCGGAGGCGAGGGCAGGCGCCGAGCCGGCAGGGCCCGGCCCCCGCGGCGGCGGCGGCGGCGCTCCTCGGCGCTCCCGGGGCCCCGCGGGCGAGGGCCCCGGGCTCGGCCCCCCCGCCCCGCCGGGGCCCCCGCGGCGCCCCGGGCCGCGCCGGCCTGAGGGGAGCCTCCCGCCCGCCGCCGCCGCCGCGCCGCCGGCGCCTCAGCCCGGCCCCGGGCCCAGCACACGCGCCTCGGCGCGGCGCCCCCGCTGCCCCGCGCCGGCGGAGCCCTCCCGGCACGGCGGCGGCTCCCCGGCCGGGGCCTGCGGGCCGCAGCTCCCACCGGGCCGAGTTTAAAACGAGCCGTTCGCTCCCTCGGCGTCGGCGAATGGGCTGTGTAACCAGCGTGCGAAAGCACCGCGGGACCTGGAATGCCCCTCGTCGAGAATGCCTCTTGGCACCCGCATCTGCGTCGCTGCGAGCGCCTTGCTGCTCGGCGGAGCCTGAGCAGAGCATGAAGCAGCAGGAGTGTGAACCTGGCCCCGCAGGAACGGCGGGAGGGAAGCCCTGGAGCCAGAGCGCGATGCCGGTTACCGCAGGCAAGTAGCACAGCCCTTCCCCTGCTTGGGGCAAGCCCCATCTTCAAAGCGCCGTGCGAGGCCGTTCCTCTGGCCTTTTCCGCTTCCAATGACCCCCGAGAGCCAAACCCTGCCTTTAGCAGCCGCCGTTGCTGCCTTTAGCAGCCTTTGCCTGGGGAAGAATTGGGGGGCAAAATCCATCGGATCCCAGCTCGCCTTTAGCCTTGTTTTGTCTCCTGGTCAAACACTCTCTCACAGAGGAAAGGGACAGTGTAACCCACAGCGCATGTATTTATGTTAGAAACGATCCCATTTCAGCAAAGGGGGCTTTTCCTTTGCTGAAAAGCAAGGTCCCAAAGGTTTGTGTTAGCCAGGGCCCACTGTCATTTGGTCTGGAGATGTTTTTTCCCCTATGATCCTGCTTCCGTGCCCGTTTGAATCTTTGCACTTCTTTCTGTAGTCCTCAGTCAGGCATGGCACCTTTCTTCCTTCTTTTTCCGAGTCAAATTCTGGCAACAGGAATCCTACTTAGTGTGTCCTTATGCCTCAGCTCCCTGGCACAACTAGGGGGAAGGAGCCCTTCCGGAGGTGACTCTGCAGGTTAGTGGTGGATTTGGCATTAGTTTGGGGAGCACGATCTGCCTGTAAAGGGCACAATGCAGTGAAGTGCTTAGAGAAATGTATTTTCTGTATTTGTAGTCCTCATGCTCCTGCCTAGAAGGCTGGGGTGAAAAGGACGTGGCATGAAAAATGTCCCGCCCTTGTTGACTGGGTCAGGCCCTACATAGGCTTTAAATCTGTTGCGGTAGTGTGGCCAAATACTTGAGCATCAGTGTGTAAAATCTGAAGAAGTGCTCCATTCTCCCCTGTATTTCTCTGCACTTGGAAGTGTTGTAGAGCAGGGGAAGGTGCTGGTTGCCTGCAGGTATTCCCAGCAACAGCTGCCTGGTCCCTGCACAGTCTGCTCTGCTGGCTTCAGCGCTGAAAGGAGCTGACAAATGAAGGTGGCAGAATGGGCTGATGCTGCTCAACTAGTTCGAGCTGTGGGGACAATCCAAAGGTATCTGTACTGCAGCAGAGGATGAATGGTGTTGAGCCTGAGCCTTTCACCCTAAGAATGGAGTGGTAAAAGGGGAGCGGCTTTGAGAAAAAGACCAGAGCAGGAGCCTTTCTGAAGGCAGCTGGTATGCCATTAGGTGATGCTTCAGACAAAGGGAGCATAGCAAAAGGTGGTGGGAGAGGAGATTTCTGCAGCATTTTTGTTCTCATGTCTGTACTGTAGAGGAAAGCTAGGGAATGAGGTCATCAGTGTATTGCAGACCTGATGCTTCCAGAGCCTCACCTCACTAGCTCACACCCTTTTCCTTGGAGTGTTCCGAGAGAGTTTGTTTCTGTAATGGGAAGGCTTTGTTTTTGCACCTTCTTATCAGCCTGTTCTTGTGTGTGCAGCCTTCCTCAGCTTTATGGGTTTTAGAAGAGATCAGCATTTCTTGCAGCCACTAATGAGTTCTAAACTAGACTTGTTCCCAAAGCACACTTCATTTTGAGACTAGTAGCTTGGGGTTGGGGCAAAACTGAGGCAAGCTTATGAAGAGTTTACCTGAACGTAGAGCTAATCTAGCTGCCTCTCATCTGATGTCTAGCTCCAATTTTGAATTTAGCCTCTAGTCTGTTTTTCAGTCTCCCTTCTGCTTTGCTAACTTTGTCAAGACAATCTGCTGATGCCATACGGGCTTGGTTCTATTTGGGCTTGGAGCCAGCCCTGCTGTAGAAAGGAGCATTTTTCTTCCACCCACTTCTACCAGTGTAGATGTTTGCATATCAGAGCAGACTGGGGAACTGATCTGAGTTAAAATGTCTTTTGACTTCTTTATTTTTTCTTTTTTTCTTGGGGGGGCATGGGGGGTGGGAAGGGCAAGAGGATAGAGGGAAGGATGGCGGTGGGGGGGGGGATGGGGTGTGGGGGGGTTAAAACCAGACTAATTGGAACCAGGTCACCGAATGTGTTTTACCACACCCATGCTCAAAGAGAGGACACCACTTCCTCTTTTGTTGACAGTGTTTGCTCAAAGGATAAAGGCACTTGTTTTGCATTAACTCTTCTCAGCTAGATTCTTGGTCATGCTTGATGCCAGGTGTTAGGCTATGTCAAGAAGGCATATGTATACACCCCTATATATATATAGATATATAAAAATATATTTTTATATACATATCTATATATCTTCAGTATCCCAAGAGATGGAGCCTTCAAAGTTGCGTTTGGAAAAAGGCTGCCTTCTAGTTGATTGTTGTGAGACTGGCTGTGCAAGCAGTAGATGCCTCTTGGGCCAGTCAGTAGTGTTGCCTCTGTTCCTGCCTCCATGTGAAATGCCTCCCCTGTGTTTGCCTCACATACTGGTTGTGAGCAGAGGCAGGAGACCAGAAGCCTGGTGGCTTTGAGCTGGAGGAGAGTGACATGCAAAGGAAGAAGGCAGATGGACAGGTGGCAGGAGTGTGGATAAGAACTTCTTTGAAAATAAAACAGAGCCTTGTCACACCTTGATCATGCCTTTGTCAGAGCAGTGCAGCTGCTTGCTGCAAGCACCGTCGGCAGGCAAAGAAAACGTCAGGCATGGGGTCTCCTGGCCAGGAGAAGGCACGCTGCCTGGGGTGGAAGTCTGAGAAGGCCTTAAAAAAGTCTCTGTGCAGGCTTTTGGGGCTGGGCTAATAGCCTGGGCAGCTATGCACAACTAAGGACTAGGTTTAAGTCGGAATTTGCCCCAGGGCCTGAAGCAGGGCTGCAGCCTGGCCTCTCTGAGGCCACTGCCAGGGGCAGTCGCAAGGCTGCTCAGAGGCTCGACCTGTTGTCCTGGGACAGGCAGAGGCGCATGTCTCAGGCATGCCGCCCTCCCCAGCGAGGCCCTCACACAGCACTCGCTTGCCAGGAGTCCCACTGTTGTAGATAAGTAGGCCTTGAAATTTCACAAGTAGGATGTAACTGGCGCCTGGCTAGCCGTAACCATTAAGATAACAACAGGAGGCCTTCAAAATCAGAGCAGAACAGACCAATTTGGCCCAAATTGCAAGACCGATAAGTATGACAAACAAGAAGAAGAGCCGAATTGAGACTTATATGGAAGTTCCGGTCAAGACCTATATGGAAGTTCCAGGGAAAAGTGCAACCAAAGGTCATCCTGGTCTCCCTGGTATGACACCTGCTTGCCACTAGAGGCACCTGCAACCCCAAAAGACAGCCCCTCATGGACTCAATGCGCACGCGTAATAATATGTAAAAATACAAGCAAATTCCTGGAAAACTAATGAATACTCAAATTAATTCCAAGAATGGTAATGAACGTGTATGAGGGGTATTCAGAAATAAGCTCAACGAATCATGCTGTTGGGAGGCATATTAGGTGGAAGGACCCCCTACGTCTCCAGCGCCTATTAAAGGAATGCCTGCTTTTGAATGCTACATTGGTGTTAAGGAACTTTATTTTCCGGTTTTCGGTATCTTCTCCGGCACCCTGAATGGGATACAGCTTCTGAGTCTCGACAGATCCGTCGGCTCGCAGCGTCTCCAGCTGGCACCAAAGGATTTTCGGGGAGAACCTCTGATCCTGAGACCCAAGAGCTCCGAGCAAGGTCCCAAGCTGAAAGGTAAAGGCATTCCTCTCTCTCTCTTTCTTTTTTTTTTTTTTTTTTTTTTTTTTGAAAAAAAGGGGGGGGAGGGATGGGGTGAATCCTGAGGCAGGTTGTCTGTCCATAAGACGTGGTGAAAGCCTTGCAGGATTGGGCTCTGAAGGTACCTAAAGGAAGGGAGGGTAAGGTAACTCTGTCAGGCCTAAGCCTGCAGATTGATTTAAAGGTATCTGGTATTGGGCGGCCGCACTGTCTTCTCGTCTTCTCTTCTTTCTGTTCCTTCTTTCCTCTGTTGCTCCGCGTGTTGCGCTGTTGCTGCGGTTAGTACGGTTGTTCCAGTTGCTAGTTCCGGTTGTTATGTTTATTACGGGGTGGGAAATGTTCTGCGCCTGAAAGAGGAAATTTAAGGGCTTCCAAATTAGGGCGCATTATGAGGCGTAGGTGTCAAATGGAGGGTGGACCTCCTATCAGAGAAACAGCTCGTAGCAACTTACATTATTTTGCTGCAGGGAAGGGTAGTGGGATGAAGTGCGCACAAGGGTATGAAGTGCGCATAAAGGGATAAAGTCGCAGGCAGAGGCTCGGCAAGGGTTGCCTTAATTGACCAGAGGGGTCAGAGCCGAGTGCGCACAAAGGTGCAAGTATAAAGGTGGAGGCTGGAGTTTCTAGGTAGCTGGCCTGGGGTCAAGCCAATCCACCATTCCTCCCCGTAGCCCTTTGGGGTGTGCATTTTGAAACACTGGGATATCTTTGTAGAAGCTACTGTGATTAATATGTGTAAGTTGGAATGGCTAAGTTGGAATGTGATGAGCAATGGCCAGAAAATGTGACCTTGAACTGTAATACTGGTCAATAGAAGGTATATAAAAGCAATAATTCTGGTCATCCGAAGAAGGATGACAAAGCCCCAGAGCCCAGAAAACACCAACCTGAATATGTTAGAGGAGTCAAATATGGAACGGAGGGGAGCGGGGGAGAAAACCAGAATTTGCGCAGCTGATCCCCTGGTTCCATTAAAGCTGGGGAATGAAACTGTAGATTTTTTTATTAGATAGTGGAGCCGCTCATTCAGTGATAACGAGTTGTAAAGGACCCTTAAGTAAGACGACTACTACTACCAGGGTTGGGGCTATGGGGAGGAAAACCTGGAGGCCATTTTTGCAAGCAGTGGAATGTACAATTGGAGGTACTAAACGGACTCATGAGTTTCTCTAGCTGCCAGTGTTCCCTGCCTTTATTAGGACGGGATTTACTATGCAAATTCATGTGCAGATAAGCTTTTCCAAGAGTTCCGTGCAGCTCCACAGCCCTCCAGAACTGGCATGGGGAGTGCAAATCTGCCTTTTGATGGAGTCGGCTCTGTGGAATAACGGTGCAAGTATCCCTTCAAGTGTATTGGTTGCAGTGATTCCCCTGCTCTGGGCTTCGACAAAGCCGGGGAAAGGGAAGAACGCGACCCTAGTCAAAATAGAGCTACAGCTGGGAGCAAAGCCAGTTTAGGGTGCATCAGGACCCTGCCAAGCTAGGAGCACATAGAGGATTGGAACCCCTAATTAATACCTTCTTGCAAAATGGCTTGCTTAGAGAGTGTTGATCTGAATTCAACACACCAATCCTGCCAGTAAGAAAATCGCGTTTGCAAGAATATCAGCTGGTCCAGGGCCTAAGGGCAGTGAACCAGGTAACAAAAGATATACACGCAACCATGCCAAACCCATATATTCTTTTAGCCTTGGTGCCTGAGACTAACACTTGTTTTACGGTGCTAGATTTAAAAGATGCTTTTTTCCTGTATTCCCGTAGAAGAGCAAAGCCAGACAATTTTTGCCTTTGAATGGGAATGTCCCACTACGAGGAGGAAGGAGCAGTTATGCTGGACGGTGGTTCTTCAAGGATTCAAGAATAGTCCTACCCTGTCTGGTGAGATCTTGGCCCAGTGGCGGGAAGGTAGTCAAATGCCACTCTTTTACGGTCTGTGGATGGCATCTTGATTGGAGCTGACTCAGAGCAACTATGGCTAGAAGCGACAGTGAGTCTGTTAAATTTTTGTGGGGGAGGGACTTGCCGGGTGTTGTGCTTCAAAGAAGAAGGCTCAGATTGCGAAGAAGGAAGCAATGTAAAGTATGGACAAGAGCTGTTAAGATTGTTACAGGCAATAATGGAACCCAAAGAAGTAGCGATAATGCATTGCAAAGCCCACCAGCAAGGAAGTAGGGAAGTGGCACAAGGTAAAAGGAGAGCAGATACAGTAGCCGGGAAGAGCAGTGTTAGCGGGACAAGTGATTGGAGCTCTAATACCCAGTGGAAAGATACAACTGAGACTGAGACCTGCTGAATATTCAGACAATGAAAATGAATTGTCAGGAAGGCTGAAATGTACAAAAAATGCTGAAGGGTAGTGGCTCACTCCAAATGGACAAGTTTTAACTGCTGGCAAAATGATGGAAGTGCTCCTTAAGAGACTGCACGAGGAAACTCAGGTGGGAGCAGATGCTACGATAAGCAGTGCAAAAAGATACGCTGTGGAGTCAAAGATGCAATCTAATGCTGACCTTATTGTAAAAAGATGCCGCAGCTGTTGTGCAGGTAACCCCCAAATTTAGAAGAAGCCACCAATGGGAGAAGTAAGAAGAGGATTAACCCCAGGGGAACAGTGGCAGATAGATTTCTCTGAATTGCCTAAATGTGGTCATACTGATTTGTTTTGGTAGATACCTTTTCTGGCTGGGAAGCTTTCCCATGCTCCACCAGTGGCGCAAAAGAAGTGATTGGGATTTTACTACAAGAAATAATTCCTCGATTTGGGATGCCTGAAGGTATAAAATGAGGTCCATTGTCTGAGGACATCTGGGATGTAGTTCAGGGAACATGAGAGTTTTTACGCACTCAGACCGTAGAACGGCAGCGCAGCTTAGTAAAATTTGTCAAGAAACATCTCTAAAGTGGCCAGTAGCTTTTCCAATAGCGCTTTTGAGGATTCAGATACAGCCCAGGACAAGAACTAGGATCATCCCTTACGAGGTGCTGTACGGAAAACCGTACCAGGTCCCCTTAATACCTGGGGAACCCCATATAGTGGGTGAGGCAGACTTACGCTTATATTTGATCTCCCTAGAAAAGGCTGTGGTAGCCCGCCCTTAGAGGAGATACGTCATTCTCGCTGGACCACTCGCTTTGGACACTCGGGTCCACCTGTATCAGCCAGGTGATTGGCTTTACCTGAAATCCTGGAACTCAGAAACCCTCCAGGAAAAGTGGAAAGGCCTGCGACAGGTACTTTTGACAACATATGCCTCCCTCAGATTAGAGGGAGTGGAGCCCTGGGTCCACTGTACGCAAGTAAAATTGTCTCCACGCCCTGTTCAGTGGCCCACAGTTGCAACTAAGGACCCGCTCAAACTAAAACTCCAGAGGGTGAACCTCTGAAGGACTGAGCATCAGGATGCAGGGATTATTTTGATGATGATGTTTGTGATATTAATCCTGGTCATCCTGGTATGACACCTATCTGCCTCTAGAGACCCCCGTGACTCCGAAAAACAGCCCCTCGTGGACTCAATGCACACACGTAATGATATGTAAGTATAAAAGCGAATTCTTGGAAAAGTAATGAATACCCAAATTAATTCCAGGAATTGTAATGAATGTGTATGAGGGGTATCGGCTAAAAGCTCAACAAATTGTGGTCTCAGGGGGCGTATTAGGTGGAAGGATCCGCTATGCCCCCGGCACCTATTAAAGGAATGCCTGCTTTTTCATGCTACCTTGGTGTTAAGGAGTTTTATTTTCCATTCTTTTGGGTAACCTTTTCTGGCACCCCAGATGGGACATTGCTTCTGAGTCTCGATGGATCCATGGGATCGCTGCATCTCCAGCTGGCACTGAGGGATTGTCAGGGAGAACCTCTGATCCCCGGACCCGAGACCTCCGAGCAAGGTCCCCTGCTGAAAGGTAAAGGCATTCCTCTTAAAAGAAAGAAAAGGGAAAAAAAGAAGGGAGATCCTGAGGCAGGATACCTGTCCGTAGGATGTGGCAGTGAAAGCCTTGCAGGATTGGCCTCTAAAGGTAGCTAAAGCAAGGGAGGGTAAGGTAACTCTGACAAGCGTGGAAGGATCCACTACGTCCCTAGCGCCTGTTAAAGGAATGCCTGCTCCTTAATGCTACACTGGTGTTAAGGAGTTTTGTTTTCCATTTTTTCGGAACACCTATGGCAGGGCAGATTGACCTGAGAGCGTGGAGGTGGTACACTGTGAAGGGCTTATGCCCAGTGTTGTCCCTGCTTGGGCCTTCTGAGTCCCCGGGGTTTTTCTCTGCTTGTGTGTCACCCACCAGTCCTTGTGTTGCGGTAAGGTTCTCTGCTAACAGCCCTGCTGACAGCTAGCAGTCCTGAGATGGGGCTCCTGGAGAAGTGACTTTGGGTAAACCTGTGCTCCAGGATGAATGCGAGGCAGCTATTTTGCTTGGCTGTGTTGCATGTATTAACACTGAGAGATTATGCTTGTGTGCCCCCGGGCTTAAGTTTTCTGCTTGGGTGGGAGGCGTGTGCAGCTTTTGGTGAGTCTCTCACCTGATGTCTCCTTCTGGCTTCTAGGTTTTTAAATGAGCAAGACCTGGGCAAAGCCACAAAAGGAGCTGTTGCCAAACCAATCTGAAGAGCTTGCCTGGCAACAGAAGGGAGAAGGCAGCTCTGAGGAGCTGAGCGATGTGAGAGGTGATGTAACAGCAGACCCTGCTGTTGAGACTCTGGAGGCAAGGAAGTGGTAGGACAGGAAATCTCAGTGAGTGGGGAGAAGGTGGTGCCCTAGAAAGGGAGAGCTGCACACTTGAGGGAGTCGGAAGGGGCCACGAGGAGGCTGGACTTAGTCCGTAGTAGCCCATGTGTGAGGATGCTGAGCTGTCCCTCTTGTGAGCCCTGTCCCCGAGATGCAGTTGTGAAGAGCTGCATTTCAGGCCAGCGCCTGCTCTCCCAAGCACACCAATGCTGTGGAGGTGCTGGGAGAAATGCTGCAGCAGTGAGGATCTGCAGAGGGTGCGGTGAGGTGAGGCTGCAGGAGAAACAGATTGCGGAACCTCCTGCTCCTCGCGGGCTTGGCTCCTGAGCACACTCCTGCAAACTGCCTGGGTGGTGCATTTGCAGAAGGCTGCCACCAAGTGCGGGGCACTATGCGCAGAAAGGAGGAAAATGTGTGCAGAAGGAATCACCTGAAGCCAGAGTCCCTGTAGGGGACAGGCAGATGAGAGAACTGGTTCGTGTGACAGATTTACGTAGTGCTGGTCCCTCAGTTGAGTGTCAAAAAGCACAGCTGTACGGCCGTGGAGGCTTCAAGGACAGCTTCCAGTGTGTTCGTTGCCTTTGATGGAGTCTTGCAAATGACTCCATGCTTTTCCGCATGTCTTTCCTGCTTGCCAGCCCATGACCTTGCAGGGAGAAGTTGTCAATAAAGCCAAAGGACAGAAGAGGGGCTGTGCTGTGCTGTGCTGTGCTGTGGGGAGGGCCTAGACTAATGGTCGCCCTGTGAGTTGGGTAGACTTTGCTGGCAGTGCCTGTACAGAGGTCAGGGTCAGGCTCTTTGAGTCCAGTGGCTGGAGGCAGTTGTAGTGGGGAGCTCACAGCGGTGGTGTTCCTTGATGTGCTGTACCTCTAGTAGCATGAATTAGTTCTATTAGCTTGAGCAGTAGCATTCTTTTGATGCATAGTCAGTTTTGTTGCCTGAAGGATTAGGATTGACTCCCAAGCATGCTGGTGTAAAGAAGAAGAAAGAAAACAGCCTGTTGCCTGCCGTGGCCGAGGAATGGAGCTGTTAATGTAGGCTTGGTTGGGAAAAGCAGGCGCTGGAGTTGAATGTCGTGTGACTGACTGTCCAGTCAGCGGATGCCTCCTGGGCTGTTGCGTGGGGTTTCCTCTGATCTCCGGTCCATCTGAAATGCCTCCTCTCTGTTTGTCTTGCGCTGTAGTTGCCACTTGAGGAGGAAGAGTGTCAGAGAAAAATGGTGGCTTTTGTCCAGACAAGTTCCAAATGAAGAGGAAAATGGCACAAGAGCAACTGGCAAAAACTGCGGTTTCTCTCTGCCTTGCCCACACAGAGAAGGAGAAGAAAGTGACCCAGAGGCTGGAGATGCCACAACAAGTGTAAGTTTATGCCAGCTCCTGCCAAGGCCCAGGGGAGTGCAGCAGCATGGATTGCTGTGCTGCAGGGTTGCAGATCCTGGGTCTCGGGTGGATGCGGCACCCTCTGCTCGTTGCAGGATTATGTAGTTGCCACCTTTTACCATAGGAATTGTGCTGTTCCCACCTGAGATTGTTGCAGGAATTACACAGTCACCACCTGCTACCGTAGGCATTACGCAGTATCATTGGATACCTGCGGGACTGTTGAGTAGTGTATCAGTAGTAACGTTGCAGGATTTTGTGTTCCATTTCTTGAAAGTCATGTTATCAGCATTCAGGTGGGTCAGCTGATGGGCTTGTGGGCATGCTGGGGAGACAAGGCCTGTGTTGCATGTTGTTTGGGGAGCAATTCAACCTCCTGTGGCACACAGCTAGTTACTGAATGTCCTAGTACCAATGGTCGACCTTTTTCTGGGATGGTAGCTGCTGCTGCAACTGATCTGATGCATGTGGGAGCTCCTTGTGCAGCTGGATCCAAGTGAGCAGGGTAGTGTGCCACCAGCCTTTGATGGGGACCTGCTTTTTGAGTTAAAGCCCCACTGGCTCCCTGCTTTTGTTCATGTCTCTGTAGGTTAAAAGGTTTTGTGTAGCCTGGAAGTCCTGAGGCTGGGGCAGAAGCTAGGGCGCCTTTTATAGCTTGAAAAGCCTTTTCTCATTCCGGTCCCCATTTGGTAGCTTCTACTTCATCCTTTTTAATTGCCTCTGTCAAGTGGCAGTTAAAATTTTCTCATCTCTCCTAACCCTGGTGTCCATGGTGGGCAAAACCCGTCTGCTTCTAAAATCCTCGTAACAGTTTTTTTTGTAACTGGTTAAGGAAATTCAGCGATGGCTCTTACCCTTTCTGGATCAGTTATTTACTGCCGCTCCTTCTGAATGAATCCCAAATACTTCACCTCTGTACAACACAGGTGGAGCTTAGACGGAGATGCGCGATGCCCTTTAGTTGCTAATGCAGTGCATAAATGTATAGTATCCTTTAAACAATCATCATAGTTTTTACTTGCTTTCAGTAAGTCCATCCACATATTGTATTCAAGCTAATCCACCAGGTAACTCAGTATCTTTTCAATCTTCCTTCAATATTCAAGTGAATATGGTAGAAGACCCAGTAAATGCTTGTGGAAGTCCACATTAACTACTGTCTTTTCCAAGCACAGGCAAGTAAGGGTGGGCTCTCTTCATCTATTGGAACGCTAAATAATGCGGCAGTCCAGTCAATCACAGTAGGATATCTAGCCCAGTGTAGTATTTGCAAAAGTGTAGTAGAGCTGTCGGTTACCACTGGGTGCGGAACTCTAACACACTGATTAATTGCTCTCCAATCCTGTACCAATCAAAAGTCTGCAGGCCCGTCTTTGTCTAAGCTGTTTTTATTTCCTCGTAGAATTGACACGTTGTACAGGGATTCACACGCTTTTAGAATTCCTTGAACAAGATATTTTCTTTAATTTGCTTTAGAATGCCTTTTTTTCTGCTTCCCTGCTGTATCCGTGCTACGTGATACTTGATGGGAATGGTCCGTGTTGCAACTTTTGTATCTGTACCACCTGCTATTTGGTGAGAATAGTCTAGTGCTGTAACTTTTTAGTGCCTAGAACAATACCGCTGTGTTAAGCAGGATACAAACAAGTAACTAACAAGGTCATGGAAATCTGTGAGAAAGAACAGCGGTTGGTCACATATAGGAAGCCACAGAATCACCATGAGAAGCAGTCAACAGGAAGGTCAGAAGCTGAAGAGTAGTGAAATAGCGACCCCCAAAGCCAAATGTGGCCCCCGAAATAAGTCTGCACGCGTGCGCAGTATCATAGCCCCGTTATGCAACCGGGGCGGAGTCGGGCTAGACTCCCCGCACTTGCTGGCCCCAGGTGCCGGGACTCCCGCCTACCGCAAGTAATCATAAATGCCGGAGTTTTCCGAAGGAGGGTGAGGCTGCTACACAACAGAGGACCACGTTGCCTCCTCGGGGACGCCCGAAAAGATTGTGCCTGCCGACTCTCCCTCTCACCATGCAGACGATCGGGACAAGCATTGAGGTGGTCCTTCTCAAGATTACCATCAGGTCGGTCTGTTTGTAAGTATCTACTAATAAACTGCTTGCTACTGAAGAGTGTTTGTGCGTGTGTGTGTGAGTTTGTGCTGGCTGGCCAAACCGGATGTTTGGCCCCCGGGAATCTAACTAGAACACCTGCAGAAGCATCCATCTGCGAGGGATGGGATAGTGTTTTACTGCTGGGGGCACTCCCCTCCCCGCTTTGCTTTTCTGCCTATTGGCTGTGCTGATTTCAGTAATCCCACCTCTGTCCCTGACCTGCTCCATACCATAGTTCCTTGGGTATGTCTTGTAGGGCTCTCGGTGTTTCTGGTTCAGACCCGTATGGCCAGAAGCTGTACATCCCCGCTGCAATTATTAGATCAGCGCCCTTTGGCAAAAGATGCACTTTTGTACATCTGGAGCCTGGAGAAGATGTCTCCCTTGAAAACGAGCCGGTGAGTCTTCTGCTATCACAAATCTTCGCCATGCTCCCTTCTTACCTGTGGCCAGTCGTAATGGTTTACGTAAGGCCTGTTCCCCCTTTCCAGTTACCCCTTGTATCAATATTTAATCTTACAATAGAGCACCCTGCAGAACAAAGTTTAGAAGTGACAAAGTTGCCCCTGTATCAATGAAAAACTCGACCTTCTGTTTCCCTGCTTTCCCAGTTACATGCCCTTTATGGTCTAATTGAGTGTTCCACATCCCATAGACCTCAGCCTCCACTGAGTTTTCCAAGTCCCACGCCTCCAGTCATTGGTGGTGCTGATCACCGTGCCTGAATTCTCGTCTCAAATCTCTCGTATCCATTTCTCTCCCAAATCCTCTAGGCTGAAGTGACATTCCCTTTTTCAATGCCCAGCCTCTCCACAACAGTTACATCTCTTCTCCCAGTCTCCCCTTGGTCTTCGCGCTGCTTCCTCGACTCTGTAATTGAATCCTCCCCGGCCTCTGCCTCATCCTCTTCAAGGAGGAAGCCTTCTTCCAGTCCCT
Source organism: Rhea pennata (assembly GCF_028389875.1). Lineage (NCBI taxonomy): Eukaryota > Metazoa > Chordata > Aves > Rheiformes > Rheidae > Rhea > Rhea pennata. The sequence continues at coordinate 36,212,698 of NC_084670.1, read as the reverse complement.
TTTCCTTATAATCATTGCAATGACATCAACGCTGCTGCCAGCAGAGTAGTCTCTTGCTGCTTCTCTTGCCTCCTTTCTTTTGCTAGTTCTGTGGTTTGTCGCTCTTCTCTTCCATCGTATGTATGAACAGCTACACTCAAAACTTTCTGTGGAGTTTCCCCTTGCCATCCGGGCATACATTCCGTAAAGTACTCCCTTATATCAGAAGCCACCTGGTCTACAGATACGCTAACTCATGACTGAAGTTCTGTTGTGTCATTCCCCCGTATTTTAACAGGGCTTGTTGCAGTCTTCCCCAGTAATCACTGGGCTGTTCCTTTGGCCTCTGCCTGTGTTGCTGTGCCGTAGACCAATTCACTCCTCCTCCTCCTCCTCTGTAAGCTCTATTAGCTTCCACCAAATTTCTGATTGTTCTTTGGCAGGCAGCCCTCTCCCCTGCCTTCTTGTAATCCCAGGTGGGGTCGCTGGCCGGCCGCGTGGCCCTCTTTCCTCCCGTTTGCCTTGGCAGTTCTGTGTCTTTTTCAAGTATTTTTTCTTTCTCATCTGATCAAAACAACTCTTTTAACAAAATTTGAACATCTCCCCATGATGAGTTATAGCCAGTGCATATATTGGGAAACCCCCGAGCACATTTTTGTGCATCCTCCCTTAACCATTGGCATTTTACTGTGCCATCTAGCCAAGTCTCTGGGATTCCAGGGTTGTTATCCCAGGGTTGTTTTGTATAGCTGTGCAGTACTGGGGGAGGTGCATCAGCCTCCTCCTGCTCCCTCCCCCCCCCCCCCCCCGGCCATCTGCTCCTGGTTGCATTGCAGCTGGATTAGGAACAACATTAGGAACCATTGGATCGCTGCCAGTGGGAGCAACAGGAGCTAATATGGGAGGGGTTATGGGAGAGGCAGAGGAAGGAGGTGCATAGGGTGGAATGGATTCCACGGGCAAACTAGTTGAATTGGTTGGATGATTTAAAATTGATGCTGAAGTCGCAACCTGAGACTTAGGCAAATTTCTTCAACTGTTTTCCTTATGCTGATCATACGCCCAATTATCCCATGCATACCAACAATCCATTTGTTGAGGCTTTTTGTCCTCCAGGATACTTTTGTAGTAGTGCCAATTTCTTTTGATTAAAAGCCCCTTCACTGGGCAAGCCCTCCTAGACAGATCAGTGCTGGCCAATCTTCCTGACATAACGTTACTGCTCGTTTCCTTGACAAGCCTACAACCCCAGTTATCTTCTTCCAGTTTTCCAATACCTTGGCTAAGGGCATCGCCTTTTTCACACCAGGTCTAGTTCCCATTTCCTGACCAGAATTTACAGCAGAGGTTTTAAGAGTCTCCAGGCAGCACCTCCCGTTGCCAAAGTTCCCAGGCTCCTGAACCACATTGGTACGACATCTTGAAAGGCTGGCCACTAGAAGCCACCAATGTGCTGCAACTAGTGATGCATCCTGTGTTCCTACTGTTCAGAGTCACTGTCTTGTTACTTGTTGGGAGCTCGATATTGACCTGTTACCTTAAAAACTCAAGTTTAATCAACCTACCAACCTCTTGTCAACTACAGGTTTCACAGCTCTCCCTGCCACAGTGTGTGCAGGCAAGAGGGCTGGTCCTTCTCAGGAGGAATGGCTTAAGCTCAGTGCACCACCCCAGGAATCCGTCAATGTGGGTCTGAGCCAAGGGGTGGGGTGTGACTGACCCATAAAGCAGGAGCGAAGGGCAGCCTTTGGTCTGGCAGAGGGAGGGTCATCAGACTCTCCCTTGGCTGAGTGGATCAGCTGTGGTAAATGCTTCTCCCTGAGGTCATCTGAGGAGGGTGGCTGACCCCCATCTTAGTCAACCCCCCCCCCATCTTCCCTCCCAGTGCCTGGGGAAGCCCAGCGTTGTGATGGTGATCATGTGCTAGAGACCGGTAACAGGGATCACAGAGGGATGGGGGCTGAACTGTATATTGCACTTGCTCTATTTTGCTAAGGGTAACTTACACTTGTAGTGTGGTTAGCGCAGGTTACTGTATCGCTCTGCTGCATCAAGAACCTGTGTAACATCAAACCTCTTCCGAGAAGTAAGTGTTGCTGTTACACATTTTGCTTGGAAGCATCACGGCCTGCATGTGTGGACTGTCAAAAGAAGCTGGTTTGAGGGTATTGGTCTCTGACCTGGGAGAGCAGGGTCCTGAACTCTTGGGTCCCTGGGAGGGAGGAGTACGGCCCAAACGCCTGTGTCCCCGGGGAGAGGGCATGCTGAACAAGGAGCAGAAGAAAGTGGAGCTTTCCCAGCTTGTAAGTGCTAGGTGTACCCCAACCTGTGACTGGCGCAGGAGGATGGGTTGCAGGCATAGCTGAGCGTCCCTACCAAGGGGAAGTGCTTGCAAGGAAGCCGTCAGTTGCAGCTGTAGGTGGTAATGGTGCATTTAGCACTTACCCAGTTGTAGGGGCTAAATTAATATTGTCTGGTGGCTGTACCACAGGACCGTGGTTGTTACTGGGCAAAATGAATCTTCTGGGAATGGGGTTCCTGAAAGGACAGTCTTGGATAGAGAGCTAGGGAAGTAGGAAACTAGGAGTCCTCCAACTGCAGGAAAAAATCATCTCTGCACGATTAAGCCGAGGAATCTCCTATAACTAGCCCCGCTCCTGCCTAACAGCAAAGCAGTTAAGGTTCCTCAGTGTAAGCTCCCTGCTCCTGCCATGAAACCTGTGGCACATTAGTCAAACAATTAGAGCAATGGGGTATTACAGAAAAAAAAAAAAAACAAAAAAAAAACAAAAAAACACTCACCATCTAACAGCCCAGTATGGCCTGTTTAAGGAAAGGATGGATAGACAGATAGATAAATAGACAGATGGGACGTGCCACGTGACTCTTGACTATAGGACCTTAATTAAAGCAAGTGGCCCTTTAAGAGCCACCATTCCTTAATGTAGTAGAGCTAGCTAGTACAATAAATGAACGTGTTTTTCCGTGGATGGGCGTGTTAGATAGAAAAGCTATGCTCTTTCTAATCGCAATACAAGAGCAGGACAACCGCAATTTTGCTTCGACTTGGGGTAGAATCCAATACACTTTTAATGGCCCACCCCAAGGTTTTAGACCTAGTGCCACTGTTGCCTGGCAAAAAATGCACAAAGAGGTCCTTTATTTTTAGGTAGCTGATGGCTGGGAGGATGGGAGTCTGCGCCAGAATCTGTATTAACAGAGCTACAAAATAAGCCGGTGCCTTCTGATAACACGGAATTGCGAGCTGTTGGAGGACGGTGGGGGTTTTGGAGCGCACGCGTTCCTGGAGCCAGGGTCCTAGCAAGACCTCTGTAGGATCGGCTGAAGAAAAAAGCAGTACGGAGCTGGGAACGGAAGTATTGGGCAGCATTAACTGTTTGAAAAGAGGAGATTGTGACTTCCCAGCCTGTGGGTCCCAGCCACCCTATGCACTCATTTACACCGCACATAGCCCCAGGTTTTGTAGTGTGGTCTCCGTATATTGCTGCCTCGCTTTGCTGAATCAAGAACCCCATGTAATATCAGACCTCTTCAGAGAAGTAAATGTTGCGATTGCACATTTTGCTATTAAGCGTTGCACTCTCCGTGTGTGGACTATCTAAACAAACCTGGTGAGAGGGTACTGGCCTCTGACGCGGGGTCCCCAGACACCTGGTTCCCTGGGGGCAGCGGATGCCTGGATCCGTGGGGGGAGTGTGGTCTGGGTGCCTGGGTGCCTGCAGTTAAGGGGCCCCGGAGGCCGGGGTCCCTGGGCGAGTGCAGCTAAGAGAGGCAGCGCTGTGTGCAGCGCTTTGCACAGGAGGGAGCAAGGAAGGGGCCCATGTTTCCAGGTGGGGGAGCGTACGCTTCCTCAGGTATGGGGCCGTGGGAGTCACTCCAGCAGAAAGAGCTGTGGGAACCTGCCCCAGGCTGCTACAGCGGGATCGTGCCCTGGGATGTGCCCTGGGAACTGCAGCGGGATCGTGCCCTGGGATGTGCTCTGGGACATGCAGCAGGATGCTGCCCTGGGCATCTGCCCCAGGACCCTGCCGTGGGATGTGCTCTGGGAACTGCAGTGGGATGATGCCTGAGCTACTGCGCCAGGATGTGCTGCAGGATCCTGCCCTGGCCCTTGCCGCAGAATCTGCCTTGGGATCCTGCCGTGGGATCTGCCCTGCCCCGCGCCGCAGCATCGGCCCTGCCGTCTGCCTTGGCCTGCAGCCCCGGGAGCGGCAGCGGCAGCGGCAGCTGCTTGGCAGCGTGTGTCGAGATGTGCCCTGTGCTCTGCCCGCGCTGCCCAGGAGGGGGCCGAGGCCAGGCCTCCGAGGGGCCCAGGTGACCCGGCAACGGCGGCCTCGCAGAACGCGGATGTCGTGGCAACGGCGGCGTCGCAGAACGCGGATGTCGTGGCAACGGCGGTTTCAGAGCACGCAGCTGTGTCTGTAACGGCAGCGTCGTCCGAGGCAGCTGTGTCCCTACCGGCGTCGTCCGAGGGAGCCGGCGAGCGAGGAGGAGGCCTGTCGTCGGGGGACGCAGGTGGCGAGAGCGGCAGGCGACAGACACGGAGCCGTCGGAGGGCCCAGAGGCAGCGCAGCTTGGGAGGAGCAGAGGTGTCCGGGCGGCGCCTGCCACGGGCAGGGGCTGCTCGCGGCTGCTCGCGGGGCTCGGGCCGGGGCCAGCAGCAGGGTCCCGGGTCGGTAGCGGGAGGGCGCTGGCGGCAGCGGCTGGGGCCGGGGATGGGGCATGGGCCAGCGGCAGCGGCTGGGGCCGGGGCTGGGGTGAGTCGGGGCCGGGGCTGGGGCTGGGGCCGGGGTGGCGCTTGGGATGGGGCCGGGGCCAGGCCGGGGCTGGGGCCGGGTCCTGGTCGGAGATTGGAGTGCAGACGAGATTTCAGTTGGGGTCCAGGTGGGGATACAGGACTGTGACCAGGTCGGGGATGGGGCTGTGATCAGGGTCTGGATCAAGGGCCAGGTTGGGGGCCGAGTGAGGGTATGGAACCGGGTCTGGATCGGGCACCAGGCAGGGGACCTGGTCCAGGTCGTGGAACGGTCCAAGGTAAGGGTCCAGGCTGGGGACTGGTGTAGAGTCTGGGTCCAGGTTGGGAGCTGAGTAAGGGACTGGTCTGGAAACCAGGTCTGGGTCGGGGACCGGTCTGGGGTCCTGGTCTGGGTTGGGGGCCAGGTCGAGGACTGGTCCAGAGTCCAAATCCAGGTCAGAGATTGGGAGTGTATCCAGATTCGGGCCCAGATTACGGACCGGGTCGGGGACTGGGCAGGGGTCGGGGGCCGGGACAGGGTCTGTGTCAGGGTGGGGGTCCGGGCAGCAGGGCAAGGCCCCACAGGGTTGCAGTCCTGGGGAATGGGGAAAGGGCGTGGGGACACCCCAAACTCCCCCGTCAGCTCTGGGCAGCTGGACTGCTCCCAGGGACCCAGGCGTCCAGGAGGGGGCAGCTGCCCAGTGAGCAGCCCTAGTTTGCTGGGGGCAAGGGAGGAGAAGGGGGAAAAGAGGGGTCACAGAGGAAGAGTTAAGACAGAAGGGACACGGGAGGATGGAGTGTACTGAAGATAGACAAGAGATGGAGTGACAGCAGGGACATGGGAGGATGTAGGGGACAGGAGATACAAAGGATACGGTGGGAGAGAAGGCGCATGGAAGGATAGAGGGGATGGGAGAGAAGGGGTATATGTAGGGACAGAAAGGACACAGGAGAACCAGTAGAGAGGAGATACCAAGGCTATGGAGGGACTGAAGGGACCTGCACGGAGATAGGGTACAGGACACTGGCACAGGTACAACTCCCCTCTCTGCAGGCACCTCTGGCCTCTCCCCAGATTTCCCAGCGAGCCTGAGTTGAGCCCAGGTCTTGGGGGCTGCTCTCGCCACCGCTCTGCTCTGGAGGGGCTGCTGTGCCCTGAGCAGGAGAAGGCGAGGGGAGGTCGCGAGACAGAGCAAGAGGTGGTTTGGTGACGTTCCGAGGCTAAGTGTCCATTTGACTCCATCATTTTGTACTAGAATGTCATGCTGATTATATGTATTGTTTCAAACACTTTCTCGTGCCTGCTTCCCTTTGCTGTTCTGTGTGCATGGAGAAGATGATGGACTCGACATGCTTCCAGGCTTCTCCCATTGCAGAAGGAGTACAGCTGCACTTATCTTACCCTTTCTGTGTAAGTAACGTATTTCACTCAGCAAAATGATGCCGTGGCAGTTTTAACTTAGCTGAAATAACTTCTTCCAAAGCCTACTGCTGTCTAAAAGCACTTGCATTATTGCTCTCTAATGATAACTTTCCTGTTGGCTACTTCAGGTGTGTCTGTTCCTGGGCCAGCATTGCCCGTGAGCTTAGCCTGTGGTCCTCTGCCACTACAGTAACTTCTGTTAGGATTAGAGCCAGCAACCGTGTTTCCTCTCCCTCAGCTTTGATTTGCTAAACGGAATTCTTCTGGTCTCCCGTTGCCCGCTAGGCATTTCATTTTTTGAGAAACAAAAACATTTGAGAAACATCTCAACATTTCCTGGGCCATGAATAATACTGAACACGGAGAGGCAAGGGAGCCCCGAACTAAATACACATTTACAGTTCTTCTGTTGAAAGACTTTCCGTTTCTCATCCCACTTTCTGGTATGTTTTTGCCTGCAAAAGGGCAAGCTGACACAGTCCGCACCTCCTGTGAAACTAAGGAACACTCGGTGGTTGTACTCCACGGATCCTTCCTTGCTATTTGTGAAGTAGAAGAACTGTATCTGACTCTACTCTTTTGTGTATATGCCTCATTTGGATGAAGTTACTAGGTAGGCACCAAGCTGCAGCACAATTGGGACTGATTGTTCTTGTTCCTTTTGATCAGGAAAATCTGGATACGTACTGCCAAGGAAAGCAACAGGAAGAAACTCAAGAACCCGAGGCAGAAATTGTCGGTTAGTTCTGGCTTTCCGTTTTCTCCCCCGTGTTGCAGCCCAGAGCCTCACCTAAAAGGGAAACGAGCTGAACTACTGCCTCTTGTTCTGCTCTTCATAATTCCCTATTGCCGCAGAGCTTGCAAGCAGTAGGCATGGCCTCCACATGGGCCTCCCTGCCCTTGTGAACTCTGTGCAGATGGTCAGCAAAGAGAACGGGTCCTTTCCCCAAATGCTTACGAGCTAAGGCAGGGCAGAAGTCAGCAGCTGGCTCTAGACAGGCGGGGAACGCAAAGAAAGGGAGAGTCTGACTCCGAGTGGTAAGCAGGGACGATGTCAGCACTAGCCTGTTCATCAGGGTTCATGGCTTTTGAGCAGCATCACGGGAATTTTCAGGAAGCAAGGTAGACCACTGGATGTGTAGGAAAAGCTCCTGCCGAGTACAGAGATCGGCCGAATGTAGCGCTTCTGCATTTGTGTGTTGTGCAGGTAGCTGATGGAAGCTGTTGTGAGGGCCCGTTTGGAATCGGGGGCTGTCGTATGCAGTGGGAAATGGGATGAGGAACGAGGATAAGTCATGAAGGGCCTTAGTAACTTTGCATTGGATGAGCCAGAGGACACTTGAAGGTTTTCAGGAGAAGCCAGTTGCTTGTAGAAAGCTGCTGAAAAGCGTGCGTTGACTGGGAGGTGAGAGTATGAGGCAATTCTTTCATGGGCAAAGTGAAAACTCTGGGATTCTAAGGGCAAGACATTCCTCCATCTCTGATGAAAGAGGAGAGTGCTAGAGGGTGAGGGAGGGGGGCTGGTAGAAACCCCAGACTCCTTTCCCTGTTTTCCTTGTGCTCTGCCTGTGTGCCCCATGCAATTTTTATCTCCGTCATTCAGAAAGCAGAACTACTGTTTTGGTTCAGACAAGGAAAAGGCAATGCTAGCCAAGGAATAGAATGAAATTACTCGGAGTGGGTAAGCTGGCCATTGAAGAGGCCACGTCCATTCCTTACCTGGCATCCAGCTATTAATGTGAGAGGGTATTAGTAAGAGCTTGCTAGGTAGGGATGCTCCATGTTTGGCATTCCGACCATCTTTCACAGAAGAATTTCCAGTTCCTAAACAGAAGCTCCTGGCATAAACTTTCTCTGTAGGCATCAGACTCCTTTTTTCTCGTTGGGGAACTTCCCTGTTATTGCCCGTGGCAGAGCTATGGCAGAGGCAAGATCTGAAACCACAGAAGCAGATGAAGTCTTGCTGCTGTCAGGACATTCCAAAAATGTCCCGGAAGCACTACCTCACAATACTGAGAGGGAACTTTCTGAAATAGCTCTTCTCATGGTAGCTGCCTCGTTGTTCAGCAGAATGTGGCCCCTTGTTACGCTCATGGAGGCTGGTGGCAAGTCACCCAGCAATTCCACCAAGGCCAGACCTTTGCCCATGACCTATACGCACGCTCCTCTCTGCTGATTCCGAGTTTCTGGAATGTGTCATGCACAAATGGCTCTGGAGCTTTGGCAGCGTTTCACATCTTGCGTGTCATACCCATGCTGGTAACAATAAAACCCATCGCTATCTGTGTGGTACCTTTTGGGAGTAATACAACTTGCAGCAGTGTTTGAAGAGTTCAGTGTTGGCGATGTTGTAAAGGTTCTGCTCTAACCAGCTCATCAGAAGAAGGTGAAGAGCAAGAAGATGAAGAAGGCAAAGATACGTGCAGGGGCTATAGGCTTAGAGAAAGGAAGGATCTTGTAGGTTATATGTGCAGTTTCTCTGCAGGGTTGATTTCTTGTGTATAGGGGGGACAGAAGTTCTTGAAGGAAACTGTATAGGCACCAGGAATGATATCTTAGATATTGTAATTACAGGGTCACCAGAAGAAGATGAAAACCGAAAGGCAGCAGATGGCAAAGACCCTCCAAAGCAGTATAGCCTTCGATCAAGGCAATCTGCCATATGCTATCGAGAGCCACTGGAATGTAGGTTATGGGCACAGTTTCTCTGCAGGGCTGATTTCTTGTGCATAGAGGGGAGAGACGTTCTTGAAGGATACCATATGGGCACCAGGAATGATATCTTAGGTACTGTAATTACAGGGTCAACAGAAGAAGATGAAAATCAAGAAGAGGCAGATGGCAAAGACCCTCCGAAGCAGCGTAGCCTTCGACCAAGGCAAACTGGCATATGCTGTCGAGAGCCACTGGAATGTAGGTTATGGGCACAGTTTCTCTGCAGGGCTGATTTCTTGTGCATAGAGGGGACAGAAGTTCTTGAAGGATACCGTATAGGCACCAGGAATGATATCTTAGGTACTGTAATTGCAGGGTCATCAGAAGAAGATGAAAACCAAAAGGAGGCAGTTAGCAAAGACCCTCCGAAGCAGCGTAGCCTTCGACCAAGGCAAACCGTCATATGCTCTCGAGAACGATTGGAATGTAGGTTATAGGCACAGTGTCTCTGCAGGGCTGATTTTCTGCATTTAAGGGGGATATCAGTTCTTGAATGACAGTGTAGATGTGTGCACACAAATAAGAAATGTTATCTAGGTTCTGGAAGTACAGGGTTGTCCAAAGGGGGTGAACACCCAGAAGGCGAAAGTGGCGAGGATACTCGGAAGCAGCATAACCTTCACCCAAGCAAAACCGTGGTGCAGGATCAAGCTGCACTGCAAAGTGCGATATTCACAGAGCCTCTCTGAAGGGCCAGTTTCTTGTGTATAGGTGGGGCATAATTTTGTGAACAAAAATCTATACACCTGCGCACCACGGTTATTTCAATTCCTTGCCTTCATTCTGCAAGTAAAAACCCCCACGGTTTTTCGTAGATGCCTGGTTAGAACTCAGTTTCTTCCTCTACTTGTTGTTTACAGCTTGCAGTACCTTCTTGGGGTTTCACTGCTCTGCTCTTATCAAGGTTTCACAGAATAAGCTTTGCTCTTTCTGTAGCTGAACTTCCCAAGTTTAAAAGAAAGATGTCCACGCAGAAGTAAAACAAATGACCTGTGTGTCCTCAAAAGCATAGTAGCAGAGCCCGCTTGCTTTTTGTGCTCTGTTCTGACTTTCAATTCTCCTTCAGAAGCAGGTGTGCATTTAGTTCACTTGCCCTGTGCCTTGGTAAAAAACACTGAGAACTTTCCTCTGGTCTGGAGTTCAAGATGGTGAATCCCATCCCACTTCCTGCCTTGTTGACGAACCAGCTGTACCTGAAAAGCATGTGATGTGCAATATTCTTGTAAATGTTTTGCTTTCAGTGGAGTTGGGAGAAGCTAAGACATTTTGTTCAGGGCCGTCTTCTTTTCCCACACAAGGAGCTACGTCTACATGTGCTCGGTCACAAAGCCCTGTCGGCAAAAGACCAAACAGGTTGGTGGGCGTACAGCTAGTGACAGCTCTTGTTTATCGGCAGTGGTGTCACTCCCAGCACCGAGTAATGGAACAACCGTAACCCTTGTAACCGTGCCAGTCCGACCTCAGTGTCGAGGCGGCAAGATTTTTTTCTTTGGGAGAGGTGATCCTCAGCCTTAGAGAGACTTCCACTAGCCAGCAGTTTTCAGGAAGGCATGCTTTGGGGGCCAGTGATGAGACGATTCTGGAGGGAGTGGCTGAGATTCTGCAGCTGAAATCATAGAATCACAGAATCAGTAATGTTGGAAGGGCCCTCCAGAGATCATCTAGTCCAACCTCCCCGCTCAGCAGGTCACCTAGAGCATGTAACCCTTGTGTTCTGCACTTGAAGCCAGAATCCCCTTCCAGAAACCGTCACTAGACGATTTCATTGTGAAGTACAGAAATGATTTTCTTGACGCATGTAGGCAACTTACTTAGAGGGAGAGTCTGTGGATAAATGTTCATGTATTTTTAGTTGCTTCTGGCACACGATTCAAAGTAGCTTCATTTCATTCAACGTACAAGTGGAGGTGAGTTCTTGTTCCTATGGGAAATTCCACACAGCTGTGTTCTGCTTAGTGTAAATGAAGATGTTGGGAGCAATTGTGATTGTAAAGACAGCGCTGGCTATGACGCTCCGTATTCCCATGGTCCGTAGGGCATTAAATCGTCTGTATTTGTATCCAGTTTTGAATGCTGCCCGTTGTGTAGTCTGCACTGATTTTAAAGAAGACTGAGAACTTATGTCTAGATAGTCTTTTCCGTCGGCAGGCTGCTTGACGCAGGCGGTCCAGCCTGCTGAAAGCTCTGCATTTGCTTTCCAAGCTCTGCGTGACGCTGCGTGGTCTGCCTATGGCAGGGGGCAGAAGTCTACGGGAAGCAAAGGCAGGTGTGCTGGCCACTCATGCTGGCCATTCCTTGTGCGGCTGCTTTGGGCAGCAGCTTTGAACATTAAGTGCAGAGGAAAGCAGGGGGCATAAGGGGGGCACTCCTAGACTATGGTGACTTTGCACTGCTCTGGCAAGCCATATGAAAATAAATCAGACTTGTTAGAAGCACTGTGGTGGGGGTTTTTCAGTCACTCAACTCCTGACACGTCTTTCCTCTTGGAACTGAGATCACTAGTTCTGCCTGGAAGCGTTCCGAAACAAGGAAGCTTCCCAACCAAGTGTTCATGGCCCTATTGCTGACAAAGGCTCTTTGGATTCTGTGAGCAGCTAGAGCACAGAGAATGACGGCTATTGCTGGGTCTGAGCACTTAGGGATGTAAAAATGATCACTCAGCTAGTCTAATGCCACACAGGCCCACCCGTCTTTCTTTACTCTTGGCTATTGAAGACAAATCAATTCCCATGACTATTTTACTTTCTGGGAAGTTTATGCAAGTTTGTAAGTGCTCCTGCCCTCCCTTGCCAACATGAAAGAAACCGGAATCCCTCCAGCTGCATGTTCATTCAGAAGGCGCCTTTCCCTTTCTCCTTCATTCACACCAGGTGTCTTCCCCAGAACTCTGGGGGAAAGGGATTTGAGAGAAATGGCAAGGATCCAAAGAAAACTGGAACAGATGTGGCAGATCCAGTCGATCCAGTGCAAATAGATGGCTCAGTAAGTATTTGTCACTTATGGCTTTGGTGGGGACTTTTCCAGGGCTGATGAAATCTTTGCGTGCTGGGCTGTCTATGGCTGCCTCGGGTCACAGTTTTCTCTGAAGGAACTTCAAAGCTGTCCTCAGCATCTCCTTTCTGCTGGCAGATGACAATTTCTGATGAAGCCTTTCCTCGGGGGCAGCTTTCTCTAACCTACGAACTGTGTTCTGTTGAATTTCTCTTCAGGTGCGGTTTGATGGCGTGGGGGGTCTCTCTGACCACATTTCAGCTTTGAAAGAGATGGTCATTTTCCCGTTACTTTATCCGGAGTTCTTTGAGAGATTCAAACTGCGACCCCCAAGGTAACGGAAGGCGCATTAGAAGTGCACAAGCTAACGCCGCCGTGCTCAGGAGAATAGGAACCCGAGGTGTTCGTACAGCTGGGTGCTTGAAAAGTTGTGGTCACCCCTGCTGAGATTTTGCAGGGGTGTTAAGAAGTGATGTCTTAAAAATGGAACAAATCCGGACTGTATTAGGCAGACTCCTATGCCTTGCCATAGTTAAAGGCTTGGTGGCTGCTCTCTTACAATGAGAATCAGTCCTGTAAGCCTTAGGACTTCCAACTGAAACGTTGCTGCGCCTGTGATGCTTAGACTAAAATAAAAATAGTCTGCTTCTTACATAGTTATATTGGTTCTGTGCTGTGAGATGCAATCACTCACAGAGAGCTTACTGTTGGGGTGCGTTCTTTTTAACATGAATGTGTTCTTCTCTTTGGGAGGAGGGGTAGTGTTCATTGATTCAATGGCTAAGAGAAGGCTGTTAGTGTCAAGTCTTGCCTCTTGTGAGAGCTTGCACCTGTTTTGACTTTTCTACCACTTGAGCTCTGCCTGCTGCTACTCCTGGAAGTACTGGAAGTGTTTTAGTTAGGAGGAAAGGCTTGTTTGCTTTAGGGGTGGGGCTTGTAGTAGGCACTTTTTGGTGTTTTGGTCAGAGCCATGCAACTCTCTCCTTTTTCATTACTTATTTATTTATATTTTCATTTTTCGTTACAGAGGCTGTCTATTCTATGGCCCACCAGGGACTGGAAAGACCCTGGTAGCTCGGGCACTTGCTAACGAATGCAGCCAAGGCGACAGGAGAATTTCCTTCTTCATGAGGAAAGGCGCTGACTGCCTGAGTGAATGGGTGGGAGAATCTGAGCGCCAGCTCCGTTTATTATTTGAGCAGGTAAGGTGGAAATGTGCACTCTGTTGTGTCAGAGCGGTGCTGGAGTAGTTCTGTGCTGGATGTCTTCCTGGAGAACTCGGTCTTCTGCGTATTTGGTTGGTTTCTCCCACTGAAGTGGGAATGTTAGTGTTTCCTTTCTCAGTGTCATCCTGCTTTGGATCAGCGGCTTGGAATCTTGCAGGTGTGCTGGCAAAGACGTATCAATAAGCAGGAGAATTCACTAGATCAAAGATTCCCTCCTCCTCCTGCTCCCCTGCCATACTACACAGACACACACACAAAACAAAAAAACCCACCCTCACCCCACCCCCCAAAAAACAAAAACAAACAAACAAACAAAAAAAACCCCAGCACATGGTCATTGAATCATTGCACTGGCAGCTTGCCTCCAGAGCCTGTAATTGAGTTACTGAAGGCCTGACTCTGCTCTCTGGTTGCCCAGCAGCTGTGCAAATTCCTGGAGCCATCTGTTCCCAGGAGCAGTCATAGCTGCTTGGCGCAGGCTGCTGGCTTCTGTTACTTGTGCCACTTACCCCTTTGTCTCAGAGAGCAGAGGTCCCTGATGGTGCTCTGAAAGTCCAGGGCTGGTGACTTTGCAGCCACAGTGTTTTTTCATGCCTGTCCCCTTTGAGTAGTGCTGTGTTCTACCTAGGCCACAGTTGCAGTGTCTGCACTTTCCTTCCAGGCCTACAAGATGCGGCCTTCAATTATTTTCTTTGATGAGATAGATGGTCTTGCCCCTGTGCGGTCCAGTCGCCAGGATCAAATTCATAGGTATGGCACTTTTCTTTCTTCTTTTCTCTTTCTTTTCTTCTGCATTTACACACAATCTGTTTGATTTCTGCAAAAAGAAGACCAGCCTGGTGTCTTTACATGACACACTAATTCATGCTGAAATCTTAGAGCACCATGATGCTCAGCCTCAGGTGATTTTACACACCGGAGCTGAAAAGCACGTGCTAAGCTGGGTGTCAGCACAAGGTCTCTGGTTACCCTGTGTGCTGTTTGTTTGTCTTGACGTGAGTCCTTCCACTAACCAACATCTCATCCAGAAGAGCTTATCCTTTGGAGTGGCCACTGGAGAAAGTCATGCCGAATGGAGCAGCACTTCCCAAACCAGTGAATCAACCCTTGTTCTTTTGTTAGTTCTCTTGTCACAACGCTTCTGGCGCTTATGGATGGCTTAGAGAGCAGAGGAGAGATTGTGGTCATTGGAGCCACCAACAGACTCGACTCCCTAGACCCTGCTTTGCGGAGGCCGGGTCGTTTTGACAGAGAGTTCCTTTTCGCCTTGCCCAATAAAGAGGTAAGACCCCTTTTAGTCACCCTCCTGCTAACGTGGCCAAGTCTTTCTTTGCAAGACAACCGTGCACCCACGCAGTACCACAGAGCAGGGAAGAAGGGAAGAAATGGTGCCCACGAGTTTGTCTGCTCTCATGAGCAGCAGAGAGGGTAGCATGAAACAGAGTTATCGTATGATTCACTCCTGTAGAGGTCATCTCAAAATCCCTCCTGTGATTAGTCCTTGTAGCAGGGAACACTTGAGTGCATCTCTGGCAAAGATCGGAGGTGAAACACAGGCAAAGCCTGACATTTTCTGGGCTAGCGCTTTGAGCCACAGTTTTCGTTCCTCTTGGTAGGACTTGTAGCAACTTGAAAGAGAGCGCTGGCACTACTTTGCAGAACAACCTGTGAGAACGGCAGACTTGATTAACTGATGAGTCTGTCACCATGAAGTTTTGCTGAATTGGAGAGGGTCTTCTCTGAGGATTTGAGAATCTTCTCTGAGGAATCTCTTTCCACCTAAGCTTTAGACTACCTTTTTTTCCCCCAAGAGCATTCAGTCTCATACCTGTGGAGACTCGCCTCTTTATAGATGCCGGAAATGCCTTTCGTTTGCTTCCTGCTCCTCACAAAGAGCTGAACGTGGCAAACTGAGAATCACTGAACTTGGGAGAGCAGGCAGTGCGTTAAGAGAACTCTAAAGTTCCTGCCTTTTAGCAGTGTAAAACTGGCAGTTATATGAACGGGAGAGTGTTTGTGGGGTTGTTTGTTTGTTTTTCCCTGAGAGACGAACGTAAAGCAAAACGCCATCGTTTTGTATGTAGGCTCGAAAAGAGATTCTCAAGATTCACACGAGAGCCTGGAGCCCTAAGCCGCTGGATGCATTTCTTGAGGAGCTGGCTGAAAAATGTGTTGGTAAGATCAAAAATGCATTGAGCACCTGCACGTGACTGCATGCTGAAAGAGTCCAAGCTTGTACCAGGCAGTAAGCAAGCCCCTGTGCCTTGCCACAGAATTTGCCCCTGAGCCGGCTGGCAGGACTTGGTTGCTACCACGGTGGCAGGTTCCTGTCCACTTGCCTTGTTTTGTCTCTCAGAACACCAAAGGGTTTGGGGGGCATCTTCCTCAGCAGCAAAAAGTTTGCTCTCACAGGGGCTTCCTAAGCACAGGATATCCAGCTGCAAACCCCATAAAGGAACTGCTCTGCAGAGCGGTAACTCTTTTCAAATCACCCGCTGAACAGTTCCTGTTTGGGCCACAGACAGAGACTTGACAAGCTGCCCTTTGGCAGCCATGTCCCTGACTTCTTTGTGCTGCCTGAGACTGACATGACACTGCATTCTTGTCTTGCTCATTAGGATACTGTGGAGCCAACATTCAGTCTCTCTGTGCTGAAGCTGCCCTCTGTGCTTTGCGCCGACACTACCCACGGATATACACGAGTCGACAGAAGCTGCAGATAGACATCGCTGCCATTGAAGTAGCAGCAAGAGATTTTGCGGAGGCTCTGCGGAAGATTGCACCAGCTTCGCAGAGGGCTGTGGCTTCGCCCGCGCAACCGCTGTCAGCCGTTTGTAAGCCACTGCTTCAGAGGACTCTGGAGAGACTCCTAAAAGCGTTACAGAGAGTGTTTCCCCAGGCAGCGCTTGCACTAAAGAAGGACCAGCAGCCAGGTAGAACAGTAACATCACTGCCTTCAAATTCTGCCACAGCAAACACTTCCAGCTGGTGCAGGCAGCAGAAACCAATCTTTCAGTCATGGTGGGATTGGTCTCAAACGGTAGAAACTTCTCGTTTGCCTATGCATGCCTTTACCTCAGGAATATCTGGAACAGAGTGCTGCCTAGCTTGTACTGCGGCTTCTGAAGCGCTCCATGCTTTGATCAATGGAGGTCGCTGACTGGTTCTATGCTGATTGCTTGAGGCTGTCCTACCGCTACTATGAACTAGTGGAACTAAGGAGAGCTGCTAGATTCTTTCCTCTGGGTAAAAGAGAGGCAGAAAAGCACTGAGGAAAGGCAGGTGGAGAGGCGAGGGGGTTGGCAGAAACATGCCGCCTGAGTTGTCCACCTTCCGCTACCTCCTCCTCGAGTGACCTTTGAGAGGCTGCATTTAGAAGACACCCTGGTCTCTATATGCCAGCTCTGCAGTCCTCGGACAAATGGGCGTTTGCTGCCGCCCCGTTCCCTTAGTTGCCACTCGCTTACTGTGGGCTCCAGCTCCAGAAAGAAGTGACCTTGTTGGGTGCTTTAGGTGTCTAGCGTTCAGTGTGTGCCTGCCCAATGAAGGAAGACAAGACCCTGGCTTTCAGCACTCATTTCAAAGCTGTAGGAGTGCAAGGGAGGCAGGTGTGGGCTCTTCTGGACAGTTAACAAACCTCTCTTGTCTTTCAGACGGTGCAAATCCTATCTTAGGAAACGGCTGCATGTATAGTCATGAGGCGTCACCTTCAGGTTTTGCAGAGGAGCTGTTTCATCAAACGGCCAGTCCTCAAAAGGAAACGTTCCTTCACTTGAACAGGTAAATGTCTGTGTGCTTTGGATTGCAGTTCTTTGGCTTGCTGCGTCCTTGCCGGCGGTCTCGGCTGTGGAACTGGGAGGGGGGTAGACCCAAATGCTTCTGACAGGCGTGTTTCGTAAGAATAAAGCAAGAATCACTAAGCCCATGGGGGAAGGGGTGCCTCAATGAGAATAACTGAATTAAAAAAATGTCTTGCAGTTCCATGTCCTTCCTGATCACAGAGCAGTTTCTCACCTCCTGTAGTGTGGAGAGTATTTGAGGAGGAAAAAGCAAAAAGCAAGGAAAAAGGAGAAGGGACTGAACAGCTGTGTCTTTACTGTTTACTTTGTTTTCAGAGTGCTTGCTTTCTTCTTGTTGTTCTAGAGATGCTTACTGCCAGCCCACGTGTTACAGGCCAAGGTTCTTAATAGCTGGAGAGCCCGGATGCGGGCAAAGTTCTCACCTGGCTCCTGCAGTAATACACGCGCTGGAGGAGTTTGCAGCTTACACGCTGGACCTGCCGGCTCTCTTTGTTAGTAGCACGTCGCCTGAAGAAAGATGTGCACAGGTATCTCTTCTCTCTTGCATTAACAGGAGTACTCTTCTAGCTGGGTACAGTTACAAAATGCAGCTAATACTGAGCCGGTAGCACTGCAGTCTATGTCGTAAAGGCAAGGACTCCCAGAACGCTTTATACTTGTGCACCTGTGTCTTTTGTTTACCTGGAGAAACTGAGCTAGAGTTAGTTGTGTTTAGCTCAAGGAGAGAGTAGGATGCAACATACAGGCTGAGTGCCGTTCTATTCCTTTTGCCTCTTGGGCAGGGAGCCGACTCTGTTGTTTGGCATCGCTGTATTTTCACAGGTTAACCCTTAGTAGAAGCACTTGAGAGCCGTGCAAGGGAGAATAGACGTGTTCCGTGGCTGGGGGCTCATCAGTCACAGAAAGGCAACATCTCCTTCTGGGTTATGTGACACTGGCATCCGTGGCCACCGAGCCGCAGTGCCTAACTAGTGCCCAGATATACTGCTGGTGCGTTCCATCCTGGAACAGCAACTGCCTGAGTGCTGGTCACCTGATCAGGTGCCCAAAGGTATTCAAGCCCAGAAAGGATGCTTGCCGCTCTGTTCATGGGGTAGATGCACTGCCACGTGGACTGGGCTGTAAGGAGTCACCTTACATCTAAGCAGCTTGGAAATCAGGTCTCTTTCTAGTCTTGTGGCTTTCTTCCGACCTTTTCCCATCAGGCACTGGTATTTTGTAGCATGTGTTGACTGATAACGGTGTTGCTTCTTAGCAGCTTATTCTGTGTGGTTCAGAATTCTTATGCAAACTCCCATTTGCATTAGTTGATCCGAGAAGCCCAGAGGACAGCGCCAAGCATCCTTTATGTGCCTCGTATCCACGTATGGTGGGAGGCTGCTGGCGTCACACTGAGAGCTACGTTTACAACGTTATTGGAGAACATTCCAGCATATGCTCCAGTTTTGTTGCTTGCAACGTCAGATGTACGTCACGCAGAGCTCGCCCAAGAGGTATTTCGATTGCTGCTTTTCCTGCTTTTTTCTGTCTCGGTGGAACTTGCCTCTCCAGTAAGCACCTGGCTACTGCGCTGCCCAGAGCAGAGGGATCCTGATGTTACCAGGGCAGCCTGCCTGAATCTTTGGAAATTTGCTTAGGCAGTAATCACTACTGAACATGTTTGTCTACCAGACTTTTGAAGTCAAGAGCTTCCCTTTGACCCAGCCTTCTCCACCCCTATGGCCTTCTCAGACAGATGCCTGAATTCCCTCCTGGACAATAATCCCCGTGACTTCCACACAGTTATTGACCTGCTTAGTCAAGCGTACGCAGTGCTTGCATTGTAAAGGGTAAAAAACATGCTTTCTAAAATGATTTCTTGCGACAGCCTGCCGTTTCCAAAGGCGGCTGTTACACTGTTAACAGCGGCAATTAATTTAGACTTTCCATGCCTCAACAGAAATGATCATTCTTATTTCATGCAGGCCAAAGAGTCCTTCAAAGATGATGTTTTAGGATGCCACGGAGGCCTATGAAAAATCTAGGCCTACTTGAAGGCCAAGTAGCTGACTTGCTGTAGATTCTCTTGTACTCAAATCATTAGCCAGCCTATTCCGAAAAGGCACTCATGTTCTTGGAGGTGAACCTGAATTTCTGTAGCCTTATATCTGCAATGTCTTTCCTCCTCCCGCCTAAGGTCCGAGATTTATTTTCTGAGGCTTATGGAGAAGTTTTCCATGTCCAGTTGCCGGACGAGGAAGAAGGCAGAAAGTTCTTTGAGGACTTGCTTTTAAATCAAGCTGCTCAACCTGCTGCCTCCAAAAGGAAAGCAGGTGAGGAGCGTTTACAAGGAGGGCTTTGCTTACTGTTATGGGAGCAGCCATTTGGCATTTGTCTGGGCAACAGATTGTCGAGCAATAACTTTTAGAAGGCTTGCATGCTTTAGTGTGCTTTGAGTACTGCTGTCTAAAACACCTTCTGGCTGACTGCAGCTTGTCAGGAACAGGGCGTACAGCCTGCAGCATCTCCACCGGAGCCTCAACTGCCAGCAGAGGAGCAAGCAGAGGAGACATTGCCAGCAGGGCCTCTGCCTTCCCATACACCCTTCCCAAGTGGCAAGTGGCATTTTTTTTTTTTGCCTTTCCTGCATAAGCTGCTAATGCCATTGCTACCCTCCCTGTTCTCACTGCAAACTCCCTCTTTCCCATGATGCTTTTGCTTCCTTCTCCTCTTCCTTTCCTTCCGACCTGCCTCCCCTGTGCCCAGACAGAGAGCAGTGTCTCGCCCTGTGATTTCCAGTTCAAAGGATTAGACCTGCCAACTCAAGTGGCAAAAAGAGGGGAGCAAGAGTAATAGCTATCTGAAGACAAGACCATTGTTTCTTCCCTGCCCTCTGCTTTTCCCATGAGAAGGACAGCAGGGATCAAGGGGCTGGGCTTTCTCCCCGCTAAGGCCCAGGGTATGACATTGTGTGACAGCTCCTTATCCTGCTGGCAGGACTGGGAATTCCGTCACTGGTTTCATCCATGAGTTTTGGGCAATGTTCAGTGAATGCCAACATTGGTGTCTTATCCTGGAAGGCATAAGCACAAGGTTGGTTGTAAAGCAAGTGAACTGAATCTGCAAGCATACGAGCAGTAAGTGCTTAAGGAGCATTTCCCCTTCTCCAGCAAGTATTCCCTTAAGACTGCCTCTTTAACTCTTCCCACCGTTGAAGAAGAGCTTGCGTGCAGTGGCTCTTCAGCTTCTCCTCTACATTAGTTCCTGCAGTAAGACAGTAAGCAACTTGTCCTGCTGAGATAAGCTTCCTTTGTGGTAAAGCGTTCTGCCTGAAGTCTGAGCTGTGCATAAAATCCTGCAGCTGACTATTCTGTGAATGACATTCTGTAATCCGTTCCTCTTCTTTTAAAATCAAAAGGCCAAATGACCCCCTTCCCTTGCTCCCCCTTCTTTCTCAAGGTGCCTATGTAGTGGGACAGCACAGGGCTACTTCAGTGCCCTTGGTCCCTCTCCTGGTACTTCACGTCAGGTTACGATGCTAGAATTGAAGGAAGGACTGCATCGGTAATGCTTTGGTTTGCGCTTTCTGATGTCCCTGTGCAGCTGTATCAAGCAGAAAACGCAGAAGCAACGCATCACCGTCAGTCAGCGTAGCAGAGAAGAGGAGGAGATTCCCATCCAGCGAGGAGAATGAGACTCACGTCTGTTTAAGGGTAGGTTCGAGCTGACCGCTCTGCCTTTGCTTCCTGATCTGCTTCAGACACTTGAGCTGTTCTGCCAGCACGGCTGTACACATGTAGGCAGCTCCTGGGTCAAGAGAAGGAGCTGGGGAGGCTCCTGTTTGCAGCTGTCCGCAGCATTTCCAGGAGACCTGTGGCCTCTCTCCCAAACAGTGCCTCATACTGCAGCAGTATGATCTAATCAAATGCAGTCGTGACTTTGCTGCGGCAGCCTCTACCCCTTACTGTGCACTGGGCCACAGCAGTTGCTGCTGTTCTGGAAGAAGTTGCTTTGCCGTTAGGATCGTTCATGGGATAGACTGGGAAGTAACACAATGCTAGGCTTGTAACATAGCCTAAGGCTTGCTTTTTCCCTCGGAGGTAGGACCAATTCACCCATTTCTTTCCCCCCAAAATCCAGTGCAATCTGTAGTTTTGTTCTTGAAGTTTCACTCGTGTTGTATTTTGCAGAAAAAGAAAGCAGGATGCGAGTTGTGTTAGACTGTCCTGGTTTAGTTACTGACGATACCCAGAGCCTGTTTGAAAGAGCTCATGCGCTCTTGCACTTGTCTTGTCTCCCTTCCTCCTTCAGCAACTGCTGAGTGCTGCTGCTGGGATAACAAAGAAGTTCAGCATCTTTCACCGGGAAAAACTACATGTTATGCTCAGCCAGTGTATTTACCGGCATCGACAAGACGACGACAAGACTCAGTTAATAGAGGTAGTATTTCTCACGGCACTTCCGATCGCTGTTACACCGCTCCTGCACGGGTACAGTGTGGGTATCGTGTCTTCATCTCAATCTTCGTCTCTTTACCGCATAGTAGTCCGTGTAATATCGGAGTGGTTCATCTCTGCCTGGGAGAACTCGGTGCATGCTGCAAAGCCATTCTTGCGTTTGGCATGGCTGTTGGCAGTTTCAGCAGGGCTAAGACCGAGCCGGAAGACAAGGGATTGCATGCACACAGCCCTTTCAAAGCAGTTCACCCTGGAGTCTGTGCACAGCTTTTCTGTCGGGCCTCTCCTTGGGGAGGGGGCTGTGAAAGAAGGGCCCTGGTCTCCGTTTGTCACTACCCCTTCCTCCCCTTGCCGGCAGGCAAGCATGGTAAGGAGCTGGGAAGAGATTTTTCTTTAGTGCCGCCACCATAACTCTTCTAGACTAGCACGTGCGAGCGTCTTGAATTGCGCACAAAGGGAGATTTCTGCCTCGGCTGGTGCTAGATAGGCCAGAAATTCCGGCTTCACGTTCAAGAGCCAGGAGGCAAAATTGGTTGTGCCTCTGCAGTTTGCCTTGAGAAGAGGAGGTCCCTTCTCCTAAGCCCTGCTCGTCTCCATCCCGTCTCGCACACCTGACAAAGAGGATGTCTCTCCTCAGCACACTTTTTGCAAGCACTGCTGATCCAGGCTCCCTCTCTTCCTCTGCTTGGGACACGTGGGGGTGCCTCTAAAGCCAGAGGGGCTAAAAAGACATTGTGATGGTTTCAGCACACCTAGTTGCCCTGTATTCTTTCCTTTTTAGGAAATGAAGAAGGAAATTGGAACGTTCCTTGGTGCCAACTAGTGTGAGCTTCTGAAGACTGACTCCAGCTCCGTGATGTTTTGTTTTAGTTGTATGCTGCCTGCTTCTCTGGGCCTGATTCAGTCACGAGAGCTTTGGCTCCATCTGAACATAAGGAAAGACTTGTTTATTGTGAGGGCATCAGCACACTGGAGCAGATTGCCCAGAGACGTTGCGTAGTCTGTACCCTTGAAGCTGTCTGGATGGGGTGCAGGGCAACGTGCCTGGTGTGACCCTGCTTGAGCAGGGGGGTTGGACTAGCTGATCTCCAGAGGTCCCTTCCAACCGCAACCATTCTGTGCGGCGCGATTCTGTTTATATATATAACATGTATATATGTATGTGTGTGTGTGTATGTCCAACTTTCACCAGTGTATCTCCTATTACTTACAAAGTCTAATTTATTAAAAGGGGTTGGTAACATTTACATTCGTAAAGGTGTGTCCTACCTTCAAAGTGATAAATGGGAACTCTAGAAAATCACTGTGTATACGCAATACATTGTACAGTCAAAATAGTCCTCTTTTGACGGAAATGTAGACAAATAACTTGTTGCTGGGAGACTAGCTCTGTGTGAATACTGAGTAATGTAAAATCAGCTAGTCTAAGGAAAATAAAAATAATCTGGAACAAGCCCAATACGTGAAATGTGTGATCCTAGAAGGTATTCTAAAGGACTGTACCTATTCTCAGACAAACTTCATTGCTTTAAAACTGGAATTTTATGTGCTAGAATAAAAGAGCAGAAGAACCTTTGGAGAGCAGTAGTGGATTATGGTGGGGACTATGAGCCCCTGTTGTACCGGTGGAAAAGCAAGCACGTGCATTAGCACAGGACCTTAGCAATGTTTTGCCTGAAATGCACTGTGCAATACTAATCATCTAGACTCCGGTTTGCAAAACTCCAGCACATGTGCTGAGAGTGACTCCTAGCATAGTCTTGCTTTCACCAATCTATGATGCAGACAAACTTTGTCCTTTTAGTTTAGAAAGACAAGAGTTAAGATGGGATATGCCTGTTATCAATCAATATATCAGCGGCCGAAGAGAAGAGCTGAAATTTAAAATACGCAAAAGATCAGCAGATGCTTCAGTTTAAAATGTAACCTGCAGATGTAGTGATTGAAGTAGTGGGAAATAAGACTCAACACAGTTGCGGTTCTTACAAACATACACTGATTTTTCTAATGGTGTTGAGACACTGAAGTTCAGCTTCCACTGAAATGTTTTTGAAATTTATATTAATAATTTAAAATAGAGAGAACTCTAAATACGGAACCATAAAACACAGATAAATAGAAGACCATTACACTAGCCATATTTGGAAGGTTATGTAGAGAGCACAAAACTCTAATCACAACAAAATCTAACTGTTTCAATGCTGTTTTGAAGCATATATTTCATATAACCTCAATGCTATCAAAAAGGCTGCCGCAAGACGGCACCACAGTATTTTGGGTGATAACATTACCGTGTCATAATAATGATTTTTTTTCTTCGTGTAAGTATAAAATAAAATAGCTGTGGATATAAGAAATGACCTTATTTGAAGACAATGTGTACAAGAAAGAATCTTTAATGCATTTTACTTATGGATTTTCTGCATTTCTATACAATTAAATACTTCATTCTGGACGAAGCTCTAGCCTGGGATGTGTTTCGTTCTGTCGTTTCTCTTTCTGTGGTGTGGACTACTTACAAAGGATTGTTTTCTTGGATACGTTCATCAGAATAATTTTGATTTATATTTAAATCAAATAAGGTTGACTTCAAGTACCAATACATGAGGAACAAGAATTGTGTTTCAGTGAGGACAGTAAAATATGAGTTTGTTCCAATTTCAATCTATTTTAATAGGGGAGGAACCCAACTTTTGTTAAGAAACTAAACTTTTTATTTTAATCGTTACTGAATTGAGTTCGGCCAGGAACCCCAAAGCACCCTTACTTAGCCAGGCATCCCAGCCAGAGCTCCTGGGGTTTCAGTCAGCGCGCAACTGACGGATGAGACAGTAATCTGAAATTGAGACTTGTCAGTGGCTTTCCAGGGCTGCCAAGAAACTAGGTGGGCAAGCCAGCTTGAAACGGGCAAACGTACAGGGAAAACCTGCCTGACAAGTCAGGCTCTTGCATAGCCTGCCTGGGCTCTCCAGAATTTTTTTAACATCTGCCTCTGCAGTATTTTTCAGTTTTACAGGTCTACATTCTCCGAAGAAAAACTGTGAAGTCAGGGAGTCTTTGGAGCGTGCTTCATCCCTAGGAATATTAAATAATAGCAAATAACAAATAAACTCTCTGCGACATGGCTTCCTTGCTATTTAGAACAGCTTTGAGTCTAGGTCTGTAAGACACAAGATCTAGAAATAAGTTATAAAGCTCTTGTACTGTAAAAGGAATGATAGAGTACATAATGTTTACAAGCTTATTTTCCTTTTTAGCTGGTATTGGTTTTTTGTGATGGGGTAATTTCACGTTTATTTCCAAATACTGTAAGAAGTCTGTTGCTGAAAATGGGTTGTGCCACGGACCAGGCGTATATTTCACTGGGAATGGGAAAATCACACTCCGCAAGATCAATGTTTTAGATAATTCCATCAGATTATAAATGGCCAACTCAAGAAACACACTGGGTATAGAAATATATATACATTTATATACATGTATACATCTAAACTGATTCTGTAGGATTAGTAATAAGACCAAGAACATAATTTAAGAATCTCGCCTCACTTGAGTCTAATAACAATTCTAAATTATATGCATCATAGGGTTCAGATGGGTGGTTTGGCTATGGATTCTCTCTGTTTTTTTTCTCACAGGAATGGCTATTCAGCGCCTCCTGCTGTGGACTAAACTCTCCAGTAAATTAGGTGCTTTATGTCTGTGGAATTTCTTATGCAGTATGAAGGAACCATTATGTGAAAATAAGCATTTTACTTCTACGGTGGACTACAGCATAGGCTGAAAAATAGGCTTTTCTTCCCCTGCCCACTGAAATTAACCTGACCTGGTATTTAAATTGTTCCATTTCCATAAGCTTATTGGTAACAGAAGAGGGTTTTTTTTTTTTTTCCCTTCCTTTTCTTATATTTTGTTTAATAAAAAGTGTGGTTTGTTGAAGGCAAAATTGTTAAGAGAACTGGCGTGGAGAGATGAACACTTTGAATCTTTGGCTGACCGCAGCCAGCACGCAGCCCCATGAACGCTGAGGGGTTCGCAATGTCCGATAGGTGCTGGCTGACCGGTGTTCATACAGTTTTCATCCTAATGAGAAGATATCTCTATCATTAAGAAAAAATTGCTCCTTTCTCCTCCAGTTCTGTTCTAGTATTTCTTTTTTACAATACATTCATGGCATAGTCCCTCTTTCACCAAGCACAGTAGGGAAGCTCTGCATAGGATCTGCAAAGCAGAATTAGGTTGATGGCTTTGGGGTTGTCTACAAGGAGGCACCTGTGCACAGGCTCAGCTAAAAAGGCACTTTATAGCTCCAAAGAGCGTTCGTTAGCATCAGGATTTGCTGTAGGAGTTTGGGGCCTTCTTATGGTCATTGCTGTAAGTGGGAAAAAGCTTCCTTCTCTCCTTGCACAAGGGAAGACTTCTTACCACTAACACAGCCTAAACTAATGTCCATCACTGTCTCATTATCCCCACTGTCGCCTAGTTATGTTCCTGGGACATTTCATTTATTTTCTAAATTTGCACTGCACCTCCATTCCCTCTGCAGAGCCAGGAGGTGAGGCCCAGGTAAAGTTGGAGCTTTCAAGCCTCTCTGATGGACATCAAGTCAGAGAGGAGAGCATTTCTGAAGAGCTTCCTTCTCCTGGGCTGTAAACCTGGAGATGTTTCTCCATCTGTGGTCATTCAAAGCCATGCCTTGCAGGTTCTGCTCCAAAATCCCAGGACACAGTTCCAGAGGCCTCAGGGTCCACCCAGCTGAGGGGAATGAAAGCAAAGACTCTCTCTCACTGCCACCAGGCACCTGAAAAACCTATCAGAAGTCCTGCCTTGGATTCACTGAGAGTTTATCAAACTGGAAATACGGAGTGAAATGTTTATGACCCAGCAAACTGGAATTTTCCCAATTAAATTTTTGCTTGGAAATTTTCTAGTTGCTTCTAGGCAAGATTCACTTTAGCATTAGACAATATGGACAGTATGGGGGAGGATAATTAGACAAAAGTTAGGGATCATCAAATAGCCTGCTATTTCAAATAGTGAAATAAAGAATTGCACGAGGAAAGGGTGAAAATAAATAACAAAAACGAGCAATTTTTAAAAACATATAACAAATTAAAAATAAAAAGTAGTAACATATACAAATACCAAACATTATAGAAGTCTGAGGTCCTAGACTCTCCACAAAGATACGATCAGCTGGGAAATGAAAAGTATTAACTGGAGAGAGAGAAAAACTCCTACCTGCATCCAACATCATGCCCCTCAGAAATCCACTTATACCAGGTAGAATTGCAAAATGTCACGATTTAAGTAGGATCACAACACCTAGCAATGCCATGATACTATTTGGGGATCAACACTGTGAAAGAGTTACAGGATTATCCGCAATATTTTTACTGTGTACAGAGCCCAATTCAAATATGGATCAATACATCTGCAGAAAGTAAGACAAAACACTTTCCATACACAATAGGAGACAGGTTCTTGCAGGATGTATTAAAAAAAAATTACCAAAAAAACACTGTTACTATGAAGAAGGGTGCATAAAATCCCACTTCCATGAGCTAGGAAGCCTGATGTTTCATTCCTTTTTGATTCAGATCATCTATTCCAGTAAGTCAAAATTCCATCAGAATTCCAGGAAGTTTTTCTGCATCAGATACACCTTCCAAACATCCGGTTTCACATCCAAAATGCAGATTTGCCTACCTGACTGAACGAATATGGGCTTCTGGGTCAATCTTTCAATGGAATGAATAACTGTGGCTCCATTTAAAACAACAGAATTCTACTACTACGTGACAAAGAAAATCTTCTTTGAAGCACTTCAGAAGTTCAAGTCTCCTCCAAGAAGGTATGAGAAATGGAGGAAACAGTCCCTTTTCCTTCCCTCTTCTGCCCCCCCCCCCCCCATCCCACAGCACTTCAGTCAGCATAATTCACCTAGAAAGGAAAAACAGAACTAAAAGAAAGAAACAAACCAACCAACCCTCTGTAAAACTTCCTGACTTTTTAAGGCATTTACTGATTTCCCAGCCTAAAAAAACAAACAAAAAAATCCACCCTAACACACCTTCCTCTTCATTGTACTGCCTTCCTGACGGCTGCGTGCCATGCACTTGAGCTTCCAGTAGCTAAGGGATGGACACACAACCGAGAGCACCGCTGAGACCAAGTTTGACCCTCCGGCGGTCCCGTCCCGTCCCGACCCCCAACACCGTCCGGGCCCCTGCCGCCACCGGCTCCGGCTCAATTCCGACACCCGCCCCCTCCCCGCGGTCCTGCCTCGGGCTTTCCCTGGGATCCCTGCTCCCCCTCCCAGACACCGCCCCCCTCCGGCCCGGGGCGCTCCCCTCCTTCCCCCGCGCCCCCCTTTCCCGCCGCCCTCCGCGACCCTCCGCGACCCGCCAGCCCCGGCCCCGGCGCGCCCCGCTGGCGCCGCCTTGCCCAGGACGTTGCCATGGGCGCGGGCGGGCGCGGGACGCGCAGCGCGCATCCCCCGGCCCTGCTCACCTCCTCCGCGCTGCAGCCGCCCTGCCGCTGCCCGCGGGCGGCGCTCGGCCGCAGCTCCCTCGGCCCGGACCGGCCCCGGCGCCACCTCGCCCCGAAGGCTCCGCTCCTGGCCTCTGCCCACGCCGCCCCCGCCCCCGCCGTCACGGCCCGGGCCAGCAGCCGCTGCCCGTCGGCAAGCGGGCAGGAGTGGCGGCCCTCAGCGCCCGCGGGGCCAGCGGCGGCTGCCGGGGCCCCAGAGGCTGCCGCGCTCCTGAGAGCAGCGTCCTGAAGGCTCAAGGGAGAGCCCTGGAGCGCACCGGGGGCAAAGGGAGCGTTCAGGGGGCAACGGAACAAACGGAGAGCGGCGGGTGCGACAAGCAAACCAAACAAACAAGAAAAAGCAATGGCAGAGCAAATAGAACGATTCTGGGAGCCCCAAAAGGCAAAAGGAGGCCCTGGGGCACACCCAGAAAGCTCTGCAGCAGACGAGAAAGCTGAACAGAGAACTTTGTCGCATGCTGCAGAGCAAACACAAGGCCCTGAAGTACACAGCGGCCGTGGGGGCAACCCAAAATGTGACCTGAAGGCTCCTGAGGGCATCTGAGGGCAAACGCAGGGCTTTGGGGCAAACGAAAGCACAAACGAAGGGCCTCGGGGCACACCAAAGGGGCCATAAGGCACATCACAGTGCTCAGCGCGGCTGACTTAGCCTGGAGAAGGGACTCGGCCCGGAGAAGACTGAGGGGGATCTTATCAATGTCTATCAGTAGCTGAAGGGAGGGTGTCCAGGGGATGGGGCCAAACTCTTTTCAGTTGTCCCATGCGAAGGGACTAGAGGCGATGGGCACAAACTGAACCACAGGAAGTTCCTCTTGAATACGAGGAGGAATTTCTTTCCCGGGAGAGTGACGGAGCACTGGACCAGGTTGCCCAGAGAGGTTGTGGAGTCTTCCTCTCTGGAGATAATCGAAGCCTGCCTGGATGCAACCCTGTTTAACGTGCTGTAGGTGACCCAGCTTGAGCAGAGGGGTTGGGCTAGATGATCTCCAGAGGTCCCTTCCAACCTTACCTATTCTGTGATCTTAAGAAAAAATAACTAGCTTTTCTGATTTCTCACCTCTAGGTGTCACTCCAAGTTGCAGTAATATTGCAACTCTCTTAAAAGCTCTGTGTGAAATGCTTAGCAGTTTCCTTAATGCCTTCCAATTCTCTGTTTAAAAATTCATTAGTAGCTTAGGAAGCTTATGGTCTTTTCAAAATAGGCTTATAATGAAAAATGTTAAACTTAACAATGTTTTCCCTTCTGGCCTGGCTCTTCACTAAGCTCTCAGGCATCCAGTGCCCATAAGAAGGCAGAAGGTCACTGTAGCCTTTAGTCTCTGATTATTTCCATGCCGATCATTTCTGTATTCTACCCTTACTGTAGGAAATATAAAGAGAAAAAGTACAAATAAACATGCGTATTTTTAAGGCATCGGGCACTTCCAGATGAGCTCTAAGTGGTTAAAAAAATACATGTAACATTTTAAGGGAATTATGTCCATTGTCTCAGAAAGAAACAAAGGTATGGGGAGGCTATGTGTTTATTAAATGCTTACTACACCTGTATACAGACCTTTTCTCTACGCTTACCTCCAAATGTGAAGCTAAACTGAAATTTAAACTTACCTTTTTTTTTTTTTTTTTTTTTTTTCCCTAAAAAGCATCCAGGAACCAGGAAATAGTAGTACATGCAGAGAAATGATATTTAGCATATAGTATGCATATGTCGATAATGCTATAATAAATAATGCTGTAATCTAAAAAAGGTCATCAGCTTTTTGTACATAGCTGTAGTTTGAGAGATCATCTGCTTACTTCAATTACAGACAAATATATTAAACCAGTAACAGATGTTATCTCCACAGTAATGAGCTCAGGAGCAACCGAATGTGGCACTAGCTACACTCTTGTGGAGGACCTCTTAGGAGTAAATTTTTCACTCTGAGTATGAGTGACTATTAGGTAGGCATGTTTAAAAGCAATTTCAGACTGGCATTTTTTGCACATAGATAGGGTTAATGAATGCTATGTCTGTCTTTCTGTGTCTTCCTCTCATATTTTCAGACATCAGCCTTTGCTCTTCCTTCAGACTGCATAGGTTGTTACCAGCTTAAGAGCAAACCAAAGCAAGCAGGCTATTTGATGATCCCTAACTTTTGTCTAATTATCCTCCCCCATACTGTCCATATTGTCTAATGCTAAAGTGAATCTTGCCTAGAAGCAACTAGAAAATTTCCAAGCAAAAATTTAATTGGGAAAATTCCAGTTTGCTGGGTCATAAACATTTCACTCCGTATTTCCAGTTTGATAAACTCTCAGTGAATCCAAGGCAGGACTTCTGATAGGTTTTTCAGGTGCCTGGTGGCAGTGAGAGAGAGAGTCTTTGCTTTCATTCCCCTCAGCTGGGTGGACCCTGAGGCCTCTGGAACTGTGTCCTGGGATTTTGGAGCAGAACCTGCAAGGCATGGCTTTGAATGACCACAGATGGAGAAACATCTCCAGGTTTACAGCCCAGGAGAAGGAAGCTCTTCAGAAATGCTCTCCTCTCTGACTTGATGTCCATCAGAGAGGCTTGAAAGCTCCAACTTTACCTGGGCCTCACCTCCTGGCTCTGCAGAGGGAATGGAGGTGCAGTGCAAATTTAGAAAATAAATGAAATGTCCCAGGAACATAACTAGGCGACAGTGGGGATAATGAGACAGTGATGGACATTAGTTTAGGCTGTGTTAGTGGTAAGAAGTCTTCCCTTGTGCAAGGAGAGAAGGAAGCTTTTTCCCACTTACAGCAATGACCATAAGAAGGCCCCAAACTCCTACAGCAAATCCTGATGCTAACGAACGCTCTTTGGAGCTATAAAGTGCCTTTTTAGCTGAGCCTGTGCACAGGTGCCTCCTTGTAGACAACCCCAAAGCCATCAACCTAATTCTGCTTTGCAGATCCTATGCAGAGCTTCCCTACTGTGCTTGGTGAAAGAGGGACTATGCCATGAATGTATTGTAAAAAAGAAATACTAGAACAGAATTGGAGGAGAAAGGAGCAATTTTTTCTTAATGATAGAGATATCTTCTCATTAGGATGAAAACTGTATGAACACCGGTCAGCCAGCACCTATCGGACATTGCGAACCCCTCAGCGTTCATGGGGCTGCGTGCTGGCTGCGGTCAGCCAAAGATTCAAAGTGTTCATCTCTCCACGCCAGTTCTCTTAACAATTTTGCCTTCAACAAACCACACTTTTTATTAAACAAAATATAAGAAAAGGAAGGGAAAAAAAAAAAACCCTCTTCTGTTACCAATAAGCTTATGGAAATGGAACAATTTAAATACCAGGTCAGGTTAATTTCAGTGGGCAGGGGAAGAAAAGCCTATTTTTCAGCCTATGCTGTAGTCCACCGTAGAAGTAAAATGCTTATTTTCACATAATGGTTCCTTCATACTGCATAAGAAATTCCACGGACATAAAGCACCTAATTTACTGGAGAGTTTAGTCCACAGCAGGAGGCGCTGAATAGCCATTCCTGTGAGAAAAAAAACAGAGAGAATCCATAGCCAAACCACCCATCTGAACCCTATGATGCATATAATTTAGAATTGTTATTAGACTCAAGTGAGGCGAGATTCTTAAATTATGTTCTTGGTCTTATTACTAATCCTACAGAATCAGTTTAGATGTATACATGTATATAAATGTATATATATTTCTATACCCAGTGTGTTTCTTGAGTTGGCCATTTATAATCTGATGGAATTATCTAAAACATTGATCTTGCGGAGTGTGATTTTCCCGTTCCCAGTGAAATATACGCCTGGTCCGTGGCACAACCCATTTTCAGCAACAGACTTCTTACAGTATTTGGAAATAAACGTGAAATTACCCCATCACAAAAAACCAATACCAGCTAAAAAGGAAAATAAGCTTGTAAACATTATGTACTCTATCATTCCTTTTACAGTACAAGAGCTTTATAACTTATTTCTAGATCTTGTGTCTTACAGACCTAGACTCAAAGCTGTTCTAAATAGCAAGGAAGCCATGTCGCAGAGAGTTTATTTGTTATTTGCTATTATTTAATATTCCTAGGGATGAAGCACGCTCCAAAGACTCCCTGACTTCACAGTTTTTCTTCGGAGAATGTAGACCTGTAAAACTGAAAAATACTGCAGAGGCAGATGTTAAAAAAATTCTGGAGAGCCCAGGCAGGCTATGCAAGAGCCTGACTTGTCAGGCAGGTTTTCCCTGTACGTTTGCCCGTTTCAAGCTGGCTTGCCCACCTAGTTTCTTGGCAGCCCTGGAAAGCCACTGACAAGTCTCAATTTCAGATTACTGTCTCATCCGTCAGTTGCGCGCTGACTGAAACCCCAGGAGCTCTGGCTGGGATGCCTGGCTAAGTAAGGGTGCTTTGGGGTTCCTGGCCGAACTCAATTCAGTAACGATTAAAATAAAAAGTTTAGTTTCTTAACAAAAGTTGGGTTCCTCCCCTATTAAAATAGATTGAAATTGGAACAAACTCATATTTTACTGTCCTCACTGAAACACAATTCTTGTTCCTCATGTATTGGTACTTGAAGTCAACCTTATTTGATTTAAATATAAATCAAAATTATTCTGATGAACGTATCCAAGAAAACAATCCTTTGTAAGTAGTCCACACCACAGAAAGAGAAACGACAGAACGAAACACATCCCAGGCTAGAGCTTCGTCCAGAATGAAGTATTTAATTGTATAGAAATGCAGAAAATCCATAAGTAAAATGCATTAAAGATTCTTTCTTGTACACATTGTCTTCAAATAAGGTCATTTCTTATATCCACAGCTATTTTATTTTATACTTACACGAAGAAAAAAAATCATTATTATGACACGGTAATGTCATCACCCAAAATACTGTGGTGCCGTCTTGCGGCAGCCTTTTTGATAGCATTGAGGTTATATGAAATATATGCTTCAAAACAGCATTGAAACAGTTAGATTTTGTTGTGATTAGAGTTTTGTGCTCTCTACATAACCTTCCAAATATGGCTAGTGTAATGGTCTTCTATTTATCTGTGTTTTATGGTTCCGTATTTAGAGTTCTCTCTATTTTAAATTATTAATATAAATTTCAAAAAC
Organism: Rhea pennata; assembly: GCF_028389875.1. NCBI lineage: Eukaryota > Metazoa > Chordata > Aves > Rheiformes > Rheidae > Rhea > Rhea pennata. The sequence continues at coordinate 36,179,728 of NC_084670.1, read as the reverse complement.
ATTTCAGTGGAAGCTGAACTTCAGTGTCTCAACACCATTAGAAAAATCAGTGTATGTTTGTAAGAACCGCAACTGTGTTGAGTCTTATTTCCCACTACTTCAATCACTACATCTGCAGGTTACATTTTAAACTGAAGCATCTGCTGATCTTTTGCGTATTTTAAATTTCAGCTCTTCTCTTCGGCCGCTGATATATTGATTGATAACAGGCATATCCCATCTTAACTCTTGTCTTTCTAAACTAAAAGGACAAAGTTTGTCTGCATCATAGATTGGTGAAAGCAAGACTATGCTAGGAGTCACTCTCAGCACATGTGCTGGAGTTTTGCAAACCGGAGTCTAGATGATTAGTATTGCACAGTGCATTTCAGGCAAAACATTGCTAAGGTCCTGTGCTAATGCACGTGCTTGCTTTTCCACCGGTACAACAGGGGCTCATAGTCCCCACCATAATCCACTACTGCTCTCCAAAGGTTCTTCTGCTCTTTTATTCTAGCACATAAAATTCCAGTTTTAAAGCAATGAAGTTTGTCTGAGAATAGGTACAGTCCTTTAGAATACCTTCTAGGATCACACATTTCACGTATTGGGCTTGTTCCAGATTATTTTTATTTTCCTTAGACTAGCTGATTTTACATTACTCAGTATTCACACAGAGCTAGTCTCCCAGCAACAAGTTATTTGTCTACATTTCCGTCAAAAGAGGACTATTTTGACTGTACAATGTATTGTGTATACACAGTGATGTTCTAGAGTTCCCATTTATCACTTTGAAGGTAGGACACACCTTTACGAATGTAAATGTTACCAACCCCTTTTAATAAATTAGACTTTGTAAGTAATAGGAGATACACTGGTGAAAGTTGGACATACACACACACACATACATATATACATGTTATATATATAAACAGAATCGCGCCGCACAGAATGGTTGCGGTTGGAAGGGACCTCTGGAGATCAGCTAGTCCAACCCCCCTGCTCAAGCAGGGTCACACCAGGCACGTTGCCCTGCACCCCATCCAGACAGCTTCAAGGGTACAGACTACGCAACGTCTCTGGGCAATCTGCTCCAGTGTGCTGATGCCCTCACAATAAACAAGTCTTTCCTTATGTTCAGATGGAGCCAAAGCTCTCGTGACTGAATCAGGCCCAGAGAAGCAGGCAGCATACAACTAAAACAAAACATCACGGAGCTGGAGTCAGTCTTCAGAAGCTCACACTAGTTGGCACCAAGGAACGTTCCAATTTCCTTCTTCATTTCCTAAAAAGGAAAGAATACAGGGCAACTAGGTGTGCTGAAACCATCACAATGTCTTTTTAGCCCCTCTGGCTTTAGAGGCACCCCCACGTGTCCCAAGCAGAGGAAGAGAGGGAGCCTGGATCAGCAGTGCTTGCAAAAAGTGTGCTGAGGAGAGACATCCTCTTTGTCAGGTGTGCGAGACGGGATGGAGACGAGCAGGGCTTAGGAGAAGGGACCTCCTCTTCTCAAGGCAAACTGCAGAGGCACAACCAATTTTGCCTCCTGGCTCTTGAACGTGAAGCCGGAATTTCTGGCCTATCTAGCACCAGCCGAGGCAGAAATCTCCCTTTGTGCGCAATTCAAGACGCTCGCACGTGCTAGTCTAGAAGAGTTATGGTGGCGGCACTAAAGAAAAATCTCTTCCCAGCTCCTTACCATGCTTGCCTGCCGGCAAGGGGAGGAAGGGGTAGTGACAAACGGAGACCAGGGCCCTTCTTTCACAGCCCCCTCCCCAAGGAGAGGCCTGACAGAAAAGCTGTTCACAACTTCCAGGGTGAACTGCTTTGAAAGGGCTGTGTGCGTGCAATCCCTTGTCTTCCGGCTCGGTCTTAGCCCTGCTGAAACTGCCAACAGCCATGCCAAACGCAACAACGGCTTTGCAGCATGCACCGAGTTCTCCCAGGCAGAGATGAACCACTCCGATATTACACGGACTACTATGTGGTAAAGAGACGAAGATTGAGATGAAGACACGATACCCACACTGTACCCGTGCAGGAGCGGTGTAACAGCGGTTGGAAGTGCCGTGAGAAATACTACCTCTATTAACTGAGTCTTGTCGTCGTCTTGTCGATGCCGGTAAATACACTGGCTGAGCATAACATGTAGTTTTTCCCGGTGAAAGATGCTGAACTTCTTTGTTATCCCAGCAGCAGCACTCAGCAGTTGCTGAAGGAGGAAGGGAGACAAGACAAGTGCAAGAGCGCATGAGCTCTTTCAAACAGGCTCTGGGTATCGTCAGTAACTAAACCAGGACAGTCTAACACAACTCGCATCCTGCTTTCTTTTTCTGCAAAATACAACACGAGTGAAACTTCAAGAACAAAACTACAGATTGCACTGGATTTTGGGGGGAAAGAAATGGGTGAATTGGTCCTACCTCCGAGGGAAAAAGCAAGCCTTAGGCTGTGTTACAAGCCTAGCATTGTGTTACTTCCCAGTCTATCCCATGAACGATCCTAACGGCAAAGCAACTTCTTCCAGAACAGCAGCAACTGCTGTGGCCCAGTGCACAGTAAGGGGTAGAGGCTGCCGCAGCAAAGTCACGACTGCATTTGATTAGATCATACTGCTGCAGTATGAGGCACTGTTTGGGAGAGAGGCCACAGGTCTCCTGGAAATGCTGCGGACAGCTGCAAACAGGAGCCTCCCCAGCTCCTTCTCTTGACCCAGGAGCTGCCTACATGTGTACAGCCGTGCTGGCAGAACAGCTCAAGTGTCTGAAGCAGATCAGGAAGCAAAGGCAGAGCGGTCAGCTCGAACCTACCCTTAAACAGACGTGAGTCTCATTCTCCTCGCTGGATGGGAATCTCCTCCTCTTCTCTGCTACGCTGACTGACGGTGATGCGTTGCTTCTGCGTTTTCTGCTTGATACAGCTGCACAGGGACATCAGAAAGCGCAAACCAAAACATTACCGATGCAGTCCTTCCTTCAATTCTAGCATCGTCACCTGACGTGGAGTACCAGGAGAGGGACCAAGGGCACTGAAGTAGCCCTGTGCTGTCCCACTACATAGGCACCTTGAGAAAGAAGGGGGAGCAAGGGAAGGGGGTCATTTGGCCTTTTGATTTTAAAAGAAGAGGAACGGATTACAGAATGTCATTCACAGAATAGTCAGCTGCAGGATTTTATGCACAGCTCAGACTTCAGGCAGAACGCTTTACCACAAAGGAAGCTTATCTCAGCAGGACAAGTTGCTTACTGTCTTACTGCAGGAACTAATGTAGAGGAGAAGCTGAAGAGCCACTGCACGCAAGCTCTTCTTCAACGGTGGGAAGAGTTAAAGAGGCAGTCTTAAGGGAATACTTGCTGGAGAAGGGGAAATGCTCCTTAAGCACTTACTGCTCGTACGCTTGCAGATTCAGTTCACTTGCTTTACAACCAACCTTGTGCTTATGCCTTCCAGGATAAGAGCCAATGTTGGCATTCACTGAACATTGCCCAAAACTCATGGATGAAACCAGTGACAGAATTCCCAGTCCTGCCAGCAGGATAAGGAGCTGTCACACAATGTCATACCCTGGGCCTTAGTGGGGAGAAAGCCCAGCCCCTTGTTCCCTGCTGTCCTTCTCATGGGAAAAGCAGAGGGCAGGGAAGAAACAATGGTCTTGTCTTCAGATAGCTATTACTCTTGCTCCCCTCTTTTTGCCACTTGAGTTGGCAGGTCTAATCCTTTGAACTGGAAATCACAGGGCGAGACACTGCTCTCTGTCTGGGCACAGGGGAGGCAGGTCGGAAGGAAAGGAAGAGGAAAAGGAAGCAAAAGCATCATGGGAAAGAGGGAGTTTGCAGTGAGAACAGGGAGGGTAGCAATGGCATTAGCAGCTTATGCAGGAAAGGCAAAAAAAAATGCCACTTGCCATTTGGGAAGGGTGTATGGGAAGGCAGAGGCCCTGCTGGCAATGTCTCCTCTGCTTGCTCCTCAAACTGTTTCATTTGCTCCTCTGCTGGCAGTCGAGGCTCCGGTGGAGATGCTGCAGGCTGTACGCCCTGTTCCTGACAAGCTGCAGTCAGCCAGAAGGTGTTTTAGACAGCAGTACTCAAAGCACACTAAAGCATGCAAGCCTTCTAAAAGTTATTGCTCGACAATCTGTTGCCCAGACAAATGCCAAATGGCTGCTCCCATAACAGTAAGCAAAGCCCTCCTTGTAAACGCTCCTCACCTGCTTTCCTTTTGGAGGCAGCAGGTTGAGCAGCTTGATTTAAAAGCAAGTCCTCAAAGAACTTTCTGCCTTCTTCCTCGTCCGGCAACTGGACATGGAAAACTTCTCCATAAGCCTCAGAAAATAAATCTCGGACCTTAGGCGGGAGGAGGAAAGACATTGCAGATATAAGGCTACAGAAATTCAGGTTCACCTCCAAGAACATGAGTGCCTTTTCGGAATAGGCTGGCTAATGATTTGAGTACAAGAGAATCTACAGCAAGTCAGCTACTTGGCCTTCAAGTAGGCCTAGATTTTTCATAGGCCTCCGTGGCATCCTAAAACATCATCTTTGAAGGACTCTTTGGCCTGCATGAAATAAGAATGATCATTTCTGTTGAGGCATGGAAAGTCTAAATTAATTGCCGCTGTTAACAGTGTAACAGCCGCCTTTGGAAACGGCAGGCTGTCGCAAGAAATCATTTTAGAAAGCATGTTTTTTACCCTTTACAATGCAAGCACTGCGTACGCTTGACTAAGCAGGTCAATAACTGTGTGGAAGTCACGGGGATTATTGTCCAGGAGGGAATTCAGGCATCTGTCTGAGAAGGCCATAGGGGTGGAGAAGGCTGGGTCAAAGGGAAGCTCTTGACTTCAAAAGTCTGGTAGACAAACATGTTCAGTAGTGATTACTGCCTAAGCAAATTTCCAAAGATTCAGGCAGGCTGCCCTGGTAACATCAGGATCCCTCTGCTCTGGGCAGCGCAGTAGCCAGGTGCTTACTGGAGAGGCAAGTTCCACCGAGACAGAAAAAAGCAGGAAAAGCAGCAATCGAAATACCTCTTGGGTGAGCTCTGCGTGACGTACATCTGACGTTGCAAGCAACAAAACTGGAGCATATGCTGGAATGTTCTCCAATAACGTTGTAAACGTAGCTCTCAGTGTGACGCCAGCAGCCTCCCACCATACGTGGATACGAGGCACATAAAGGATGCTTGGCGCTGTCCTCTGGGCTTCTCGGATCAACTAATGCAAATGGGAGTTTGCATAAGAATTCTGAACCACACATAATAAGCTGCTAAGAAGCAACACCGTTATCAGTCAACACATGCTACAAAATACCAGTGCCTGATGGGAAAAGGTCGGAAGAAAGCCACAAGACTAGAAAGAGACCTGATTTCCAAGCTGCTTAGACGTAAGGTGACTCCTTACAGCCCAGTCCACGTGGCAGTGCATCTACCCCATGAACAGAGCGGCAAGCATCCTTTCTGGGCTTGAATACCTTTGGGCACCTGATCAGGTGACCAGCACTCAGGCAGTTGCTGTTCCAGGATGGAACGCACCAGCAGTATATCCGGGCACTAGTTAGGCACTGCGGCTCGGTGGCCACGGATGCCAGTGTCACATAACCCAGAAGGAGATGTTGCCTTTCTGTGACTGATGAGCCCCCAGCCACGGAACACGTCTATTCTCCCTTGCACGGCTCTCAAGTGCTTCTACTAAGGGTTAACCTGTGAAAATACAGCGATGCCAAACAACAGAGTCGGCTCCCTGCCCAAGAGGCAAAAGGAATAGAACGGCACTCAGCCTGTATGTTGCATCCTACTCTCTCCTTGAGCTAAACACAACTAACTCTAGCTCAGTTTCTCCAGGTAAACAAAAGACACAGGTGCACAAGTATAAAGCGTTCTGGGAGTCCTTGCCTTTACGACATAGACTGCAGTGCTACCGGCTCAGTATTAGCTGCATTTTGTAACTGTACCCAGCTAGAAGAGTACTCCTGTTAATGCAAGAGAGAAGAGATACCTGTGCACATCTTTCTTCAGGCGACGTGCTACTAACAAAGAGAGCCGGCAGGTCCAGCGTGTAAGCTGCAAACTCCTCCAGCGCGTGTATTACTGCAGGAGCCAGGTGAGAACTTTGCCCGCATCCGGGCTCTCCAGCTATTAAGAACCTTGGCCTGTAACACGTGGGCTGGCAGTAAGCATCTCTAGAACAACAAGAAGAAAGCAAGCACTCTGAAAACAAAGTAAACAGTAAAGACACAGCTGTTCAGTCCCTTCTCCTTTTTCCTTGCTTTTTGCTTTTTCCTCCTCAAATACTCTCCACACTACAGGAGGTGAGAAACTGCTCTGTGATCAGGAAGGACATGGAACTGCAAGACATTTTTTTAATTCAGTTATTCTCATTGAGGCACCCCTTCCCCCATGGGCTTAGTGATTCTTGCTTTATTCTTACGAAACACGCCTGTCAGAAGCATTTGGGTCTACCCCCCTCCCAGTTCCACAGCCGAGACCACCGGCAAGGACGCAGCAAGCCAAAGAACTGCAATCCAAAGCACACAGACATTTACCTGTTCAAGTGAAGGAACGTTTCCTTTTGAGGACTGGCCGTTTGATGAAACAGCTCCTCTGCAAAACCTGAAGGTGACGCCTCATGACTATACATGCAGCCGTTTCCTAAGATAGGATTTGCACCGTCTGAAAGACAAGAGAGGTTTGTTAACTGTCCAGAAGAGCCCACACCTGCCTCCCTTGCACTCCTACAGCTTTGAAATGAGTGCTGAAAGCCAGGGTCTTGTCTTCCTTCATTGGGCAGGCACACACTGAACGCTAGACACCTAAAGCACCCAACAAGGTCACTTCTTTCTGGAGCCGGAGCCCACAGTAAGCGAGTGGCAACTAAGGGAACGGGGCGGCAGCAAACGCCCATTTGTCCGAGGACTGCAGAGCTGGCATATAGAGACCAGGGTGTCTTCTAAATGCAGCCTCTCAAAGGTCACTCGAGGAGGAGGTAGCGGAAGGTGGACAACTCAGGCGGCATGTTTCTGCCAACCCCCTCGCCTCTCCACCTGCCTTTCCTCAGTGCTTTTCTGCCTCTCTTTTACCCAGAGGAAAGAATCTAGCAGCTCTCCTTAGTTCCACTAGTTCATAGTAGCGGTAGGACAGCCTCAAGCAATCAGCATAGAACCAGTCAGCGACCTCCATTGATCAAAGCATGGAGCGCTTCAGAAGCCGCAGTACAAGCTAGGCAGCACTCTGTTCCAGATATTCCTGAGGTAAAGGCATGCATAGGCAAACGAGAAGTTTCTACCGTTTGAGACCAATCCCACCATGACTGAAAGATTGGTTTCTGCTGCCTGCACCAGCTGGAAGTGTTTGCTGTGGCAGAATTTGAAGGCAGTGATGTTACTGTTCTACCTGGCTGCTGGTCCTTCTTTAGTGCAAGCGCTGCCTGGGGAAACACTCTCTGTAACGCTTTTAGGAGTCTCTCCAGAGTCCTCTGAAGCAGTGGCTTACAAACGGCTGACAGCGGTTGCGCGGGCGAAGCCACAGCCCTCTGCGAAGCTGGTGCAATCTTCCGCAGAGCCTCCGCAAAATCTCTTGCTGCTACTTCAATGGCAGCGATGTCTATCTGCAGCTTCTGTCGACTCGTGTATATCCGTGGGTAGTGTCGGCGCAAAGCACAGAGGGCAGCTTCAGCACAGAGAGACTGAATGTCGGCTCCACAGTATCCTAATGAGCAAGACAAGAATGCAGTGTCATGTCAGTCTCAGGCAGCACAAAGAAGTCAGGGACATGGCTGCCAAAGGGCAGCTTGTCAAGTCTCTGTCTGCGGCCCAAACAGGAACTGTTCAGCGGGTGATTTGAAAAGAGTTACCGCTCTGCAGAGCAGTTCCTTTATGGGGTTTGCAGCTGGATATCCTGTGCTTAGGAAGCCCCTGTGAGAGCAAACTTTTTGCTGCTGAGGAAGATGCCCCCCAAACCCTTTGGTGTTCTGAGAGACAAAACAAGGCAAGTGGACAGGAACCTGCCACCGTGGTAGCAACCAAGTCCTGCCAGCCGGCTCAGGGGCAAATTCTGTGGCAAGGCACAGGGGCTTGCTTACTGCCTGGTACAAGCTTGGACTCTTTCAGCATGCAGTCACGTGCAGGTGCTCAATGCATTTTTGATCTTACCAACACATTTTTCAGCCAGCTCCTCAAGAAATGCATCCAGCGGCTTAGGGCTCCAGGCTCTCGTGTGAATCTTGAGAATCTCTTTTCGAGCCTACATACAAAACGATGGCGTTTTGCTTTACGTTCGTCTCTCAGGGAAAAACAAACAAACAACCCCACAAACACTCTCCCGTTCATATAACTGCCAGTTTTACACTGCTAAAAGGCAGGAACTTTAGAGTTCTCTTAACGCACTGCCTGCTCTCCCAAGTTCAGTGATTCTCAGTTTGCCACGTTCAGCTCTTTGTGAGGAGCAGGAAGCAAACGAAAGGCATTTCCGGCATCTATAAAGAGGCGAGTCTCCACAGGTATGAGACTGAACGCTCTTGGGGGAAAAAAAGGTAGTCTAAAGCTTAGGTGGAAAGAGATTCCTCAGAGAAGATTCTCAAATCCTCAGAGAAGACCCTCTCCAATTCAGCAAAACTTCATGGTGACGGACTCATCAGTTAATCAAGTCTGCTGTTCTCACAGGTTGTTCTGCAAAGTAGTGCCAGTGCTCTCTTTCAAGTTGCTACAAGTCCTACCAAGAGGAACGAAAACTGTGGCTCAAAGCGCTAGCCCAGAAAATGTCAGGCTTTGCCTGTGTTTCACCTCCGATCTTTGCCAGAGATGCACTCAAGTGTTCCCTGCTACAAGGACTAATCACAGGAGGGATTTTGAGATGACTTCTACAGGAGCGAATCATACGATAACTCTGTTTCATGCTACCCTCTCTGCTGCTCATGAGAGCAGACAAACTCGTGGGCACCATTTCTTCCCTTCTTCCCTGCTCTGTGGTACTGCGTGGGTGCACGGTTGTCTTGCAAAGAAAGACTTGGCCACGTTAGCAGGAGGGTGACTAAAAGGGGTCTTACCTCTTTATTGGGCAAGGCGAAAAGGAACTCTCTGTCAAAACGACCCGGCCTCCGCAAGGCAGGGTCTAGGGAGTCGAGTCTGTTGGTGGCTCCAATGACCACAATCTCTCCTCTGCTCTCTAAGCCATCCATAAGCGCCAGAAGCGTTGTGACAAGAGAACTAACAAAAGAACAAGGGTTGATTCACTGGTTTGGGAAGTGCTGCTCCATTCGGCATGACTTTCTCCAGTGGCCACTCCAAAGGATAAGCTCTTCTGGATGAGATGTTGGTTAGTGGAAGGACTCACGTCAAGACAAACAAACAGCACACAGGGTAACCAGAGACCTTGTGCTGACACCCAGCTTAGCACGTGCTTTTCAGCTCTGGTGTGTAAAATCACCTGAGGCTGAGCATCATGGTGCTCTAAGATTTCAGCATGAATTAGTGTGTCATGTAAAGGCACCAGGCTGGTCTTCTTTTTGCAGAAATCAAACAGATTGTGTGTAAATGCAGAAGAAAAGAAAGAGAAAAGAAGAAAGAAAAGTGCCATACCTATGAATTTGATCCTGGTGACTGGACCGCACAGGGGCAAGACCATCTATCTCATCAAAGAAAATAATTGAAGGCCGCATCTTGTAGGCCTGGAAGGAAAGTGCAGACACTGCAACTGTGGCCTAGGTAGAACACAGCACTACTCAAAGGGGACAGGCATGAAAAAACACTGTGGCTGCAAAGTCACCAGCCCTGGACTTTCAGAGCACCATCAAGGACCTCTGCTCTCTGAGACAAAGGGGTAAGTGGCACAAGTAACAGAAGCCAGCAGCCTGCGCCAAGCAGCTGTGACTGCTCCTGGGAACAGATGGCTCCAGGAATTTGCACAGCTGCTGGGCAACCAGAGAGCAGAGTCAGGCCTTCAGTAACTCAATTACAGGCTCTGGAGGCAAGCTGCCAGTGCAATGATTCAATGACCATGTGCTGGGGTTTTTTTTGTTTGTTTGTTTGTTTTTGTTTTTTGGGGGGTGGGGTGAGGGTGGTTTTTTTTTGTTTTGTGTGTGTGTCTGTGTAGTATGGCAGGGGAGCAGGAGGAGGAGGGAATCTTTGATCTAGTGAATTCTCCTGCTTATTGATACGTCTTTGCCAGCACACCTGCAAGATTCCAAGCCGCTGATCCAAAGCAGGATGACACTGAGAAAGGACACACTAACATTCCCACTTCAGTGGGAGAAACCAACCAAATACGCAGAAGACTGAGTTCTCCGGGAAGACATCCAGCACAGAACTACTCCAGCACCGCTCTGACACAACAGAGTGCACATTTCCACCTTACCTGCTCAAATAATAAACGGAGCTGGCGCTCAGATTCTCCCACCCATTCACTCAGGCAGTCAGCGCCTTTCCTCATGAAGAAGGAAACTCTCCTGTCGCCTTGGCTGCATTCGTTAGCAAGTGCCCGAGCTACCAGGGTCTTTCCAGTCCCTGGTGGGCCATAGAATAGACAGCCTCTGTAACGAAAAATGAAAATATAAATAAATAAATAATGAAAAAGGAGAGAGTTGCATGGCTCTGACCAAAACACCAAAAAGTGCCTACTACAAGCCCCACCCCTAAAGCAAACAAGCCTTTCCTCCTAACTAAAACACTTCCAGTACTTCCAGGAGTAGCAGCAGGCAGAGCTCAAGTGGCAGAAAAGTCAAAACAGGTGCAAGCTCTCACAAGAGGCAAGACTTGACACTAACAGCCTTCTCTTAGCCATTAAATCAATGAACACTACCCCTCCTCCCAAAGAGAAGAACACATTCATGTTAAAAAGAACGCACCCCAACAGTAAGCTCTCTGTGAGTGATTGCATCTCACAGCACAGAACCAATATAACTATGTAAGAAGCAGACTATTTTTATTTTAGTCTAAGCATCACAGGCGCAGCAACGTTTCAGTTGGAAGTCCTAAGGCTTACAGGACTGATTCTCATTGTAAGAGAGCAGCCACCAAGCCTTTAACTATGGCAAGGCATTGCCTGCAGATGGAGTCTGCCTAATACAGTCCGGATTTGTTCCATTTTGAAGACATCACTTCTTAACACCCCTGCAAAATCTCAGCAGGGGTGACCACAACTTTTCAAGCACCCAGCTGTACGGACACCTCGGGTTCCTATTCTTCTGAGCACGGCGGCGTTAGCTTATGCACTTCTAATGCGCCTTCCGTTACCTTGGGGGTCGCAGTTTGAATCTCTCAAAGAACTCCGGATAAAGTAACGGGAAAATGACCATCTCTTTCAAAGCTGAAATGTGGTCAGAGAGACCCCCCACGCCATCAAACCGCACCTGAAGAGAAATTCAACAGAACACAGTTCGTAGGTTAGAGAAAGCTGCCCCCGAGGAAAGGCTTCATCAGAAATTGTCATCTGCCAGCAGAAAGGAGATGCTGAGGACAGCTTTGAAGTTCCTTCAGAGAAAACTGTGACCCGAGGCAGCCATAGACAGCCCAGCACGCAAAGATTTCATCAGCCCTGGAAAAGTCCCCACCAAAGCCATAAGTGACAAATACTTACTGAGCCATCTATTTGCACTGGATCGACTGGATCAGCCACATCTGTTCCAGTTTTCTTTGGATCCTTGCCATTTCTCTCAAATCCCTTTCCCCCAGAGTTCTGGGGAAGACACCTGGTGTGAATGAAGGAGAAAGGGAAAGGCGCCTTCTGAATGAACATGCAGCTGGAGGGATTCTGGTTTCTTTCATGTTGGCAAGGGAGGGCAGGAGCACTTACAAACTTGCATAAACTTCCCAGAAAGTAAAATAGTCATGGGAATTGATTTGTCTTCAATAGCCAAGAGTAAAGAAAGACGGGTGGGCCTGTGTGGCATTAGACTAGCTGAGTGATCATTTTTACATCCCTAAGTGCTCAGACCCAGCAATAGCCGTCATTCTCCGTGCTCTAGCTGCTCACGGAATCCAAAGAGCCTTTGTCAGCAATAGGGCCATGAACACTTGGTTGGGAAGCTTCCTTGTTTCGGAACGCTTCCAGGCAGAACTAGTGATTTCATTTCCAAGAGGAAAGACGTGTCAGGAGTTGAGTGACTGAAAAACCCCCACCACAGTGCTTCTAACAAGTCTGATTTATTTTCATATGGCTTGCCAGAGCAGTGCAAAGTCACCATAGTCTAGGAGTGCCCCCCTTATGCCCCCTGCTTTCCTCTGCACTTAATGTTCAAAGCTGCTGCCCAAAGCAGCCGCACAAGGAATGGCCAGCATGAGTGGCCAGCACACCTGCCTTTGCTTCCCGTAGACTTCTGCCCCCTGCCATAGGCAGACCACGCAGCGTCACGCAGAGCTTGGAAAGCAAATGCAGAGCTTTCAGCAGGCTGGACCGCCTGCGTCAAGCAGCCTGCCGACGGAAAAGACTATCTAGACATAAGTTCTCAGTCTTCTTTAAAATCAGTGCAGACTACACAACGGGCAGCATTCAAAACTGGATACAAATACAGACGATTTAATGCCCTACGGACCATGGGAATACGGAGCGTCATAGCCAGCGCTGTCTTTACAATCACAATTGCTCCCAACATCTTCATTTACACTAAGCAGAACACAGCTGTGTGGAATTTCCCATAGGAACAAGAACTCACCTCCACTTGTACGTTGAATGAAATGAAGCTACTTTGAATCGTGTGCCAGAAGCAACTAAAAATACATGAACATTTATCCACAGACTCTCCCTCTAAGTAAGTTGCCTACATGCGTCAAGAAAATCATTTCTGTACTTCACAATGAAATCGTCTAGTGACGGTTTCTGGAAGGGGATTCTGGCTTCAAGTGCAGAACACAAGGGTTACATGCTCTAGGTGACCTGCTGAGCGGGGAGGTTGGACTAGATGATCTCTGGAGGGCCCTTCCAACATTACTGATTCTGTGATTCTATGATTTCAGCTGCAGAATCTCAGCCACTCCCTCCAGAATCGTCTCATCACTGGCCCCCAAAGCATGCCTTCCTGAAAACTGCTGGCTAGTGGAAGTCTCTCTAAGGCTGAGGATCACCTCTCCCAAAGAAAAAAATCTTGCCGCCTCGACACTGAGGTCGGACTGGCACGGTTACAAGGGTTACGGTTGTTCCATTACTCGGTGCTGGGAGTGACACCACTGCCGATAAACAAGAGCTGTCACTAGCTGTACGCCCACCAACCTGTTTGGTCTTTTGCCGACAGGGCTTTGTGACCGAGCACATGTAGACGTAGCTCCTTGTGTGGGAGAAGAAGACGGCCCTGAACAAAATGTCTTAGCTTCTCCCAACTCCGCTGAAAGCAAAACATTTACAAGAATATTGCACATCACATGCTTTTCAGGTACAGCTGGTTCGTCAACAAGGCAGGAAGTGGGATGGGATTCACCATCTTGAACTCCAGACCAGAGGAAAGTTCTCAGTGTTTTTTACCAAGGCACAGGGCAAGTGAACTAAATGCACACCTGCTTCTGAAGGAGAACTGAAAGTCAGAACAGAGCACAAAAAGCAAGCGGGCTCTGCTACTATGCTTTTGAGGACACACAGGTCATTTGTTTTACTTCTGCGTGGACATCTTTCTTTTAAACTTGGGAAGTTCAGCTACAGAAAGAGCAAAGCTTATTCTGTGAAACCTTGATAAGAGCAGAGCAGTGAAACCCCAAGAAGGTACTGCAAGCTGTAAACAACAAGTAGAGGAAGAAACTGAGTTCTAACCAGGCATCTACGAAAAACCGTGGGGGTTTTTACTTGCAGAATGAAGGCAAGGAATTGAAATAACCGTGGTGCGCAGGTGTATAGATTTTTGTTCACAAAATTATGCCCCACCTATACACAAGAAACTGGCCCTTCAGAGAGGCTCTGTGAATATCGCACTTTGCAGTGCAGCTTGATCCTGCACCACGGTTTTGCTTGGGTGAAGGTTATGCTGCTTCCGAGTATCCTCGCCACTTTCGCCTTCTGGGTGTTCACCCCCTTTGGACAACCCTGTACTTCCAGAACCTAGATAACATTTCTTATTTGTGTGCACACATCTACACTGTCATTCAAGAACTGATATCCCCCTTAAATGCAGAAAATCAGCCCTGCAGAGACACTGTGCCTATAACCTACATTCCAATCGTTCTCGAGAGCATATGACGGTTTGCCTTGGTCGAAGGCTACGCTGCTTCGGAGGGTCTTTGCTAACTGCCTCCTTTTGGTTTTCATCTTCTTCTGATGACCCTGCAATTACAGTACCTAAGATATCATTCCTGGTGCCTATACGGTATCCTTCAAGAACTTCTGTCCCCTCTATGCACAAGAAATCAGCCCTGCAGAGAAACTGTGCCCATAACCTACATTCCAGTGGCTCTCGATAGCATATGCCAGTTTGCCTTGGTCGAAGGCTACGCTGCTTCGGAGGGTCTTTGCCATCTGCCTCTTCTTGATTTTCATCTTCTTCTATTGACCCTGTAATTACAGTACCTAAGATATCATTCCTGATGCCTATATGGTATCCTTCAAGAACGTCTCTCCCCTCTATGCACAAGAAATCAGCCCTGCAGAGAAACTGTGCCCATAACCTACATTCCAGTGGCTCTCGATAGCATATGGCAGTTTGCCTTCGTCGAAGGCTATACTGCTTTGGAGGGTCTTTGCCATCTGCCGCCTTTCGGTTTTCATCTTCTTCTGGTGACCCTGTAATTACAATATCTAAGATATCATTCCTGGTGCCTATACAGTTTCCTTCAAGAACTTCTGTCCCCCCTATGCACAAGAAATCAGCCCTGCAGAGAAACTGCCCATAACCTACATTCCAGTGGCTCTCGACAGCATATGCCAGTTTGCCTTGGTCGAAGGCTACGCTGCTTCGGAGGGTCTTTGCCATCTGCCTCTTCTTGATTTTCGTCTTCTTCTGATGACCCTGTAATTACAGTACCTAAGATATCATTCCTGGTGCCTATACAGTTTCCTTCAAGAACTTCTGTCCCCCTACACACAAGAAATCAGCCCTGCAGAGAAACTGTGCCCATAACCTACATTCCAGTGGCTCTCGATAGCATATGGCAGATTGCCTTGGTCGAAGGCTATACTGCTTTGGAGGGTCTTTGCCATCTGCCGCCTTTCGGTTTTCATCTTCTTCTGGTGACCCTGTAATTACAATATCTAAGATATCATTCCTGGTGCCTATACAGTTTCCTTCAAGAACTTCTGTCCCCCCTATACACAAGAAATCAACCCTGCAGAGAAACTGCACATATAACCTACTGAGAGCATACAAGATCCTTCCTTTCTCTCAGCCTATAGCCCCTGCACGTATCTTTGCCTTCTTCATCTTCTTGCTCTTCACCTTCTTCTGATGAGCTGGTTAGAGCAGAACCTTTACAACGTCGCCAACACTGAACTCTTCAAACACTGCTGCAAGTTGTATTACTCCCAAAAGGTACCACACAGATAGCGATGGGTTTTATTGTTACCAGCATGGGTATGACACGCAAGATGTGAAACGCTGCCAAAGCTCCAGAGCCATTTGTGCATGACACATTCCAGAAACTCGGAATCAGCAGAGAGGAGCGTGCGTATAGGTCATGGGCAAAGGTCTGGCCTTGGTGGAATTGCTGGGTGACTTGCCACCAGCCTCCATGAGCGTAACAAGGGGCCACATTCTGCTGTCACCTTGCTTAGCAACGAGGCAGCTACCATGAGAAGAGCTATTTCAGAAAGTTCCCTCTCAGTATTGCGAGGTAGTGCTTCCGGGACATTTTTGGAATGTCCTGACAGCAGCAAGACTTCATCTGCTTCTGTGGTTTCAGATCTTGCCTCTGCCATAGCTCTGCCACGGGCAATAACAGGGAAGTTCCCCAACGAGAAAAAAGGAGTCTGATGCCTACAGAGAAAGTTTATGCCAGGAGCTTCTGTTTAGGAACTGGAAATTCTTCTGTGAAAGATGGTCGGAATGCCAAACATGGAGCATCCCTACCTAGCAAGCTCTTACTAATACCCTCTCACATTAATAGCTGGATGCCAGGTAAGGAATGGACGTGGCCTCTTCAATGGCCAGCTTACCCACTCCGAGTAATTTCATTCTATTCCTTGGCTAGCATTGCCTTTTCCTTGTCTGAACCAAAACAGTAGTTCTGCTTTCTGAATGACGGAGATAAAAATTGCATGGGGCACACAGGCAGAGCACAAGGAAAACAGGGAAAGGAGTCTGGGGTTTCTACCAGCCCCCCTCCCTCACCCTCTAGCACTCTCCTCTTTCATCAGAGATGCAGGAATGTCTTGCCCTTAGAATCCCAGAGTTTTCACTTTGCCCATGAAAGAATTGCCTCATACTCTCACCTCCCAGTCAACGCACGCTTTTCAGCAGCTTTCTACAAGCAACTGGCTTCTCCTGAAAACCTTCAAGTGTCCTCTGGCTCATCCAATGCAAAGTTACTAAGGCCCTTCATGACTTATCCTCGTTCCTCATCCCATTTCCCACTGCATACGACAGCCCCCGATGGCAAACGGGCCCTCACAACAGCTTCCATCAGCTACCTGCGCAACACACAAATGCAGAAGCGCTACATTCGGCCGATCTCTGTACTCGGCAGGAGCTTTTCCTACACATCCAGTGGTCTACCTTGCTTCCTGAAAATTCCCGTGATGCTGCTCAAAAGCCATGAACCCTGATGAACAGGCTAGTGCTGACATCGTCCCTGCTTACCACTCGGAGTCAGACTCTCCCTTTCTTTGCGTTCCCCGCCTGTCTAGAGCCAGCTGCTGACTTCTGCCCTGCCTTAGCTCGTAAGCATTTGGGGAAAGGACCCGTTCTCTTTGCTGACCATCTGCACAGAGTTCACAAGGGCAGGGAGGCCCATGTGGAGGCCATGCCTACTGCTTGCAAGCTCTGCGGCAATAGGGAATTATGAAGAGCAGAACAAGAGGCAGTAGTTCAGCTCGTTTCCCTTTTAGGTGAGGCTCTGGGCTGCAACACGGGGGAGAAAACGGAAAGCCAGAACTAACCGACAATTTCTGCCTCGGGTTCTTGAGTTTCTTCCTGTTGCTTTCCTTGGCAGTACGTATCCAGATTTTCCTGATCAAAAGGAACAAGAACAATCAGTCCCAATTGTGCTGCAGCTTGGTGCCTACCTAGTAACTTCATCCAAATGAGGCATATACACAAAAGAGTAGAGTCAGATACAGTTCTTCTACTTCACAAATAGCAAGGAAGGATCCGTGGAGTACAACCACCGAGTGTTCCTTAGTTTCACAGGAGGTGCGGACTGTGTCAGCTTGCCCTTTTGCAGGCAAAAACATACCAGAAAGTGGGATGAGAAACGGAAAGTCTTTCAACAGAAGAACTGTAAATGTGTATTTAGTTCGGGGCTCCCTTGCCTCTCCGTGTTCAGTATTATTCATGGCCCAGGAAATGTTGAGATGTTTCTCAAATGTTTTTGTTTCTCAAAAAATGAAATGCCTAGCGGGCAACGGGAGACCAGAAGAATTCCGTTTAGCAAATCAAAGCTGAGGGAGAGGAAACACGGTTGCTGGCTCTAATCCTAACAGAAGTTACTGTAGTGGCAGAGGACCACAGGCTAAGCTCACGGGCAATGCTGGCCCAGGAACAGACACACCTGAAGTAGCCAACAGGAAAGTTATCATTAGAGAGCAATAATGCAAGTGCTTTTAGACAGCAGTAGGCTTTGGAAGAAGTTATTTCAGCTAAGTTAAAACTGCCACGGCATCATTTTGCTGAGTGAAATACGTTACTTACACAGAAAGGGTAAGATAAGTGCAGCTGTACTCCTTCTGCAATGGGAGAAGCCTGGAAGCATGTCGAGTCCATCATCTTCTCCATGCACACAGAACAGCAAAGGGAAGCAGGCACGAGAAAGTGTTTGAAACAATACATATAATCAGCATGACATTCTAGTACAAAATGATGGAGTCAAATGGACACTTAGCCTCGGAACGTCACCAAACCACCTCTTGCTCTGTCTCGCGACCTCCCCTCGCCTTCTCCTGCTCAGGGCACAGCAGCCCCTCCAGAGCAGAGCGGTGGCGAGAGCAGCCCCCAAGACCTGGGCTCAACTCAGGCTCGCTGGGAAATCTGGGGAGAGGCCAGAGGTGCCTGCAGAGAGGGGAGTTGTACCTGTGCCAGTGTCCTGTACCCTATCTCCGTGCAGGTCCCTTCAGTCCCTCCATAGCCTTGGTATCTCCTCTCTACTGGTTCTCCTGTGTCCTTTCTGTCCCTACATATACCCCTTCTCTCCCATCCCCTCTATCCTTCCATGCGCCTTCTCTCCCACCGTATCCTTTGTATCTCCTGTCCCCTACATCCTCCCATGTCCCTGCTGTCACTCCATCTCTTGTCTATCTTCAGTACACTCCATCCTCCCGTGTCCCTTCTGTCTTAACTCTTCCTCTGTGACCCCTCTTTTCCCCCTTCTCCTCCCTTGCCCCCAGCAAACTAGGGCTGCTCACTGGGCAGCTGCCCCCTCCTGGACGCCTGGGTCCCTGGGAGCAGTCCAGCTGCCCAGAGCTGACGGGGGAGTTTGGGGTGTCCCCACGCCCTTTCCCCATTCCCCAGGACTGCAACCCTGTGGGGCCTTGCCCTGCTGCCCGGACCCCCACCCTGACACAGACCCTGTCCCGGCCCCCGACCCCTGCCCAGTCCCCGACCCGGTCCGTAATCTGGGCCCGAATCTGGATACACTCCCAATCTCTGACCTGGATTTGGACTCTGGACCAGTCCTCGACCTGGCCCCCAACCCAGACCAGGACCCCAGACCGGTCCCCGACCCAGACCTGGTTTCCAGACCAGTCCCTTACTCAGCTCCCAACCTGGACCCAGACTCTACACCAGTCCCCAGCCTGGACCCTTACCTTGGACCGTTCCACGACCTGCCTCGTGCCCGATCCAGACCCGGTTCCATACCCTCACTCGGCCCCCAACCTGGCCCTTGATCCAAACCCTGATCACAGCCCCATCCCCGACCTGGTCACAGTCCTGTATCCCCACCTGGACCCCAACTGAAATCTCCGTCTGCAATCTCCGACCAGGACCCGGCCCCAGCCCCGGCCCGGCCCGGCCCCGGCCCCAGCCCAAGGCCCGGCCCCGGCCCCATCCCCAGCCCCGGCCGCTGCCACCGGCCCCGGTCCAGGCCCCATCCCCGGCCCCATCCCTAGCCCCAGCCCCAGCCCAAGGCCCGACCCCAGCCCAGGGCGCCGGCCCCGACTCCGGCCCCCGGCCGCTGCCGCCGGCCCCGGCCCCACCCCGGCCCCAGCCGCTGCCGCCAGCGCCCTCCCGCTACCGACCCGGGACCCCGCTGCCGGCCCCAGCCCAAGCCCCTCGCCGAGCCCCGCGAGCAGCCGCGAGCAGCCCCTGCCCGTGGCAGGCGCCGCCCGGACACCTCCGCTCCTCCCAAGCCGCGCTGCCTCGGTGCCCGGCGCCCTCCGACGGCTCCGTGTCCGTCGCCTGCCGCTCTTGCCACCTGCGTCCCCCGACGACAGGCCTCCTCCTCGCTCGCCGGCTCCCTCGGACGACGCCGGTAGGGACACAGCTGCCTCGGACGACGCTGCCGTTACAGACACAGCTGCGTGCTCCGAAAACACCGTTACGGACACAGCTGCCTGCTCGAAACCGCCGTAACGGACACAGCTGCCTGCTCGAAACCGCCGTTGCCACGACATCCGCGTTCTGCGAGGCCGCCGTTGCCATGACATCCGCGTTCTGCGAGGCCGCCGTTGCCGGGACACCTGGGCCCCTCGGAGGCCTGGCCTCGGCCCCCTCCTGGGCAGCGCGGGCAGAGCACAGGGCACATCTCGACACACGCTGCCAAGCAGCTGCCGCTGCCGCTCCCGGGGCTGCAGCCCAAGGCAGACGGCAGGGCCGATGCTGCGGCGCGGGGCAGGGCAGATCCCACGGCAGGATCCCAAGGCAGATTCCGCGGCAGGGGCCAGGGCAGGATCCTGCAGCACATCCTGGCGCAGTAGCCCAGGCATCATCCCACTGCAGTTCCCAGAGCACATCCCAGGGCAGGGTCCTGGGGCAGAGGCCCAGGGCAGCATCCTGCTGCATGTCCCAGAGCACATCCCAGGGCACGATCCCGCTGCAGTTCCCAGGGCACATCCCAGGGCAGGATCCTGCTGTAGCAGCCTGGGGCAGGTTCCCACAGCTCTTTCTGCTGGAGTGACTCCCACGGACCCATACCTGAGGAAGCGTACGCTCCCCCGCCTGGAAACATGGGCCCCTTCCTTGCTCCCTCCTGTGCAAAGCGCTGCACACAGCGCTGCCTCTCTTAGCTGCACTCGCCCAGGGACCCCGGCCTCCGGGGCCCCTTAACTGCAGGCACCCAGGCACCCAGACCACACTCCCCCCACGGATCCAGGCATCCGCTGCCCCCAGGGAACCAGGTGTCTGGGGACCCCGCGTCAGAGGCCAGTACCCTCTCACCAGGTTTGTTTAGATAGTCCACACACGGAGAGTGCAACGCTTAATAGCAAAATGTGCAATCGCAACATTTACTTCTCTGAAGAGGTCTGATGTTACATGGGGTTCTTGATTCAGCAAAGCGAGGCAGCAATATACGGAGACCACACTACAAAACCTGGGGCTATGTGCGGTGTAAATGAGTGCATAGGGTGGCTGGGACCCACAGGCTGGGAAGTCACAATCTCCTCTTTTCAAACAGTTAATGCTGCCCAATACTTCTGTTCCCAGCTCCGTACTGCTTTTTTCTTCAGCCGATCCTACAGAGGTCTTGCTAGGACCCTGGCTCCAGGAACGCGTGCGCTCCAAAACCCCCACCGTCCTCCAACAGCTCGCAATTCCGTGTTATCAGAAGGTGCCGGCTTATTTTGTAGCTCTGTTAATACAGATTCTGGCGCAGACTCCCATCCTCCTAGCCATCGGCTACCTAAAAATAAAGGACCTCTTTGGCAAAAATCGCACAGGCAACAGTGGCACTAGGTCTAAAACCTTGGGGTGGGCCATTAAAAGTGTATTGGATTCTACCCCAAGTCGAAGCAAAATTGCGGTTGTCCTGCTCTTGTATTGCGATTAGAAAGAGCATAGCTTTTCTATCTAACACGCCCATCCACGGAAAAACACGTTCATTTACTAGCTAGCTCTACTACATTAAGGAATGGTGGCTCTTAAAGGGCCACTTGCTTTAATTAAGGTCCTATAGTCAAGAGTCACGTGGCACGTCCCATCTGTCTATTTATCTATCTGTCTATCCATCCTTTCCTTAAACAGGCCATACTGGGCTGTTAGATGGTGAGTGTTTTTTTTTTTTTTTGTTGGTTTTTTTTTTTTTTTTTTTTTTCTGTAATACCCCATTGCTCTAATTGTTTGACTAATGTGCCACAGGTTTCATGGCAGGAGCAGGGAGCTTACACTGAGGAACCTTAACTGCTTTGCTGTTAGGCAGGAGCGGGGCTAGCTGTAGGAGATTCCTCGGCTTAATCGTGCGGAGATGATTTTTTCCTGCAGTTGGAGGACTCCTAGTTTCCTACTTCCCTAGCTCTCTATCCAAGACTGTCCTTTCAGGAACCCCATTCCCAGAAGATTCATTTTGCCCAGTAACAACCACGGTCCTGTGGTACAGCCACCAGACAATATTAATTTAGCCCCTACAACTGGGTAAGTGCTAAATGCACCATTACCACCTACAGCTGCAACTGACGGCTTCCTTGCAAGCACTTCCCCTTGGTAGGGACGCTCAGCTATGCCTGCAACCCGTCCTCCTGCGCCAGTCACAGGTTGGGGTACACCTAGCACTTACAAGCTGGGAAAGCTCCACTTTCTTCTGCTCCTTGTTCAGCATGCCCTCTCCCCGGGGACACAGGCGTTTGGGCCGTACTCCTCCCTCCCAGGGACCCAAGAGTTCAGGACCCTGCTCCCCCAGGTCAGAGACCAATACCCTCTGACCAGCTTCTTTTGACAGTCCACACATGCAGGCCGTGATGCTTCCAAGCAAAATGTGTAACAGCAACACTTACTTCTCGGAAGAGGTTTGATGTTACACAGGTTCTTGATGCAGCAGAGCAATACAGCAACCTGCGCTAACCACACTACAAGTGTAAGTTACCCTTAGCAAAATAGAGCAAGTGCAATATACAGTTCAGCCCCCATCCCTCTGTGATCCCTGTTACCGGTCTCTAGCACATGATCACCATCACAACGCTGGGCTTCCCCAGGCACTGGGAGGGAAGACGGGGGGGGGGGTTGACTAAGGTGGGGGTCAGCCACCCTCCTCAGATGACCTCAGGGAGAAGCATTTCCCACAGCTGATCCACTCAGCCAAGGGAGAGTCTGCTGACCCTCCCTCTGCCAGACCTCTTTCTCCAAAGCAAAGGCTGCCCTTCGCTCCTGCTTTATGGGTCAGTCACACCCCACCCCTTGGCTCAGACCCACATTGACGGATTCCTGGGGTGGTGCACTGAGCTTAAGCCATTCCTCCTGAGAAGGACCAGCCCTCTTGCCTGCACACACTGTGGCAGGGAGAGCTGTGAAACCTGTAGTTGACAAGAGGTTGGTAGGTGATTAAACTTGAGTTTTTAAGGTAACAGGTCAATATCGAGCTCCCAACAAGTAACAAGACAGTGACTCTGAACAGTAGGAACACAGGATGCATCACTAGTTGCAGCACATTGGTGGCTTCTAGTGGCCAGCCTTTCAAGATGTCGTACCAATGTGGTTCAGGAGCCTGGGAACTTTGGCAACGGGAGGTGCCGCCTGGAGACTCTTAAAACCTCTGCTGTAAATTCTGGTCAGGAAATGGGAACTAGACCTGGTGTGAAAAAGGCGATGCCCTTAGCCAAGGTATTGGAAAACTGGAAGAAGATAACTGGGGTTGTAGGCTTGTCAAGGAAACGAGCAGTAACGTTATGTCAGGAAGATTGGCCAGCACTGATCTGTCTAGGAGGGCTTGCCCAGTGAAGGGGCTTTTAATCAAAAGAAATTGGCACTACTACAAAAGTATCCTGGAGGACAAAAAGCCTCAACAAATGGATTATTGGTATGCATGGGATAATTGGGCGTATGATCAGCATAAGGAAAACAGTTGAAGAAATTTGCCTAAGTCTCAGGTTGCGACTTCAGCATCAATTTTAAATCATCCAACCAATTCAACTAGTTTGCCCGTGGAATCCATTCCACCCTATGCACCTCCTTCCTCTGCCTCTCCCATAACCCCTCCCATATTAGCTCCTGTTGCTCCCACTGGCAGCGATCCAATGGTTCCTAATGTTGTTCCTAATCCAGCTGCAATGCAACCAGGAGCAGATGGCCGGGGAGGGGGGGGTGAGGGAGCAGGAGGAGGCTGATGCACCTCCCCCAGTACTGCACAGCTATACAAAACAACCCTGGGATAACAACCCTGGAATCCCAGAGACTTGGCTAGATGGCACAGTAAAATGCCAATGGTTAAGGGAGGATGCACAAAAATGTGCTCGGGGGTTTCCCAATATATGCACTGGCTATAACTCATCATGGGGAGATGTTCAAATTTTGTTAAAAGAGTTGTTTTGATCAGATGAGAAAGAAAAAATACTGGAAAAAGACACAGAACTGCCAAGGCAAACGGGAGGAAAGAGGGCCACGCGGCCGGCCAGCGACCCCACCTGGGACTACAAGAAGGCAGGGGAGAGGGCTGCCTGCCAAAGAACAATCAGAAATTTGGTGGAAGCTAATAGAGCTTACAGAGGAGGAGGAGGTGGAGTGAATTGGTCTACAGCACAGCAACACAGGCAGAGGCCAAAGGAACAGCCCAGTGATTACTGGGGAAGACTGCAACAAGCCCTGTTAAAATACGGGGGAATGACACAACAGAACTTCAGTCATGAGTTAGCGTATCTGTAGACCAGGTGGCTTCTGATATAAGGGAGTACTTTACGGAATGTATGCCCGGATGGCAAGGGGAAACTCCACAGAAAGTTTTGAGTGTAGCTGTTCATACATACGATGGAAGAGAAGAGCGACAAACCACAGAACTAGCAAAAGAAAGGAGGCAAGAGAAGCAGCAAGAGACTACTCTGCTGGCAGCAGCGTTGATGTCATTGCAATGATTATAAGGAAAAGGGACTGGAAGAAGGCTTCCTCCTTGAAGAGGATGAGGCAGAGGCCGGGGAGGATTTAATTATAGAGTTGAGGAAGCAGCGCAAAGACCAAGGGGAGACTGGGAGAAGAGATGTAACTGTTGTGGAGAGGCTGGGCATTGAAAAAGGGAATGTCACTTCAGCCTAGAGGATTTGGGAGAGAAATGGATACGAGAGATTTGAGACGAGAATTCAGGCACGGTGATCAGCACCACCAATGACTGGAGGCGTGGGACTTGGAAAACTCAGTGGAGGCTGAGGTCTATGGGATGTGGAACACTCAATTAGACCATAAAGGGCATGTAACTGGGAAAACAGGGAAACAGAAGGTCGAGTTTTTCATTGATACAGGGGCAACTTTGTCACTTCTAAACTTTGTTCTGCAGGGTGCTCTATTGTAAGATTAAATATTGATACAAGGGGTAACTGGAAAGGGGGAACAGGCCTTACGTAAAACATTACGACTGGCCACAGGTAAGAAGGGAGCATGGCGAAGATTTGTGATAGCAGAAGACTCACCGGCTTGTTTTCAAGGGAGACATCTTCTCCAGGCTCCAGATGTACAAAAGTGCATCTTTTGCCAAAGGGCGCTGATCTAATAATTGCGGCGGGGATGTACAGCTTCTGGCCATACGGGTCTGAACCAGAAACACCGAGAGCCCTACAAGACATACCCAAGGAACTATGGTATGGAGCAGGTCAGGGACAGAGGTGGGATTACTGAAATCAGCACAGCCAATAGGCAGAAAAGCAAAGCGGGGAGGGGAGCGCCCCCAGCAGTAAAACACTATCCCATCCCTCGCAGATGGATGCTTCTGCAGGTGTTCTAGTTAGATTCCTGGGGGCCAAACATCCGGTTTGGCCAGCCAGCACAAACTCACACACACACGCACAAACACTCTTCAGTAGCAAGCAGTTTATTAGTAGATACTTACAAACAGACCGACCTGATGGTAATCTTGAGAAGGACCACCTCAATGCTTGTCCCGATCGTCTGCATGGTGAGAGGGAGAGTCGGCAGGCACAATCTTTTCGGGCGTCCCCGAGGAGGCAACGTGGTCCTCTGTTGTGTAGCAGCCTCACCCTCCTTCGGAAAACTCCGGCATTTATGATTACTTGCGGTAGGCGGGAGTCCCGGCACCTGGGGCCAGCAAGTGCGGGGAGTCTAGCCCAACTCCGCCCCGGTTGCATAACGGGGCTATGATACTGCGCACGCATGCAGACTTATTTCGGGGGCCACATTTGGCTTTGGGGGTCGCTATTTCACTACTCTTCAGCTTCTGACCTTCCTGTTGACTGCTTCTCATGGTGATTCTGTGGCTGGAAGCCACAGAATCTATATGTGACCAACCGCTGTTCTTTCTCACAGATTTCCATGACCTTGTTAGTTACTTGTTTGTATCCTGCTTAACACAGCGGTATTGTTCTAGGCACTAAAAAGTTACAGCACTAGACTATTCTCACCAAATAGCAGGTGATACAGATACAAAAGTTGCAACACGGACCATTCCCATCAAGTATCACGTAGCACGGATACAGCAGGGAAGCAGAAAAAAAGGCATTCTAAAGCAAATTAAAGAAAATATCTTGTTCAAGGAATTCTAAAAGCGTGTGAATCCCTGTACAACGTGTCAATTCTACGAGGAAGTAAAAACAGCTTAGACAAAGACGGGCCTGCAGACTTTTGGTTGGTACAGGATTGGAGAGCAACTAATCAGTGTGTTAGAGTTCCGCACCCAGTGGTAACCGACAGCTCTACTACACTTTTGCAAATACCACACTGGGCTGGATATCCTACTGTGACTGACTGGACTGCTGCATTATTTAGCGTTCCAATAGATGAAGAAAGCCCACCCTTACTTGCCTGTGCTTGGAAAAGACAGTAGTTAATGTGGACTTCCACAAGCATTTACTGGGTCTTCTACCATATTCACTTGAATATTGAAGGAAGATTGAAAAGATACTGAGTTACCTGGTGGATTAGCTTGAATACAATATGCGGATGGACTTACTGAAAGCAAGTAAAAACTATGATGATTGTTTAAAGGATACTATACATTTATGCACTGCATTAGCAACTAAAGGGCATCGCGCATCTCCGTCTAAGCTCCACCTGTGTTGTACAGAGGTGAAGTATTTGGGATTCATTCAGAAGGAGCGGCAGTAAATAACTGATCCAGAAAGGGTAAGAGCCATCGCTGAATTTCCTTAACCAGTTACAAAAAAAACTGTTACGAGGATTTTAGAAGCAGACGGGTTTTGCCCACCATGGACACCAGGGTTAGGAGAGATGAGAAAATTTTAACTGCCACTTGACAGAGGCAATTAAAAAGGACGAAGTAGAAGCTACCAAATGGGGACCGGAATGAGAAAAGGCTTTTCAAGCTATAAAAGGCGCCCTAGCTTCTGCCCCAGCCTCAGGACTTCCAGGCTACACAAAACCTTTTAACCTACAGAGACATGAACAAAAGCAGGGAGCCAGTGGGGCTTTAACTCAAAAAGCAGGTCCCCATCAAAGGCTGGTGGCACACTACCCTGCTCACTTGGATCCAGCTGCACAAGGAGCTCCCACATGCATCAGATCAGTTGCAGCAGCAGCTACCATCCCAGAAAAAGGTCGACCATTGGTACTAGGACATTCAGTAACTAGCTGTGTGCCACAGGAGGTTGAATTGCTCCCCAAACAACATGCAACACAGGCCTTGTCTCCCCAGCATGCCCACAAGCCCATCAGCTGACCCACCTGAATGCTGATAACATGACTTTCAAGAAATGGAACACAAAATCCTGCAACGTTACTACTGATACACTACTCAACAGTCCCGCAGGTATCCAATGATACTGCGTAATGCCTACGGCAGCAGGTGGTGACTGTGTAATTCCTGCAACAATCTCAGGTGGGAACAGCACAATTCCTATGGTAAAAGGTGGCAACTACATAATCCTGCAACGAGCAGAGGGTGCCGCATCCACCCGAGACCCAGGATCTGCAACCCTGCAGCACAGCAATCCATGCTGCTGCACTCCCCTGGGCCTTGGCAGGAGCTGGCATAAACTTACACTTGTTGTGGCATCTCCAGCCTCTGGGTCACTTTCTTCTCCTTCTCTGTGTGGGCAAGGCAGAGAGAAACCGCAGTTTTTGCCAGTTGCTCTTGTGCCGTTTTCCTCTTTATTTGGAACTTGTCTGGACAAAAGCCACCATTTTTCTCTGACACTCTTCCTCCTCAAGTGGCAACTACAGCGCAAGACAAACAGAGAGGAGGCATTTCAGATGGACCGGAGATCAGAGGAAACCCCACGCAACAGCCCAGGAGGCATCCGCTGACTGGACAGTCAGTCACACGACATTCAACTCCAGCGCCTGCTTTTCCCAACCAAGCCTACATTAACAGCTCCATTCCTCGGCCACGGCAGGCAACAGGCTGTTTTCTTTCTTCTTCTTTACACCAGCATGCTTGGGAGTCAATCCTAATCCTTCAGGCAACAAAACTGACTTACAAAACCGTGTCTTAGTTATGCATCAAAAGAATGCTACTGCTCAAGCTAATAGAACTAATTCATGCTACTAGAGGTACAGCACATCAAGGAACACCACCACTGTGAGCTCCCCGCTACAACTGCCTCCAGCCACTGGACTCAAAGAGCCTGACCCTGACCTCTGTACAGGCACTGCCAGCAAAGTCTACCCAACTCACAGGGCGACCATTAGTCTAGGCCCTCCCCACAGCACAGCACAGCACAGCACAGCCCCTCTTCTGTCCTTTGGCTTTATTGACAACTTCTCCCTGCAAGGTCATGGGCTGGCAAGCAGGAAAGACATGCGGAAAAGCATGGAGTCATTTGCAAGACTCCATCAAAGGCAACGAACACACTGGAAGCTGTCCTTGAAGCCTCCACGGCCGTACAGCTGTGCTTTTTGACACTCAACTGAGGGACCAGCACTACGTAAATCTGTCACACGAACCAGTTCGCTCATCTGCCTGTCCCCTGCAGGGACTCTGGCTTCAGGTGATTCCTTCTGCACACATTTTCCTCCTTTCTGCGCAGTGCCCCGCACTTGGTGGCAGCCCTCTGCAAATGCACCACCCAGGCAGTTTGCAGGAGTGTGCTCAGGAGCCAAGCCCGCGAGGAGCAGGAGGTTCCGCAATCTGTTTCTCCTGCAGCCTCACCTCACCGCACCCTCTGCAGATCCTCACTGCTGCAGCATTTCTCCCAGCACCTCCACAGCATTGGTGTGCTTGGGAGAGCAGGCGCTGGCCTGAAATGCAGCTCTTCACAACTGCATCTCGGGGACAGGGCTCACAAGAGGGACAGCTCAGCATCCTCACACATGGGCTACTACGGACTAAGTCCAGCCTCCTCGTGGCCCCTTCCGACTCCCTCAAGTGTGCAGCTCTCCCTTTCTAGGGCACCACCTTCTCCCCACTCACCGAGATTTCCTGTCCTACCGCTTCCTTGCCTCCAGAGTCTCAACAGCAGGGTCTGCTGTTACATCACCTCTCACATCGCTCAGCTCCTCAGAGCTGCCTTCTCCCTTCTGTTGCCAGGCAAGCTCTTCAGATTGGTTTGGCAACAGCTCCTTTTGTGGCTTTGCCCAGGTCTTGCTCATTTAAAAACCTAGAAGCCAGAAGGAGACATCAGGTGAGAGACTCACCAAAAGCTGCCACCCAAGCAGAAGACTTAAGCCCAGGGGGCACACAAGCATAATCTCTCAGTGTTAATACATGCAACACAGCCAAGCAAAATAGCTGCCTCGCATTCATCCTGGAGCACAGGCTTACCCAAAGTCACTTCTCCAGGAGCCCCATCTCAGGTCTGCTAGCTGTCAGCAGGGCTGTTAGCAGAGAACCTTACCGCAACACAAGGACTGGTGGGTGACACACAAGCAGAGAAAAACCCCAGGGACTCAGAAGGCCCAAGCAGGGACAACACTGGGCACAAGCCCTTCACAGCGTACCACCTCCACGCTCTCAGGTCAATCTGCCCTGCCATAGGTGTTCCGAAAAAGTGGAAAACAAAACTCCTTAACACCAGTGTAGCATTAAGGAGCAGGCATTCCTTTAACAGGCGCTAGGGACGTAGTGGATCCTTCCACGCTTGTCAGAGTTACCTTACCCTCCCTTGCTTTAGCTACCTTTAGAGGCCAATCCTGCAAGGCTTTCACTGCCACATCCTACGGACAGGTATCCTGCCTCAGGATCTCCCTTCTTTTTTTCCCTTTTCTTTCTTTTAAGAGGAATGCCTTTACCTTTCAGCAGGGGACCTTGCTCGGAGGTCTCGGGTCCGGGGATCAGAGGTTCTCCCTGACAATCCCTCAGTGCCAGCTGGAGATGCAGCGATCCCATGGATCCATCGAGACTCAGAAGCAATGTCCCATCTGGGGTGCCAGAAAAGGTTACCCAAAAGAATGGAAAATAAAACTCCTTAACACCAAGGTAGCATGAAAAAGCAGGCATTCCTTTAATAGGTGCCGGGGGCATAGCGGATCCTTCCACCTAATACGCCCCCTGAGACCACAATTTGTTGAGCTTTTAGCCGATACCCCTCATACACATTCATTACAATTCCTGGAATTAATTTGGGTATTCATTACTTTTCCAAGAATTCGCTTTTATACTTACATATCATTACGTGTGTGCATTGAGTCCACGAGGGGCTGTTTTTCGGAGTCACGGGGGTCTCTAGAGGCAGATAGGTGTCATACCAGGATGACCAGGATTAATATCACAAACATCATCATCAGAATAATCCCTGCATCCTGATGCTCAGTCCTTCAGAGGTTCACCCTCTGGAGTTTTAGTTTGAGCGGGTCCTTAGTTGCAACTGTGGGCCACTGAACAGGGCGTGGAGACAATTTTACTTGCGTACAGTGGACCCAGGGCTCCACTCCCTCTAATCTGAGGGAGGCATATGTTGTCAAAAGTACCTGTCGCAGGCCTTTCCACTTTTCCTGGAGGGTTTCTGAGTTCCAGGATTTCAGGTAAAGCCAATCACCTGGCTGATACAGGTGGACCCGAGTGTCCAAAGCGAGTGGTCCAGCGAGAATGACGTATCTCCTCTAAGGGCGGGCTACCACAGCCTTTTCTAGGGAGATCAAATATAAGCGTAAGTCTGCCTCACCCACTATATGGGGTTCCCCAGGTATTAAGGGGACCTGGTACGGTTTTCCGTACAGCACCTCGTAAGGGATGATCCTAGTTCTTGTCCTGGGCTGTATCTGAATCCTCAAAAGCGCTATTGGAAAAGCTACTGGCCACTTTAGAGATGTTTCTTGACAAATTTTACTAAGCTGCGCTGCCCTTCTACGGTCTGAGTGTGTAAAAACTCTCATGTTCCCTGAACTACATCCCAGATGTCCTCAGACAATGGACCTCATTTTATACCTTCAGGCATCCCAAATCGAGGAATTATTTCTTGTAGTAAAATCCCAATCACTTCTTTTGCGCCACTGGTGGAGCATGGGAAAGCTTCCCAGCCAGAAAAGGTATCTACCAAAACAAATCAGTATGACCACATTTAGGCAATTCAGAGAAATCTATCTGCCACTGTTCCCCTGGGGTTAATCCTCTTCTTACTTCTCCCATTGGTGGCTTCTTCTAAATTTGGGGGTTACCTGCACAACAGCTGCGGCATCTTTTTACAATAAGGTCAGCATTAGATTGCATCTTTGACTCCACAGCGTATCTTTTTGCACTGCTTATCGTAGCATCTGCTCCCACCTGAGTTTCCTCGTGCAGTCTCTTAGGGAGCACTTCCATCATTTTGCCAGTAGTTAAAACTTGTCCATTTGGAGTGAGCCACTACCCTTCAGCATTTTTTGTACATTTCAGCCTTCCTGACAATTCATTTTCATTGTCTGAATATTCAGCAGGTCTCAGTCTCAGTTATATCTTTCCACTGGGTATTAGAGCTCCAATCACTTGTCCCGCTAACACTGCTCTTCCCGGCTACTGTATCTGCTCTCCTTTTACCTTGTGCCACTTCCCTACTTCCTTGCTGGTGGGCTTTGCAATGCATTATAGCTACTTCTTTGGGTTCCATTATTGCCTGTAACAATCTTAACAGCTCTTGTCCATACTTTACATTGCTTCCTTCTTCGCAATCTGAGCCTTCTTCTTTGAAGCACAACACCCGGCAAGTCCCTCCCCCACAAAAATTTAACAGACTCACTGTCGCTTCTAGCCATAGTTGCTCTGAGTCAGCTCCAATCAAGATGCCATCCACAGACCGTAAAAGAGTGGCATTTGACTACCTTCCCGCCACTGGGCCAAGATCTCACCAGACAGGGTAGGACTATTCTTGAATCCTTGAAGAACCACCGTCCAGCATAACTGCTCCTTCCTCCTCGTAGTGGGACATCCCCATTCAAAGGCAAAAATTGTCTGGCTTTGCTCTTCTACGGGAATACAGGAAAAAAGCATCTTTTAAATCTAGCACCGTAAAACAAGTGTTAGTCTCAGGCACCAAGGCTAAAAGAATATATGGGTTTGGCATGGTTGCGTGTATATCTTTTGTTACCTGGTTCACTGCCCTTAGGCCCTGGACCAGCTGATATTCTTGCAAACGCGATTTTCTTACTGGCAGGATTGGTGTGTTGAATTCAGATCAACACTCTCTAAGCAAGCCATTTTGCAAGAAGGTATTAATTAGGGGTTCCAATCCTCTATGTGCTCCTAGCTTGGCAGGGTCCTGATGCACCCTAAACCGGCTTTGCTCCCAGCTGTAGCTCTATTTTGACTAGGGTCGCGTTCTTCCCTTTCCCCGGCTTTGTCAAGGCCCAGAGCAGGGGAATCACTGCATCCAATACACTTGAAGGGATACTTGCACCGTTATTCCACAGAGCCGACTCCATCAAAAGGCAGATTTGCACTCCCCATGCCAGTTCTGGAGGGCTGTGGAGCTGCACGGAACTCTTGGAAAAGCTTATCTGCACATGAATTTGCATAGTAAATCCCGTCCTAATAAAGGCAGGGAACACTGGCAGCTAGAGAAACTCATGAGTCCGTTTAGTACCTCCAATTGTACATTCCACTGCTTGCAAAAATGGCCTCCAGGTTTTCCTCCCCATAGCCCCAACCCTGGTAGTAGTAGTCGTCTTACTTAAGGGTCCTTTACAACTCGTTATCACTGAATGAGCGGCTCCACTATCTAATAAAAAAATCTACAGTTTCATTCCCCAGCTTTAATGGAACCAGGGGATCAGCTGCGCAAATTCTGGTTTTCTCCCCCGCTCCCCTCCGTTCCATATTTGACTCCTCTAACATATTCAGGTTGGTGTTTTCTGGGCTCTGGGGCTCTGTCATCCTTCTTCGGATGACCAGAATTATTGCTTTTATATACCTTCTGTAGACCAGTATTACAGTTCAAGGTCACATTTTCTGGCCATTGCTCATCACATTCCAACTTAGCCATTCCAACTTACACATATTAATCACAGTAGCTTCTACAAAGATATCCCAGTGTTTCAAAATGCACACCCCAAAGGGCTACGGGGAGGAATGGTGGATTGGCTTGACCCCAGGCCAGCTACCTAGAAACTCCAGCCTCCACCTTTATACTTGCACCTTTGTGCGCACTCGGCTCTGACCCCTCTGGTCAATTAAGGCAACCCTTGCCGAGCCTCTTTATCCCTTTATGCGCACTTCATACCCTTGTGCGCACTTCATCCCACTACCCTTCCCTGCAGCAAAATAATGTAAGTTGCTTCGAGCTGTTTCTCTGATAGGAGGTCCACCCTCCATTTGACACCTACGCCTCATAATGCGCCCTAATTCGGGAGCTCTTAAATTTCCTCTTTCAGGCGCAGAACATTTCCCACCCCGTAATAAACATAACAACCGGAACTAGCAACTGGAACAACCGTACTAACTGCAGCAACAGCGCAACACGCGGAGCAACAGAGGAAAGAAGGAACAGAAAGAAGAGAAGACGAGAAGACAGTGCGGCTGCCCAATACCAGATACCTTTAAATCAATCTGCAGGCTTAGGCCTGACAGAGTTACCTTACCCTCCCTTCCTTTAGGTACCTTCAGAGCCCAATCCTGCAAGGCTTTCACCACGTCTTATGGACAGACAACCTGCCTCAGGATTCACCCCATCCCTCCCCCCCTTTTTTTTCAAAAAAAAAAAAAAAAAAAAAAAAAAAAGAGAGAGAGAGGAATGCCTTTACCTTTCAGCTTGGGACCTTGCTCGGAGCTCTTGGGTCTCAGGATCAGAGGTTCTCCCCGAAAATCCTTCAGTGCCAGCTGGAGATGCTGCGAGCCGACGGATCTGTTGAGACTCAGAAGCTGTATCCCATTCAGGGTGCCGGAAAAGGTACCGAAAAAACGGAAAATAAAACTCCTTAATACCGAGGTAGCATTAAGAAGCAGGCATTCCTTTAACA
The DNA here is from genome assembly GCF_028389875.1 of Rhea pennata. Lineage (NCBI taxonomy): Eukaryota > Metazoa > Chordata > Aves > Rheiformes > Rheidae > Rhea > Rhea pennata. Next base: position 36,146,286 of record NC_084670.1, on the reverse strand, counting down.
GGCGCCGGGGACAGTGGAGATCCTTCTACCTAATACGCCCCCTGAGACCATGATTCGTTGAGCTTATAACACTGCCACCGCCCCCCAAAATATCCTTGCAGGAGGGCGCTGCAGAGCTGAGATTTTAACTGACTTCCAAGTAGAAGCCCTCCGCTGACCCCGCCAGAGGGCTGCAGCTGAAATGAAGACACCAGACGGGCTTTGGACAAGGGCGTGCTCCCATCCACGATGCAAAGGCGTCTTCGGCCTCAGAGCCTGTTCCTCCCTTCAGCATAAGCAAAGTGCTGCCTACGGCACGACTGGCACCAAGCCCTTTTTTAGTCACTTCATTAAGGCTCTCAACATTGCACTACTATCATGCAGCTATACTGCACCGCAGAGGTCTGGGGTACATTCTGCGGCCAGCCAGGGCAGTTCCTGTCACCCCCACCCCCACCCCCCATCTCATTACTAAAGAAACAAGGAAGTTCCTTGGCCAAAGGCAAAGAGAGAAGAAATGCCCGTCAGCAGGCAAGAGGCAATGTCTTCCTCTGCTGAAGCACCAGAACTGCGACCTTCAAAGACCAACCGGGAGCACAGCGCAGGGACAAACTAAGAGATAACTAAGCATCAGTCAGGCTGCCAGAGCCATTAGGAGGACACAAGGAGAGCAAAAAGAAAGTGTTTGCAAGCTCTCGAAGATAAACACAAGCCCGAAGCTATACAAACGTTAACAACAATGTCATGATTTAGCTACAGGCAAGCAATTCGCCACACCTAGCAGTCTGTTCCGCCGGCAGGGAGAAGGAAAGCTTTGGTTACGTAAATATTCCTATTTTCTGTGAACAAGTACAATTCTTCTCCGGGTACCCTGCAACACAGAAGGAAAATATCGTCCCCGCACTCTGCTGAAATTCAGCTACCAAACTCGCGCCCCGGACAGGGGCACAGTCCAGCGGCTGCGCCCTTTCGGACTGCCCCACGTGCACTAACAGTGCTGGGAGCTTCCCCCGAGGAAAAACGACAGGCTGCGGGGGAGCAAGACCTCAGGGAAATCCTCCCGAAACTGCACCGAGGAAGCTTTCTCAGCCCACAAGCAAAGAGAAGCACGGAATGTGAATGTGCTGAAGGCGAGCTCCTGTCACGGCGGCACCATGAAGCCTCCCGCAGCCGCTTGGTTCCCACGCGTGGAGAAAGGGCCATCTCTGCTGAGCAGCAGCAGCAGTAGCCTGCTGCGCCAGACTGCTTACAAACCCGCGCCCAACTGCTCTAAGCAACAGCCATTCCCGAGTCTCCGCGCACTCGTTCGCCTTCCGTCCCGCGGCAATTTAGCATGACTCAAAAGAGCGACTGTGAATGCATCAGCAGAAATATTTCACACTCCGCTGGACTGTAGAGAAAGCGAAAGCGAAAAGCAACCGAGAACTGCCTGGTCTCGGTTTACTTACAAAAAGCAGCTTCTCGGGCTTGGCTTGCTCTGAAACACTCCCAAACGCATACCGCAACGCAGGCTCCACCGGCGCCTGGGAAGAAGCGCTCGCAGCTCCCTGGGCTCACCACAACTACCCCACTCGCGCACGCAGAGCTTCCCCCGGGCTGTGAAACGCGGGCCACAAACATAAACCAGAGGCAGCTAAAACACTCCCTAAGCTAATCGTCCTTTCCCTTGGGAACTTACGGGCGTTATTAAGGAAGAAAGCAAAGGAAGGCAGAGTCTCGGCAGAAGAGAAGGCAGTCGGACACCGCGGCTGCTCACAAGTCTTCTCACGGGCAGGCGGCGCGGCGAGAGCTTTCTCACACGGGGACGCAGCAAGGGTGGTGCTTCACCCCCCGGGCACCGGGCCCTCGCTGTCGGGAGGAGGTCATTCCTCTCCCTTCCTCGGCTGAAAATACTCCGTGCCGAACCCCAGGACAACCAGCATATTTTCCAAGGGAAACAGCACGCTGCGCTTCACGCCTGGAACACAGGATCAGCTGCCTGACGCCTGCCGAAGGGCTTCTGGCAGCAGCGAGGACAGGCTGCAGCCGCGGCTTTCCAGAGGCCGCCGCTGCCGGGAGGCCGCACCCAGCGCTGCTCCGAGCAAGCACCAGCGTTTTCCCCGCTCGCTCGCGGCGCAGGAGCCTTCCCCTCGCGCAGCAGAGACGTGCTGGGAGCAAGCGCTGGCTCCCGGCACCCCCGCGGGAACTCGCAGCGCGCGGAAGCCGCGACCCGCCCGCCACCTCCGCGGAGAACAGACCCGCGGACACGGCAGCGCCGGGTCGGGACTCGCGGCAGCTGCGCGACGCTCCGCGCACGCGGGAGCCGCTGACACCCGCCTTTCTCGCCGGGGAGGGAAAGACCCCGCCCGAGCGCAGAGGCCGCCTCGGGGAGCTCGGGCCGCCCCGCGGCACCGCCCCCCGCCGCGGGCCGAGGAAGCGCCGGGGCGGCGGCGGCTGCGGCGGCGGCTGCAGCGGCGGGGAGGCCCCGCGCTCTCGGCGCCCGGCTGAAGGGGGGCGTCGGCGGCGCCCGGCAGGGAGCCCCAGCCTGGGCCCTGGCGCGGCCGCGGAGGCGAGGGCAGGCGCCGAGCCGGCAGGGCCCGGCCCCCGCGGCGGCGGCGGCGGCGCTCCTCGGTGCTCCCGGGGCCACGCGGGCGAGGGCCCCGGGCTCGCCCCCCCCGCCCCGCCGGGGCCCCCGCGGCGCCCCGGGCCGCGCCGGCCTGAGGGGAGCCTCCCGCCCGCCGCCGCCGCCGCGCCGCCGGCGCCTCAGCCCGGCCCCGGGCCCAGCACACGCGCCTCGGCGCGGCGCCCCCGCTGCCCCGCGCCGGCGGAGCCCTCCCGGCACGGCGGCGGCTCCCCGGCCGGGGCCTGCGGGCCGCAGCTCCCACCGGGCCGAGTTTAAAACGAGCCGTTCGCTCCCTCGGCGTCGGCGAATGGGCTGTGTAACCAGCGTGCGAAAGCACCGCGGGACCTGGAATGCCCCTCGTCGAGAATGCCTCTTGGCACCCGCATCTGCGTCGCTGCGAGCGCCTTGCTGCTCGGCGGAGCCTGAGCAGAGCATGAAGCAGCAGGAGTGTGAACCTGGCCCCGCAGGAACGGTGGGAGGGAAGCCCTGGAGCCAGAGCGCGATGCCGGTTACCGCAGGCAAGTAGCACAGCCCTTCCCCTGCTTGGGGCAAGCCCCATCTTCAAAGCGCCGCGCGAGGCCGTTCCTCTGGCCTTTTCCGCTTCCAATGACCCCCGAGAGCCAAACCCTGCCTTTAGCAGCCGCCGTTGCTGCCTTTAGCAGCCTTTGCCTGGGGAAGAATTGGGGGGCAAAATCCATCGGATCCCAGCTCGCCTTTAGCCTTGTTTTGTCTCCTGGTCAAACACTCTCTCACAGAGGAAAGGGACAGCGTAACCCACAGCGCGTGTATTTATGTTAGAAACGATCCCATTTCAGCAAAGGGGGCTTTTCCTTTGCTGAAAAGCAAGGTCCCAAAGGTTTGTGTTAGCCAGGGCCCACTGTCATTTGGTCTGGAGATGTTTTTTCCCCTACGATCCTGCTTCCGTGCCCGTTTGAATCTTTGCACTTCTTTCTGTAGTCCTCAGTCAGGCATGGCACCTTTCTTCCTTCTTTTTCCGAGTCAAATTCTGGCAACAGGAATCCTACTTAGTGTGTCCTTATGCCTCAGCTCCCTGGCACAACTAGGGGGAAGGAGCCCTTCCGGAGGTGACTCTGCAGGTTAGTGGCGGATTTGGCATTAGTTTGGGGAGCACGATCTGCCTGTAAAGGGCACAATGCAGTGAAGTGCTTAGAGAAATGTATTTTCTGTATTTGTAGTCCTCATGCTCCTGCCTAGAAGGCTGGGGTGAAAAGGACGTGGCATGAAAAATGTCCCCCCTTGTTGACTGGGTCAGGCCCTACATAGGCTTTAAATCTGTTGCGGTAGTGTGGCCAAATACTTGAGCATCAGTGTGTAAAATCTGAAGAAGTGCTCCATTCTCCCCTGTATTTCTCTGCACTTGGAAGTGTTGTAGAGCAGGGGAAGGTGCTGGTTGCCTGCAGGTATTCCCAGCAACAGCTGCCTGGTCCCTGCACAGTCTGCTCTGCTGGCTTCAGCGCTGAAAGGAGCTGACAAATGAAGGTGGCAGAATGGGCTGATGCTGCTCAACTAGTTCGAGCTGTGGGGACAATCCAAAGGCATCTGTACTGCAGCAGAGGATGAATGGTGTTGAGCCTGAGCCTTTCACCCTAAGAATGGAGTGGTAAAAGGGGAGCAGCTTTGAGAAAAGGACCAGAGCAGGAGCCTTTCTGAAGGCAGCTGGTATGCCATTAGGCGATGCTTCAGACGAAGGGAGCATAGCAAAAGGTGGTGGGAGAGGAGATTTCTGCAGCATTTTTGTTCTCATGTCTGTACTGTAGAGGAAAGCTAGGGAATGAGGTCATCAGTGTATTGCAGACCTGATGCTTCCAGAGCTTCACCTCACTAGCTCACACCCTTTTCCTTGGAGTGTCCCAAGAGAGTTTGTTTCTGTAATGGGAAGGTTTTGTTTTTGCACCTTCTTATCAGCCTGTTCTTGTGTGTGCAGCCTTCCTCAGCTTTATGGGTTTTAGAAGAGATCAGCATTTCTTGCAGCCACTAATGAGTTCTAAACTAGACTTGTTCCTAAAGCACACTTCATTTTGAGACTAGTAGCTTGGGGTTGGGGCAAAACTGAGGCAAGCTTATGAAGAGTTTACCTGAACGTAGAGCTAATCTAGCTGCCTCTCATCTGATGTCTAGCTCCAATTTTGAATTTAGCCTCTAGTCTGTTTTTCAGTCTCCCTTCTGCTTTGCTAACTTTGTCAAGACAATCTGCTGATGCCATACGGGCTTGGTTCTATTTGGGCTTGGAGCCAGCCCTGCTGTAGAAAGGAGCATTTTTCTTCCACCCACTTCTACCAGTGTAGATGTTTGCATATCAGAGCAGACTGGGGAACTGATCTGAGTTAAAATGTCTTTTGACTTCTTTATTTTTTCTTTTTTTCTTGGGGGGGCATGGGGGGTGGGAAGGGCAAGAGGATAGAGGGAAGGATGGCAGCGGTGGGGGGGGGAATGGGGTGGGGGTTAAAACCAGACTAATTGGAACCAGGTCACCGAATGTGTTTTACCACACCCATGCTCAAAGAGAGGACACCACTTCCTCTTTTGTTGACAGTGTTTGCTCAAAGGATAAAGGCACTTGTTTTGCATTAACTCTTCTCAGCTAGATTCTTGGTCATGCTTGATGCCAGGTGTTAGGCTATGTCAAGAAGGCATATGTATACACCCCTATATATATATAAAAATATATTTTTATATACATATCTATATATCTTCAGTATCCCAAGAGATGGAGCCTTCAAAGTTGCGTTTGGAAAAAGGCTGCCTTCTAGTTGATTGTTGTGAGACTGGCTGTGCAAGCAGTAGATGCCTCTTGGGCCAGTCAGTAGTGTTGCCTCTGTTCCTGCCTCCATGTGAAATGCCTCCCCTGTGTTTGCCTCACATACTGGTTGTGAGCAGAGGCAGGAGACCAGAAGCCTGGTGGCTTTGAGCTGGAGGAGAGTGACATGCAAAGGAAGAAGGCAGATGGACAGGTGGCAGGAGTGTGGATAAGAACTTCTTTGAAAATAAAACAGAGCCTTGTCACACCTTGATCATGCCTTTGTCAGAGCAGTGCAGCTGCTTGCTGCAAGCACCGTCAGAAGGCAAAGAAAACGTCAGGCATGGGGTCTCCTGGCCAGGAGAAGGCACGCTGCCTGGGGTGGAAGTCTGAGAAGGCCTTAAAAAAGTCTCTGTGCAGGCTTTTGGGGCTGGGCTAATAGCCTGGGCAGCTATGCACAACTAAGGACTAGGTTTAAGTCGGAATTTGCCCCAGGGCCTGAAGCAGGGCTGCAGCCTGGCCTCTCTGAGGCCACTGCCAGGGGCAGTCGCAAGGCTGCTCAGAGGCTCGACCTGTTGTCCTGGGACAGGCAGAGGCGCATGTCTCAGGCATGCCGCCCTCCCCAGCGAGGCCCTCACACAGCACTCGCTTGCCAGGAGTCCCACTGTTGTAGATAAGTAGGCCTTGAAATTTCACAAGTAGGATGTAACTGGCGCCTGGCTAGCCGTAACCATTAAGATAACAACAGGAGGCCTTCAAAATCAGAGCAGAACAGACCAATTTGGCCCAAATTGCAAGACCGATAAGTATGACAAACAAGAAGAAGAGCCGAATTGAGACTTATATGGAAGTTCCGGTCAAGACCTATATGGAAGTTCCAGGGAAAAGTGCAACCAAAGGTCATCCTGGTCTCCCTGGTATGACACCTGCTTGCCACTAGAGGCACCTGCAACCCCAAAAGACAGCCCCTCATGGACTCAATGCGCATGCGTAATAATATGTAAAAATACAAGCAAATTCCTGGAAAACTAATGAATACTCAAATTAATTCCAAGAATGGTAAAGAACGTGTATGAGGGGTATTCAGAAATAAGCTCAACGAATCATGCTGTTGGGAGGCATATTAGGTGGAAGGACCCCCAATGTCTCCAGCGCCTATTAAAGGAATGCCTGCTTCTTAATGCTACATTGGTATTAAGGAGTTTTATTTTCCGTTTTTTCTGTACCTTTTCCGGCACCCTGAATGGGATACAGCTTCTGAGTCTCAACAGATCCGTCGGCTCGCAGCATCTCCAGCTGGCACCGAAGGATTTTCGGGGAGAACCTCTGATCCTGAGACCCAAGAGCTCCGAGCAAGGTCCCAAGCTGAAAGGTAAAGGCATTCCTCTCTCTCTCTCTCTCTCTCTCTTTTTTTTTCTTTCTTTCTTTTCTTTTTTTTTTTTTTTTGAAAAAAAAGGGGGGGAGGGATGGGGTGAATCCTGAGGCAGGTTGTCTGTCCATAAGACGTGGTGAAAGCCTTGCAGGATTGGGCTCTGAAGGTACCTAAAGGAAGGGAGGGTAAGGTAACTCTGTCAGGCCTAAGCCTGCAGATTGATTTAAAGGTATCTGGTATTGGGCAGCCGCACTGTCTTCTCGTCTTCTCTTCTTTCTGTTCCTTCTTTCCTCTGTTGCTCCGCGTGTTGCGCTGTTGCTGCAGTTAGTACGGTTGTTCCAGTTGCTAGTTCCGGTTGTTATGTTTATTACGGGGTGGGAAATGTTCTGCGCCTGAAAGAGGAAATTTAAGAGCTCCCGAATTAGGGCGCATTATGAGGCGTAGGTGTCAAATGGAGGGTGGACCTCCTATCAGAGAAACAGCTCGAAGCAACTTACATTATTTTGCTGCAGGGAAGGGTAGTGGGATGAAGTGCGCACAAGGGTATGAAGTGCGCATAAAGGGATAAAGAGGCTCGGCAAGGGTTGCCTTAATTGACCAGAGGGGTCAGAGCCGAGTGCGCACAAAGGTGCAAGTATAAAGGTGGAGGCTGGAGTTTCTAGGTAGCTGGCCTGGGGTCAAGCCAATCCACCATTCCTCCCCGTAGCCCTTTGGGGTGTGCATTTTGAAACACTGGGATATCTTTGTAGAAGCTACTGTGATTAATATGTGTAAGTTGGAATGGCTAAGTTGGAATGTGATGAGCAATGGCCAGAAAATGTGACCTTGAACTGTAATACTGGTCTACAGAAGGTATATAAAAGCAATAATTCTGGTCATCCGAAGAAGGATGACAGAGCCCCAGAGCCCAGAAAACACCAACCTGAATATGTTAGAGGAGTCAAATATGGAACGGAGGGGAGCGGGGGAGAAAACCAGAATTTGCGCAGCTGATCCCCTGGTTCCATTAAAGCTGGGGAATGAAACTGTAGATTTTTTTATTAGATAGTGGAGCCGCTCATTCAGTGATAACGAGTTGTAAAGGACCCTTAAGTAAGACGACTACTACTACCAGGGTTGGGGCTATGGGGAGGAAAACCTGGAGGCCATTTTTGCAAGCAGTGGAATGTACAATTGGAGGTACTAAACGGACTCATGAGTTTCTCTAGCTGCCAGTGTTCCCTGCCTTTATTAGGACGGGATTTACTATGCAAATTCATGTGCAGATAAGCTTTTCCAAGAGTTCCGTGCAGCTCCACAGCCCTCCAGAACTGGCATGGGGAGTGCAAATCTGCCTTTTGATGGAGTCGGCTCTGTGGAATAACGGTGCAAGTATCCCTTCAAGTGTATTGGATGCAGTGATTCCCCTGCTCTGGGCCTTGACAAAGCCGGGGAAAGGGAAGAACGCGACCCTAGTCAAAATAGAGCTACAGCTGGGAGCAAAGCCGGTTTAGGGTGCATCAGGACCCTGCCAAGCTAGGAGCACATAGAGGATTGGAACCCCTAATTAATACGTTCTTGCAAAATGGCTTGCTTAGAGAGTGTTGATCTGAATTCAACACACCAATCCTGCCAGTAAGAAAATCGCGTTTGCAAGAATATCAGCTGGTCCAGGGCCTAAGGGCAGTGAACCAGGTAACAAAAGATATACACGCAACCATGCCAAACCCATATATTCTTTTAGCCTTGGTGCCTGAGACTAACACTTGTTTTACAGTGCTAGATTTAAAAGATGCTTTTTTCCTGTATTCCCGTAGAAGAGCAAAGCCAGACAATTTTTGCCTTTGAATGGGGATGTCCCACTACGAGGAGGAAGGAGCAGTTATGCTGGACGGTGGTTCTTCAAGGATTCAAGAATAGTCCTACCCTGTCTGGTGAGATCTTGGCCCAGTGGCGGGAAGGTAGTCAAATGCCACTCTTTTACGGTCTGTGGATGGCATCTTGATTGGAGCTGACTCAGAGCAACTATGGCTAGAAGCGACAGTGAGTCTGTTAAATTTTTGTGGGGGAGGGACTTGCCGGGTGTTGTGCTTCAAAGAAGAAGGCTCAGATTGCGAAGAAGGAAGCAATGTAAAGTATGGACAAGAGCTGTTAAGATTGTTACAGGCAATAATGGAACCCAAAGAAGTAGCTATAATGCATTGCAAAGCCCACCAGCAAGGAAGTAGGGAAGTGGCACAAGGTAAAAGGAGAGCAGATACAGTAGCCGGGAAGAGCAGTGTTAGCGGGACAAGTGATTGGAGCTCTAATACCCAGTGGAAAGATATAACTGAGACTGAGACCTGCTGAATATTCAGACAATGAAAATGAATTGTCAGGAAGGCTGAAATGTACAAAAAATGCTGAAGGGTAGTGGCTCACTCCAAATGGACAAGTTTTAACTACTGGCAAAATGATGGAAGTGCTCCCTAAGAGACTGCACGAGGAAACTCAGGTGGGAGCAGATGCTACGATAAGCAGTGCAAAAAGATACGCTGTGGAGTCAAAGATGCAATCTAATGCTGACCTTATTGTAAAAAGATGCCGCAGCTGTTGTGCAGGTAACCCCCAAATTTAGAAGAAGCCACCAATGGGAGAAGTAAGAAGAGGATTAACCCCAGGGGAACAGTGGCAGATAGATTTCTCTGAATTGCCTAAATGTGGTCATACTGATTTGTTTTGGTAGATACCTTTTCTGGCTGGGAAGCTTTCCCATGCTCCACCAGTGGCGCAAAAGAAGTGATTGGGATTTTACTACAAGAAATAATTCCTCGATTTGGGATGCCTGAAGGTATAAAATGAGGTCCATTGTCTGAGGACATCTGGGATGTAGTTCAGGGAACATGAGAGTTTTTACACACTCAGACCGTAGAAGGGCAGCGCAGCTTAGTAAAATTTGTCAAGAAACATCTCTAAAGTGGCCAGTAGCTTTTCCAATAGCGCTTTTGAGGATTCAGATACAGCCCAGGACAAGAACTAGGATCATCCCTTACGAGGTGCTGTACGGAAAACCGTACCAGGTCCCCTTAATACCTGGGGAACCCCATATAGTGGGTGAGGCAGACTTACGCTTATATTTGATCTCCCTAGAAAAGGCTGTGGTAGCCCGCCCTTAGAGGAGATACGTCATTCTCGCTGGACCACTCGCTTTGGACACTCGGGTCCACCTGTATCAGCCAGGTGATTGGCTTTACCTGAAATCCTGGAACTCAGAAACCCTCCAGGAAAAGTGGAAAGGCCTGCGACAGGTACTTTTGACAACATATGCCTCCCTCAGATTAGAGGGAGTGGAGCCCTGGGTCCACTGTACGCAAGTAAAATTGTCTCCACGCCCTGTTCAGTGGCCCACAGTTGCAACTAAGGACCCGCTCAAACTAAAACTCCAGAGGGTGAACCTCTGAAGGACTGAGCATCAGGATGCAGGGATTATTCTGATGATGATGTTTGTGATATTAATCCTGGTCATCCTGGTATGACACCTATCTGCCTCTAGAGACCCCCGTGACTCCGAAAAACAGCCCCTCGTGGACTCAATGCACACACGTAATGATATGTAAGTATAAAAGCGAATTCTTGGAAAAGTAATGAATACCCAAATTAATTCCAGGAATTGTAATGAATGTGTATGAGGGGTATCGGCTAAAAGCTCAACAAATTGTGGTCTCAGGGGGCGTATTAGGTGGAAGGATCCGCTATGCCCCCGGCACCTATTAAAGGAATGCCTGCTTTTTCATGCTACCTTGGTGTTAAGGAGTTTTATTTTCCATTCTTTTGGGTAACCTTTTCTGGCACCCCAGATGGGACATTGCTTCTGAGTCTCGATGGATCCATGGGATCGCTGCATCTCCAGCTGGCACTGAGGGATTGTCAGGGAGAACCTCTGATCCCCGGACCCGAGACCTCCGAGCAAGGTCCCCTGCTGAAAGGTAAAGGCATTCCTCTTAAAAGAAAGAAAAGGGAAAAAAAGAAGGGAGATCCTGAGGCAGGATACCTGTCCGTAGGATGTGGCAGTGAAAGCCTTGCAGGATTGGCCTCTAAAGGTAGCTAAAGCAAGGGAGGGTAAGGTAACTCTGACAAGCGTGGAAGGATCCACTACGTCCCTAGCGCCTGTTAAAGGAATGCCTGCTCCTTAATGCTACACTGGTGTTAAGGAGTTTTGTTTTCCACTTTTTCGGAACACCTATGGCAGGGCAGATTGACCTGAGAGCGTGGAGGTGGTACGCTGTGAAGGGCTTGTGCCCAGTGTTGTCCCTGCTTGGGCCTTCTGAGTCCCTGGGGTTTTTCTCTGCTTGTGTGTCACCCACCAGTCCTTGTGTTGCGGTAAGGTTCTCTGCTAACAGCCCTGCTGACAGCTAGCAGACCTGAGATGGGGCTCCTGGAGAAGTGACTTTGGGTAAGCCTGTGCTCCAGGATGAATGCGAGGCAGCTATTTTGCTTGGCTGTGTTGCATGTATTAACACTGAGAGATTATGCTTGTGTGCCCCCTGGGCTTAAGTCTTCTGCTTGGGTGGCAGCTTTTGGTGAGTCTCTCACCTGATGTCTCCTTCTGGCTTCTAGGTTTTTAAATGAGCAAGACCTGGGCAAAGCCACAAAAGGAGCTGTTGCCAAACCAATCTGAAGAGCTTGCCTGGCAACAGAAGGGAGAAGGCAGCTCTGAGGAGCTGAGCGATGTGAGAGGTGATGTAACAGCAGACCCTGCTGTTGAGACTCTGGAGGCAAGGAAGCGGTAGGACAGGAAATCTCGGTGAGTGGGGAGAAGGTGGTGCCCTAGAAAGGGAGAGCTGCACACTTGAGGGAGTCGGAAGGGGCCACGAGGAGGCTGGACTTAGTCCGTAGTAGCCCATGTGTGAGGATGCTGAGCTGTCCCTCTTGTGAGCCCTGTCCCCGAGATGCAGTTGTGAAGAGCTGCATTTCAGGCCAGCGCCTGCTCTCCCAAGCACACCAATGCTGTGGAGGTGCTGGGAGAAATGCTGCAGCAGTGAGGATCTGCAGAGGGTGCGGTGAGGTGAGGCTGCAGGAGAAACAGATTGCGGAACCTCCTGCTCCTCGCGGGCTTGGCTCCTGAGCACACTCCTGCAAACTGCCTGGGTGGTGCATTTGCAGAGGGCTGCCACCAAGTGCGGGGCACTGCGCAGAAAGGAGGAAAATGTGTGCAGAAGGAATCACCTGAAGCCAGAGTCCCTGCAGGGGACAGGCAGATGAGCGAACTGGTTCGTGTGACAGATTTACGTAGTGCTGGTCCCTCAGTTGAGTGTCAAAAAGCACAGCTGTACGGCCGTGGAGGCTTCAAGGACAGCTTCCAGTGTGTTCGTTGCCTTTGATGGAGTCTTGCAAATGACTCCATGCTTTTCCGCATGTCTTTCCTGCTTGCCAGCCCATGACCTTGCAGGGAGAAGTTGTCAATAAAGCCAAAGGACAGAAGAGGGGCTGTGCTGTGCTGTGCTGTGCTGTGGGGAGGGCCTAGACTAATGGTCGCCCTGTGAGTTGGGTAGACTTTGCTGGCAGTGCCTGTACAGAGGTCAGGGTCAGGCTCTTTGAGTCCAGTGGCTGGAGGCAGTTGTAGCGGGGAGCTCACAGTGGTGGTGTTCCTTGATGTGCTGTACCTCTAGTAGCATGAATTAGTTCTATTAGCTTGAGCAGTAGCATTCTTTTGATGCATAACTAAGACACGGTTTTGTAAGTCAGTTTTGTTGCCTGAAGGATTAGGATTGACTCCCAAGCATGCTGGTGTAAAGAAGAAGAAAGAAAACAGCCTGTTGCCTGCCGTGGCCGAGGAATGGAGCTGTTAATGTAGGCTTGGTTGGGAAAAGCAGGCGCTGGAGTTGAATGTCGTGTGACTGACTGTCCAGTCAGCGGATGCCTCCTGGGCTGTTGCGTGGGGTTTCCTCTGATCTCCGGTCCATCTGAAATGCCTCCTCTCTGTTTGTCTTGCGCTGTAGTTGCCACTTGAGGAGGAAGAGTGTCAGAGAAAAATGGTGGCTTTTGTCCAGACAAGTTCCAAATAAAGAGGAAAACGGCACAAGAGCAACTGGCAAAAACTGCGGTTTCTCTCTGCCTTGCCCACACAGAGAAGGAGAAGAAAATGACCCAGAGGCTGGAGATGCCACAACAAGTGTAAGTTTATGCCAGCTCCTGCCAAGGCCCAGGGGAGTGCAGCAGCATGGATTGCTGTGCTGCAGGGTTGCAGATCCTGGGTCTCGGGTGGATGCGGCACCCTCTGCTCGTTGCAGGATTATGTAGTTGCCACCTTTTACCATAGGAATTGTGCTGTTCCCACCTGAGATTGTTGCAGGAATTACACAGTCACCACCTGCTGCCGTAGGCATTACGCAGTATCATTGGATACCTGCGGGACTGTTGAGTAGTGTATCAGTAGTAACGTTGCAGGATTTTGTGTTCCATTTCTTGAAAGTCATGTTATCAGCATTCAGGTGGGTCAGCTGATGGGCTTGTGGGCATGCTGGGGAGACAAGGCCTGTGTTGCATGTTGTTTGGGGAGCAATTCAACCTCCTGTGGCACACAGCTAGTTACTGAATGTCCTAGTACCAATGGTCGACCTTTTTCTGGGATGGTAGCTGCTGCTGCAACTGATCTGATGCATGTGGGAGCTCCTTGTGCAGCTGGATCCAAGTGAGCAGGGTAGTGTGCCACCAGCCTTTGATGGGGACCTGCTTTTTGAGTTAAAGCCCCACTGGCTCCCTGCTTTTGTTCATGTCTCTGTAGGTTAAAAGGTTTTGTGTAGCCTGGAAGTCCTGAGGCTGGGGCAGAAGCTAGGGCGCCTTTTATAGCTTGAAAAGCCTTTTCTCATTCCGGTCCCCATTTGGTAGCTTCTACTTCGTCCTTTTTAATTGCCTCTGTCAAGTGGCAGTTAAAATTTTCTCATCTCTCCTAACCCTGGTGTCCATGGTGGGCAAAACCCGTCTGCTTCTAAAATCCTCGTAACAGTTTTTTTTGTAACTGGTTAAGGAAATTCAGCGATGGCTCTTACCCTTTCTGGATCAGTTATTTACTGCCGCTCCTTCTGAATGAATCCCAAATACTTCACCTCTGTACAACACAGGTGGAGCTTAGACGGAGATACGCGATGCCCTTTAGTTGCTAATGCAGTGCATAAATGTATAGTATCCTTTAAACAATCATCATAGTTTTTACTTGCTTTCAGTAAGTCCATCCGCATATTGTATTCAAGCTAATCCACCAGGTAACTCAGTATCTTTTCAATCTTCCTTCAATATTCAAGTGAATATGGTAGAAGACCCAGTAAATGCTTGTGGAAGTCCACATTAACTACTGTCTTTTCCATGCACAGGCAAGTAAGGGTGGGCTTTCTTCATCTATTGGAACGCTAAATAATGCAGCAGTCCAGTCAATCACAGTAGGATATCCAGCCCAGTGTGGTATTTGCAAAAGTGTAGTAGAGCTGTCGGTTACCACTGGGTGCGGAACTCTAACACACTGATTAGTTGCTCTCCAATCCTGTACCAACCAAAAGTCTGCAGGCCCGTCTTTGTCTAAGCTGTTTTTACTTCCTCGTAGAATTGACACGTTGTACAGGGATTCACACGCTTTTAGAATTCCTTGAACAAGATATTTTCTTTAATTTGCTTTAGAATGCCTTTTTTTCTGCTTCCCTGCTGTATCCGTGCTACGTGATACTTGATGGGAATGGTCCGTGTTGCAACTTTTGTATCTGTATCACCTGCTATTTGGTGAGAATAGTCTAGTGCTGTAACTTTTTAGTGCCTAGAACAATACCGCTGTGTTAAGCAGGATACAAACAAGTAACTAACAAGGTCATGGAAATCTGTGAGAAAGAACAGCGGTTGGTCACATATAGATTCTGTGGCTTCCAGCCACAGAATCACCATGAGAAGCAGTCAACAGGAAGGTCAGAAGCTGAAGAGTAGTGAAATAGCAACCCCCAAAGCCAAATGTGGCCCCCGAAATAAGTCTGCACGCGTGCGCAGTATCATAGCCCCGTTATGCAACCGGGGCGGAGTTGGGCTAGACTCCCCGCACTTGCTGGCCCCAGGTGCCGGGACTCCCGCCTACCGCAAGTAATCATAAATGCCGGAGTTTTCCGAAGGAGGGTGAGGCTGCTACACAACAGAGGACCACGTTGCCTCCTCGGGGACGCCCGAAAAGATTGTGCCTGCCGACTCTCCCTCTCACCATGCAGACGATCGGGACAAGCATTGAGGTGGTCCTTCTCAAGATTACCATCAGGTCGGTCTGTTTGTAAGTATCTACTAATAAACTGCTTGCTACTGAAGAGTGTTTGTGCGTGTGTGTGTGAGTTTGTGCTGGCTGGCCAAACCGGATGTTTGGCCCCCAGGAATCTAACTAGAACACCTGCAGAAGCATCCATCTGCGAGGGATGGGATAGTGTTTTACTGCTGGGGGCGCTCTCCTCCCCGCTTTGCTTTTCTGCCTATTGGCTGTGCTGATTTTAGTAATCCCACCTCTGTCCCTGACCTGCTCCATACCATAGTTCCTTGGGTATGTCTTGTAGGGCTCTCGGTGTTTCTGGTTCAGACCCGTATGGCCAGAAGCTGTACATCCCTGCCGCAATTATTAGATCAGCGCCCTTTGGCAAAAGATGCACTTTTGTACATCTGGAGCCTGGAGAAGATGTCTCCCTTGAAAACAAGCCGGTGAGTCTTCTGCTATCACAAATCTTCGCCATGCTCCCTTCTTACCTGTGGCCAGTCGTAATGGTTTACGTAAGGCCTGTTCCCCCTTTCCAGTTACCCCTTGTATCAATATTTAATCTTACAATAGAGCACCCTGCAGAACAAAGTTTAGAAGTGACAAAGTTGCCCCTGTATCAATGAAAAACTCGACCTTCTGTTTCCCTGTTTTCCCAGTTACATGCCCTTTATGGTCTAATTGAGTGTTCCACATCCGATAGACCTCAGCCTCCACTGAGTTTTCCAAGTCCCACGCCTCCAGTCATTGGTGGTGCTGATCACCGTGCCTGAATTCTCGTCTCAAATCTCTCGTATCCATTTCTCTCCCAAATCCTCTAGGCTGAAGTGACATTCCCTTTTTCAATGCCCAGCCTCTCCACAACAGTTACATCTCTTCTCCCAGTCTCCCCTTGGTCTTCGCGCTGCTTCCTCGACTCTGTAATTGAATCCTCCCTGGCCTCTGCCTCATCCTCTTCAAGGAGGAAGCCTTCTTCCAGTCCCTTTTCCTTATAATCATTGCAATGACAACAACGCTGCTGCCAGCAGAGTAGTCTCTTGCTGCTTCTCTTGCCTCCTTTCTTTTGCTAGTTCTGTGGTTTGTCGCTCTTCTCTTCCATCGTATGTATGAACAGCTACACTCAAAACTTTCTGTGGAGTTTCCCCTTGCCATCCGGGCATACATTCCGTAAAGTACTCCCTTATATCAGAAGCCACCTGGTCTACAGATACGCTAACTCATGACTGAAGTTCTGTTGTGTCATTCCCCCGTATTTTAACAGGGCTTGTTGCAGTCTTCCCCAGTAATCACTGGGCTGTTCCTTTGGCCTCTGCCTGTGTTGCTGTGCCGTAGACCAATTCACTCCTCCTCCTCCTCCTCTGTAAGCTCTATTAGCTTCCACCAAATTTCTGATTGTTCTTTGGCAGGCAGCCCTCTCCCCTGCCTTCTTGTAGTCCCAGGTGGGGTCGCTGGCCGGCCGCGTGGCCCTCTTTCCTCCTGTTTGCCTTGGCAGTTCTGTGTCTTTTTCCAGTATTTTCTCTTTCTCATCTGATCAAAACAACTCTCTTAACAAAATTTGAACATCTCCCCACGATGGGTTATACCCAGTGAAAATATTGGAAAACCCCCGAGCACATTTTTGTGCATCCTCCCTTAACCATTGGCATTCTACTGTGCCATATGGCCAAGTCTCTGGGATTCCAGGGTTGTTTTGTATAGCTGTGCAGTACTGGGGGAGGTGCATCAGCCTCCTCCTGCTCCCCCCCGCCTAACCCTACCCCCCTCCTCCCCTAGTCTTCCCTCCCAGTGCCTGGGGAAGCCCAGCATTGTGATGGTGATCATGCGCTAGAGACCGGTCACAGAGGATGGGGGCTGAACTGTATATTGCACTTGCTCTATTTTGCTATGGGTAACTTACGCTTGTAGTGTGATTAGCGCAGGTTACTGTATCGCTCTGCTGCATCAAGAACCTGTGTAACATCAAACCTCTTCCAGAAGTAAGTGTTGCTGTTACACATTTTGCTTTGAAACATTACAGCCTGCATGTGTGGGCTGTCAAAAGAAGCTTGTAGGAGGGTATTGGTCTCTGACCTGGGGGAGCAGGGTCCTGAACTCTTGGGTCCCTGGGAGGGAGGAGTATGGCCCAAACGCCTGTGTCACTGGGGAGAGGACACGCTGGACGCCTGGGTCCCTGTGGGGAGTGGAGGTCCTGAACACCTGGGTCCCTGGCTGGTAACAGGGTCGGGGATGCCTGGGTCGCTGGGGAAAAGGGCTGTGAGTGATCAAGCGGGGTTAACAAGGCAGGAAGTGCATGGTCTCGCAACTGCAGTGCTAGAACAAGGATCAGAAGAAAGTGGAGCCTTCCCAGCCTGTAAGTGCTAGGTGTACCCCAACCTGTGACTGGTGCAGGAGGACGGGTTGCAGGCATAGCTGAGCGTCCCTACCAAGGGGAAGTGCTTGCAAGGAAGCCGTCAGTTGCAGCTGTAGGTGGTAATGGTGCATTTAGCACTTACCCAGTTGTAGGGGCTAAATTAATATTGTCTGGTGGCTGTACCACAGGACCGTGGTTGTTACTGGGCAAAATGAATCTTCTGGGAATGGGGTTCCTGAAAGGACAGTCTTGGATAGAGAGCTAGGGAAGTAGGAAACTAGGAGTCCTCCAACTGCAGGAAAAAATCATCTCCACACGATTAAGCCGAGGAATCTCCTACAACTAGCCCCACTCCTGCCTAACAGCAAAGCAGTTAAGGTTCCTCAGTGTAAGCTCCCTGCTCCTGCCATGAAACCTGTGGCACATTAGTCAAACAATTAGAGCAATGGGGTATTACAGGAAAAAAAAAAAAAAGAAAAGAAAAACAAAACCACTCACCATCTAACAGCCCAGTATGGCCTGTTTAAGGAAAGGATGGATAGACAGATAGATAAATAGACAGATGGGACGTGCCACGTGACTCTTGACTATAGGACCTTAATTAAAGCAAGTGGCCCTTTAAGAGCCACCATTCCTTAATGTAGTAGAGCTAGCTAGTACAATAAATGAACGTGTTTTTCCGTGGATGGGCGTATTAGATAGAAAAGCTCTGCTCTTTCCAATCGCAATACAAGAGCAGGACAACCCCAGTTTTGCTTCGACTTGGGGTAGAATCCAATACACATTTAATGGCCCACCCCAAGGTTTTAGACCTAGTGCCACCGTTGCCTATGCGATTTGACCCAAAGAACTAGAGCCAAGCATCCTCTCACCTGAAGTAACCAGTTCAGAATATAGAGATGATACTCTCAGCAGAGGACCAGAGGAGGACACGGTCCACCAAAGTATGGACGCTACTGCCCAGCCATTGTAAGAGTTCAATAGTAGCATTCCCAACTCAAAGCGGCAAGGGCTGAGTCAAGAGGTCCTTTATTTTTAGGTAGCCGATGGCTAGGAGGATGGGAACCAGAATCTGTATTAACAGAACTACAAAATAAGCTGGCACCTTCTGATAACACAGAATTGCGAGCTGTTGGAGGACGGTGGGGGGTTTTGGAGCGCACATGTTCCTGGAGCCAGGGTCCTAGCAAGACCTCTGTAGGATCGGCTGAAGAAAAAAGCAGTACGGAGCTGGGAACGGAAGTATTGGGCAGCATTAACTGTTTGAAAAGAGGAGATTGTGACTTCCCAGCCTGTGGGTCCCAGCCACCCTATGCACTCATTTACACTGCACATAGCCCCAGGTTTTGTAGTGTGGTCTCCGTATATTGCTGCCTCGCTTTGCTGAATCAAGAACCCCATGTAACATCAGACCTCTTCAGAGAAGTAAATGTTGCGATTGCACATTTTGCTATTAAGCGTTGCACTCTCCGTGTGTGGACTATCTAAACAAACCTGGTGAGAGGGTACTGGCCTCTGACGCGGGGTCCCCAGACACCTGGTTCCCTGGGGGCAGCGGATGCCTGGATCCGTGGGGGGAGTGTGGTCTGGGTGCCTGCAGTTAAGGGGCCCTGGAGGCCGGGGTCCCTGGGCGAGTGCAGCTAAGAGAGGCAGCGCTGTGTGCAGCGCTTTGCACAGGAGGGAGCAAGGAAGGGGCCCATGTTTCCAGGCGGGGGAGCGTACGCTTCCTCAGGTATGGGGCCGTGGGAGTCACTCCAGCAGAAAGAGCTGTGGGAACCTGCCCCAGGCTGCTACAGCAGGATCCTGCCCTGGGATGTGCCCTGGGAACTGCAGCGGGATCATGCCCTGGGATGTGCTCTGGGACATGCAGCAGGATGCTGCCCTGGGCATCTGCCCCAGGACCCTGCCATGGGATGTGCTCTGGGAACTGCAGTGGGATGATGCCTGGGCTACTGCACCAGGATGTGCCGCAGGATCCTGCCCTGGCCCTTGCTGCAGAATCTGCCTTGGGATCCTGCCGTGGGATCTGCCCTGCCCCGCGCCGCAGCATCAGCCCTGCCGTCTGCCTTGAGCTGCAGCCCCGGGAGCGGCAGCGGCAGCTGCTTGGCAGCGTGTGTCGAGATGTGCCCTGTGCTCTGCCCGCGCTGCCCAGGAGGGGGCCGAGGCCAGGCCTCCGAGGGGCCCAGGTGTCCCAGCAACGGTGGCGTTGCAGAACGCAGATGTCGTGGCAACGGCGGTTTCGAACAGGCGTCTGTGTCCGTTACGGCGGTTTCGGTGCAGGCAGCTGTATCTATAACGGCAGCGTCAGAGGAGGCAGCTGTGTCCCTACCGGCAGCGTCCGAGGGAGCCGACGAGCGAGGAGGAGGCCTGTCGTCGGGGGACGCAGGTGGCGAGAGCGGCAGGCAACGGACACGGAGCCGTCGGAGGGTGCCGGGTGCCGAGGTAGTGCGGCTTGGGAGGAGCGGAGGTGTCCGGGCGGCGCCTGCCACGGGCAGGGGCTGCTCGTGGCTGCTCGCGGGGCTCGGCGAGGGGCTCGGGCTGGGCCTGGCAGTGGGGCACCTGGTTGGTAGCGGGAGGGCGCTGGCGGCAGCGGCTGGGTCCAGGGTGGGGCCGGAGATGGGGCCGGGGCCGGCAGCAGCGGCCGGGGCCGGAGTCGGGGCGGGGCCGGGGCCATGGGCCAGGGCTAGGGATGGAGCCGGGGATGGGGTCGGGGCCGGCAGCAGCGGCTGCAGCCAAGGATGGGGCGAGTCGGGGCTGGGGCCGCAGATGGGGCCAGGGTGGCACTTGGGAAGGGGACCGGGGCCGGGGCCAGGGCCGGACCTTGAGATGAGGCTGGGGCCAGGTCTTGGGCTGGGGCCGGGTCCTGGTCGGAGATTGGAGTGCAGACGAGATTTCAGTTGGGGTCCAGGTGGGGATACAGGACTGTGACCAGGTCGGGGATGGGGCTGTGGTCGGGGTTTGGATCAAGGGCCAGGTTGGGGGCCGAGTGAGGGTATGGAACTGGGTCTGGATCGGGCACGAGGCAGGGGACCTGGTCCAGGTCGTGGAACGGTCCAAGGTAAGGGTCCAGGCTGGGGACTGGTGTAGAGTCTGGGTCCAGGTTGGGAGCTGAGTAAGGAACTGGTCTGGAAACCAGGTCTGGGTCGGGGACCGGTCTGGGATCCTGGTCTGGGTTGGGGGCCAGATCGAGGACTGGTCCAGAGTCCAGATCCAGGTCAGAGATTGGGAGTGTATCCAGATTCGGGCCCAGATTACGGACTGGGTCGGGGACTGGGCAGGGGTCGGGGGCCAGGACAGGGCGTGTGTCAGGGTGGAGGTCCAGGCAGTAGGGCAAGGCCCCACAGGGTTGCAGTCCTGGGGAATGGGGAAAGGGCGCGGGGACACCCCAAACTCCCCCGTCAGCTCTGGGCAGCTGGACTGCTCCCAGGGACCCAGGTGTCCAGGAGGGGGCAGCTGCCCAGTGAGCAGCCCTAGTTTGCTGGGGGCAAGGGAGGAGAAGGGGGGAAAGAGGGGTCACAGAGGAAGAGTTAAGACAGAAGGGACACGGGAGGATGGCGTGTACTGAAGATAGACAAGAGATGGAGTGACAGCAGGGACATGGGAGGATGTAGGGGACAGGAGATACAAAGGATACGGTGGGAGAGAAGGCGCACGGAAGAATATAGGGGATGGGAAGAAAAAAAAAAGTGGGCCAAGGAAACAGAGATATCTGTAGGAAGAGCAGAACAGTGTTTGAGTTCTTCAGTGCTGACTCTTTAAAGCACCTCTGGCCCAAGGTTTGTGTGCAGATAGAAAAAGTTTAGGCTTGGTATTTGCTCTGCCAGATGCTTGAGCCATGGCCCTGGAGCAATAGCGAGCCACCAAGGTAAAAGCCTCTTTGCCTTGCCACGTGTATCAAGCTGGGATGTATTTCAGAGCAGATCCTCAGTCATATCCAGAGATTTATCAGGCTTGGTCCTTCCTCTCAGTTCAGACCTTCACCTTCAGGAGCTGTGGCTTTCTCCGGGCTCTTGCCCTGCTTGTCATGGGGTGGTAGTGGAGACCTCCTGGTATTTACATCCCTGGTCACAGAGAGGAGAAGACTGGTCCTGCTGCTCTGCAACAGGGCCCTAGTACTCAGATGAGGCTACAGAGCCTTTTCATTTACCAGAAATAGTTCTATGCTTCTGAAACAGTTTTTCTTCAAGAAAATAAACACAAATAAATGGAATCACTGAGCTACCCATCACAGTAGAAATTAGTTGCTGCTGATTTTAAACTGCACATTTATTCAAAAATATGCAACCTGGGAAGGCAGAAGCTCCTCTTTTTGACCAGATGTGAAAAGTGATTTGAAAACTGATCTCTGGGGTGATCTGGAGTGAGTTACTATTGCTCCCCTAATGTCAGCTACAGTATTTCATGTTAAACAGGCAGAAAATCCAAGAAAATTGGCCTGCAAGACTTCACTTTGTGTGTGTGTGCGCGTGCGCGTGAGAGAGATCTAGTTAGAAAATCCAGAAAATTCAAAAGAAATGGAAACATGGCTTTTTTTAAAAAAAAAAATGATTGATACTTGCTTTATTTTAGGCACATGAAAAGGTAAGTTCAGTGTCATTGCAAAGGGAAATACTATAAAATTTCCCTCTGGAGGAAAAAAAAAATAACATGCTGGAAAGATAGGAGAAAAAAGATTTCCCCCTTTCAGAGATGAATGCTTCAAAATACTTAGTTTTTTGATCATCAAAAAAAAATCTTAATTTTAAAAATAGATGAAGGCTGACATTTATGAATGTTTCTAGTCTTTAACACCTTGTTAACACCAGTAAGTATTTCACAAGATTAAGTGACTCTGTTTTAGTACATTTGGACTGTTGGAAATTCCAGTATTTGTACAGTTACTTTATTTTCATTTAAAGCTGAACCCCCAAGACTGTCTCAAATATGCAAGAAAACTGCTCCATGTAGAGAGCAAAGGATTCAGTTATGCAAATTCTGCACTTAAAATTAGAAGATGAGCTGGGGCATCCTGGCCTGTTTCTGAATTACTCTGTTGCCTTGGCTAACTCTGGGTTCGCATATTGTCTCAGGACGTGGTCAGTATGGAGCATTTTTAAGATGTGATGTAAAGTGTTGGTTACGTCTCTGATTTCTGAATCCCTTGGAATTTCATCTACACTGCTGGCCTCTGTGGGACCAAAACCTCATGGAAAAAAATGACTCGCAGCAAGTGTTGCAGAGAAACTGGCTTTTTGTTTTGCTGTATTTGTGCAGGGTATATTTTAAGAAGAGGTTTTTAGACGCTTGCATTGTATGTGCGATGACACTGGAGAGAAGCTTCTTCCACGCAAATTTTGGCATGTGTGGCATGCAGCAGCAGCCTGGTTTCACAGGATCCATAGAGGCCAGTATTGACTTTGAGCAAATATTTTTCAAGACCTTTGCAGCAACTATTTAAGCAATTCACTGCTATGGTTCTGCAAAAATGCCCTTGCTTTTCAGGAAGCAGAAATGACTTCCTCCAGTTGCTGGAAATGTTGTGACACACTGTGCAGTCCTCTCGTTTTATATCACCAGATGCTAGGCCACGTTGTCTTATAGTGTGCATCTGAGCCACAGCTAAGCATGAGAGAGAGCTTTAACAGCTTTATTTCTATGTCCTACACAAGAAACAACCCCATTCCTTTCTAAAGGATGAATTGCTTGGTAATAAGCAGGCAAGAAGAGCAGGATGAGCACTGTGAAGGCAAACAGTGGGCATAAACTTGGAACAGATGTGACTCAGATGTGGTACAGCCTTGGACTAGTGTCTGGAGGCCTTATAATTGCTTTCTTGGTAGAAAATAGGACCGTTTTGGGAACGGGTTTGCTTGCCTACTGTAATACAGCCTGCACTGATTTGCTGCAGGATGCATTACGAAGTAAATACATTTACATTTATGTAAATACATATTTACAAAAATCAAAATAATATAAAAAAGATATTTTAAAGAAAATATCAGACTGCTAGGGTTTATCTTTTCTCTAGAGAAAATCAGATAAATAGAAAGGAAGGAAGCCCATTAAAATAGGGTCCAGGATGCTTGGACTGAGCTCCTGTCTCAGACTTTCTCTGTGACCTTGGGAAAGCCACTCAATTTACCTGGCATTTCATATCTACCAACAGGGATGGTATTTTCTGCCTCCCTGTGGTGTTATGAAGTAGAATCCATTAGAAACTTTGGGACTTAAATTCAGCTGTGATGAGCAAGACATGAAAGTACTTAAATAAAAAAAGGGGGGGGAATTAAGAAATAGTTAAACGTAATGATTTATTAAAACATGAAAGCATAGAAAATCCTTCCTTTGCTCTCAAGTGCCAGCCCCCTACTAGCTTTGTGCTACTTGTTGCTGTAATTGGTTTTCTGACAGCTGGCTGTGAATGGCCCATTGCTATTTTCGGTGATGGCCTTTTTTTCCCCTTGGATTAAAGGCTGGTTGTTTCATCCCAGTAGTTGGAGGTCCAAGAAGGTCTTCTGTGCCCTATGGTAAGGTAGCTTTGAGCTAGGTCCCACTGGCTGCTGAGTCCTGCTGACTGGCTGTAGACCTCCAGGGACATCTAGTCAATGGAAACACCAGGAGCTTAGGTGGAAGCCAGGGAAATGAACTAAAATTCAAAAGCTTGGCTTTGGTTTGAGTAATGCTTGTCTTCCTGAATGGCTGGCCTCGTTGAGCCGCCTGACTCACTGAACAAGCAGCCTGGCCTTAATGCTGAGCTGGATTTGACTGCTAAGCCCCACATCTTCTGCAAGTGGAAATGGAGGGGGGTTTATTGATTCAGATTCCCATCTGGTGATGAGGGATCTGTTGACAGTTAGTCTTCTGCAGAAAGATAGGCTGAAACTGTGAATGTGGTGTTTCCTATGCCTTATACAAGTAGACTTTGCAGAATGGTGACTAATTTTTGCCTTGAAAATTTCTCCCTTCAGATCTACCTGGTGAGGCACACAGAAGAGAGGGAAAAAAGAAAAAAAAAGAAAGAAAGAAAGAAAAAAAACCAGGGCTGCTCATGAAACAGAGACCCGAGGTGGAAGCAATGATCCTAGGGGTATTTGGTGCAGTGAGAAGGACCTTGGGGATCCCTGTGGAATAATGATGCGGCACTGCAATGGAAGAGGATCTCCTCCAAGAAACTTAGCCCAGAAGTTTGATTCTGGAAAAGGAATCAGGCAAATGGAACGCTGTTTCACGGAGCAGAGTTGCTGAAATCTCCACTGGGGCAGACAGTCTTGACATCACATTTGCAGTATACATCATGTCTGCAGTATGAATCCTACTTGCATTCTTGGCAACTTTTTTTTGGCTTTGGACTGTGACACAGCCCTTCTGATCATTTTTTTTTGGTGTGAAAGCACCCTTTGATTTTCAGTTTACATTGAGGTGTGCTTTCTTTCCCCAGTTTCACAACAGGAATCACAGTGCTGATTTATAAACGTAGATTTGGAGAATGAAGGTCTGGAAAACATGACCTTTAAACTCAACAACCAAAGTGAACTAAGAGATGTTCTGCATAGGATTCAGGTCCTATCAATCCAAAATGCCTCTGCCACACATTTTGTGCAAGTACTGCTGTTTCTGCCTATTGTTACTGGGAGCAGAAAGAGTGCAATCTGGGCAGTGGGAGATGCTCATCTCTTTCTTCTTCTTGGAGTGCATGGTTCCAAACAAGCTTGTGTTTACATGCCCATCAAAATGCACTGAACACATTTACATTGTTGTCTGCAGAAAGTGTCACCAATAAAGTCACTTCATCTTCCTGTTCAAGCAGAATAGCTTGCAAAACGGTGCAGGCATCTGAGCTGCTTGCTGCGAACAACGTAGGTACACACACGAACCTGGGCAAGATTACAAAGACATCCCATTTAGTTTCAAAGTAACCATAACACCAAAGTTCAAAATCATGGTCCTAAGTACTAAGCAAGTTTGGTAGCTCATGTGAGATGCGTTTCTCTGCTCCAGTTCTGTACAGGGATGGCTTCAGTGCTTGAGTTTTCTGGGAATGAAATAAGCATGGTGGTGCCTTCTACAAATACATCAGCCCAGTCTTGCTGCTGATTTTGTACTGTGTAGTGTATGACTAGTTGGGCTTCAGTTGGGCCAGATAGCTGCAAAGCATTTAAAAGAAGTCTTTGAAAAATAGTATAGTAAGATAGACAGTAAGTCCTGCTCTGTTTTCATGGTCTTTTTTTTTTTCTGGGACATATGCCTTGTAATTTCCATTTTCCTTTTTTTTTTCCTTCTCTTTCTTTCAACTCTCGCATTGCCAGATGTCACCCAGAAATTTATAGCATTTGAACTGCCTGCCACAGGATGAAACATATTTGAAGCCTTCAGTCAAACTGCTGTCTTTGGACAGCCTTTTGTCACCAGCACATTTCTGCAGCTTTTTCATTTTTAGTATTTTGCTGCCACCTTTTAAGTTTATGTGACAAATGGCACTGGGAATGTCAACAACAACAAAAACAATGGTTAAAGGAGTTACTGAGCCATGGAGCTTTCTGGCTCGCTGCTTGCTTAAATGACATGAATGCAGGTGTGTGCAGAGTGCTGGTTCAACTCTTGCTATACAGAAAAGGCATTTCAAAGAAAAAACCTGCTGCTGGCACATCAGATGATTATGGGAAGCAGGATTAAGGTGCTGCCACTTGCTTCAGGGGAAACGACTGACTTTTGGAGAGTAACCAGGATCTGGTTTGCCTGCTCTGGGGGTGCTCGCTGTGAATGATGCAGCATGCTGGGAGCCTGAAAACCCCTGCCAGTTCTTCCGGGACATCTTCTGCTGTCTCTTGGTGTTTGTACTTTTGTTGCTTTTTTCCTCTTCTTTTCTTTTTCTTTCTTTCTTCTTTCTTTTTTTTTTTTTTTTTTTTTCTTTTTAAAAGAGGTCTTTTTTGTTGTCTCTGCTCTGGAATTAAAGGGCAAGAAAAAACTGTAAAGTTGTCACATATTGTGGACAAAATGTTGCATTTGTTGCAAACTGGTTCCCTTGATCTGAGGGCTTCTCTCATTTAGTGTGCACACTTTCCAGCAGCAAATTTTGTAACTCCTCTTGGACATGTCCAAGCAATGATTACTGGGTATCCAGCACTGCTTGAATAGTTTGAGGGTTACATGGGTATTTTCTACCCTGATGGGACCCCTTTCATCTTGAGCTTTAAACCCTCACACAATTTCTCTGACTTCCAGAGTACTGGATAAATCAATGCTTGGCTCAAAACCACAGGGATATCTTTTCAGTCATTTAAGTTCATTCAGTTTACCACAGGATCTGGAGTTGATAAAGTGTTAGAAGATGCCATAAAATGCATATGTAATGTTTTCTTTATGAGCAGTATAAGGAAGACAAGTGGCTTAAAAGAAAAAAAAATGTAGAGTTGTTGCTGTTGGTTATACTATCAATTACTTGTTCATGAAACTCAGATTATTTTAGAAGATGAAACTATAGAGGCTTGCAAATTCAGTCCACCAAATTTGTCTAGAGGTGGGGAGAAGAAGCTGAAGATAATTAATTGAGAAGTCTGACAAAAGCTGATAATATTTGCTAGGCCCTAGCTCTGTTTGTATCGTTAAGTCCGCATCGAAGAGCAGGTCTATTTGGTTAATATACGCATGGGTATGGAGCAATGATAACACCTTGTGGATGATGGTGCTTTGCAATTCCCTTGTGCAGTCATGTTCATTTTGTGAGGTTAAAATAAAACGACTTATCAACAAACATGTACAATGACAGACCGTGATTGCTGGTATGCTTTTGATGTGTCAAAATGGTGTATGTGTTACTCAGTAGAAGTGCATCTATGAGATATGTCATGGGGACATATTTCCTGGAGAAACAATTCCCGTTCTGAGCAGTACTGACTCTTTGGTGGTGCAGTGCTGCCCTCACGTGGGATTTTTTTAGAGCTATCCCAATTTTCAGCAGCAGCTTTCACTGAATTAGCACTTTTAAACTGATGCAGATGCGCTCTGAAAAAGGCCTGTGCAATTATCACTTTTCTGCTTTTTATGTAGTCAAAATCCAACTTGAACAGGTGGATTTATTTGAAGTGATTGAGCAAGGCAGCAGGTTGCCTGATAAACCGTGAGCAAATGCCATCTCTGCTCTGTGGTGGTTTGGCATCCTGCAAAGCAAAGCAAACCACAGCTCCTTCTTTCACCATAGCTGCCAGTCATGTTGAGATTGTCACAACCAACGGCCCTCAGCTGATTGCTAGTTCAGACTCTGCGTAGTGGTGCTGCTCATATGGACTCTGCAGCGCTTTTCATTTCTTCCTCTCAGCATGGACATTTGTGGGATTTGCTTGTCTCAAGTGAAACAGAAGAATTGTGGTATAAAGACAGATGTGATGGAAATGTACAAGGATGAGAATTTCTGGTGACCTTCTTGTCACCAGACAAGAAGATGTGAGACAGGACATGGAGGAATTCTGGAAGGATAAGCGGCTTTTGATTTGTTTTAGTGAACTTTTTAATGAGCTGTCGTTGTACTCTCCCTGGGTACTTGCCAACTATGCTGTTATATGCTCTCACGTGATTTTACACAGACAATGCAGCTTGATTGCAGCTTATAAGTATGACCGCTTGCACAATAAAGTGGGACATTCTCTAGCATTCACATTGAATGTGTGGTGATGTCTCATTTTCTTCGCGACAGACATTATAAAATATAGCGTGTACCTATGTGTGCTGTGTGTGTGTGTAAGTTTAAATTTGAGAACAGCTAGCTTGTCCATCAGGAAGCATTTGCAAGGCTGCCTTGATGCTCCTGTATGCTGTTTTAATGCACAGTTGTAACTGCAAAAATTTCAGTGGCCTTTAAATAAATCCCTGAGCAGCTTTCCAAGGCAGGGGTCAGCATAGACAGCCCTACACTACCACCTGTATAAGGCTGTTGGCAAAGCATCTGCACTCTGCATTCCTCCCACTTTTACAAACTCATTTGCAGTTCTGTAGCGCGTATTTCCTAAAATGTAAGTGCTGCGGCTTGATGCTTTGCTATGCTTTTCAGTGGACATGTTAGAAAGCTCCCCAGTGCATCTGCTCCATGTTCAGTTTGCGGAGAAAGCTGCATGGACAAAGCAGTGCGATTACCATGTAAAAATCAAGGAATTAAGGGAGGGAAGCCAAAGTGATGGCAGTGGTGTTAGGTAATGCCACAGCCACTTAGAGAGCGATGTGCTGAGGCTAGGGGGAAAGAAGAGATGTGTGCTCCAGTGAGTATGTCTTGAAACTGAAAATTTGGTCAAAGTTAGATGTTGGAGACAGATGTGTTTACTCCTTACCTTGCAGTCCTCCAATAATGTTAAATCAGTTTCTCTGGGTACTAGTGACAAGTAAAACCATATCTAGTAGTGCTGGCATGAGGTCCAACTCTGGCCATGAAAGGAAAATCAAGGCCTAAAGCCATCACAGAGAAGGCTCTTTGCTGAAACAGTATAAGAGACTTTGGATTATTTGTGGATGTAAATCTGGTTACAGAGCACCTGGTGGTTCTGAGGGCCCACAAAAAGGCTCCTTTGGCTCTGCTCCTTTTAATCAAGACAGGCCTCTTATCAACAAAGAGAAAAGAAACAAGACTATCTTCAAAACTCCCAAAGATCTGTAGCATTAGCTCTCCCAGAATATCCCCTGCTTTTCCTTGCTTAAAGCCCTCACTAGGTTGGCCAACCTATTGGCAAAGATGCATGTGCCCTGCTTTGTGAGGTGGATCCTGTCTCTCCCACACAGATGTCCATCTTCAAACAGCATCCCATGGTCATAGAAACTACAGCCCTGTTGCTAAGACCAGCTGTGCAGCTAGCTGTTGGCCTGCAGTATCCTTCCAGTCCTCCTCACATCCTTCTCCCTCACTCACAGGATGGAGGAGAGAACCTGTTCATTAGCTGCCAGTCTGATTAACTCAGAGAGAAACATTTATCCAACCAGCTGATCCTCTCAACTGATATAGCTGTTTATCTAAGACAAAGGCCACTTTCAAGTCCCCTTTGTTTTAGGGTAAATTCAGCTTTCTGTGCAACAGAGGTGGTCAGTCACTCCCTGCATTCTTCCCTAAGCTTCATGAGCACCTTGCCATTGCCCATCTCCCCTGACCTTTCTTCTATTGCATGGGATAATTGATTGGTAACGCTTCTTTCTGCTCTTTCATCATATTTAGCAGGTCTTGGGGTCTCCAACCAACTCCTAAGCCCACCACCCTACCATCTCCCAGCTCTGGCTTGTACAGATGAATTACTTGCAATCTGTCTTTACATTTTCATCGGTTTTTTTCATGCCACTTAGAAAAGGCTGTTGGGGCAAAGAAGAGGCTCTGCATCCCTCAAGGTTATTTCTTCTTCCCATATGAAGCCTTAAACACAGCAGGTACATGCAGACACTCTGGCTGCACAAGCCTCGGGGGTCAAGCCCTGTCCCAAAAGGTGGTTTACGAGCAAAGAGGAATAATCTCGTTTGTTAGCTATCAGTGAGGCAAAGGGTTTCCCAGCCTCCATCTCCTCTCACAAATTGTCTCAAGGTCTAAGTGCTGGTCTCTCTTATAAGGCTCACTTAAAGAGCCCTCCTGCTGCCCACAATTTCCTCTGGCTAATCAAGCATCCCTCTCCATTCAGGCCTAGTAACATAAATCCCCTACCCCTGTTCCATGTTCCTAATTAAGCTCATTAGTGCCTGTGGGCTTATTTAAAGCCTATTCCTGGGGATTTCAGGTGTAGATACTGCTCTCCTTTGGGCTGTAACCTCACCCATGCTGGTTGCCTGGAGAGGTTGTGTGGTCTCCATTCTTGGAGCTATTCAAAAATAGTCTGGACACAGTGCTGGGCAATGTGCTCTAGATGTAACTGCTTCAGCAGGGAGGTTGGACTAGAAGACCTCCAGAGGTCCCTTCCACATTTATGTCATTCTGTGATTTGGGTGGAATTGGGGAGAGGAGAGCCTGGGTTCCTCCTGCACCGTAACCTCACTGATTTTGCCTTTATCCAACCCAATCTGGTTGTGCAGAGGTAGGTTTGAGTCCTCTTCCCTCCTCCAGCCTCTCAGCTACTGCCTCTTGGGAAATAAAAGCTCAAAATTGGGGGTTGTCTGTGATCCTATCATGGTTACAGAGAGGCCTGTAGCCCAAAATGAGGAGTTAGGTGAGTCAAACACCTAAGAGGCAGCGGTGGGAAAGAAGCCAACCTAATGGGGTTTTGACTCCTTCCCAGTCAACCTGCCCTGCACAAGGTGGGGAGCCCTCTGGGAAAAGAGTGCTCAGACCTCCAAAGCCATCTGGGGGCTAAATGCGGACTAGGAGGAAGAGAGTACAACGAGCATTTAATCATGTGAGTAACCTTGCCATCCTGGTTAACATTTCATGCTACCAACACGCACCCCTTGTTCCTCCTCAGCTGCTGTCCCGAGAAGTGAAGCTCCCCCGGGCCCCCAGCCCAGGCACAGGTGCTGCTGCAGAGTGTGAGGGAGTGTGGGCTGGGCAGCGCAGGCGGCTGGCTGCCTTTGAGGAGGGACCCGGAGCAGCAACAACTGCCCCCGGTCCGTTATACCCCTGCGGTCTGCGTTCCCCACCCCTCGCACCACGGTCTGGACCAGTCATGGTGTCCAGGTCTGGGAGCTCCCTGCTCCCCATTGGGTCCCTTCGCTGTCTCCAGGTGGGCTGTCTCTTCCCTCCCCTTTCCGGCACAAACCGGCTCCGGGCCCTCTTCTCCTTCGCTGGAGGAAAGCCCGTCACAGCATCCTGAGCGCCGCCTGCGGCTCCAGCACGTGGACCGGTGCTGCCGGGCGATGGCTCTGGAGAGCCCCTGCCACACCTTCCTTCGTGCTGTGTGAGGGCTGCGCGTGGGGCTGCCCCGGAGGGCTCCGAGCGTGCGGACATGAGGACGTGGTCCCCGAGAGAGGTCGGGCTGGTTCCCGTGGTGGCTCCCACTGCGCCATGCGTGGTCCTGGAGCCAGGGCGGGAGGTTTCCCTGAGCTCTTCTCTACTCCCCAGGTTCCTCGGGGGGACGCGGCTGGGACTGGGGTGACGGAGATGATGACGGAGCGCAGCCCTTACCCACGTGCCCAGGACTGCCATGAACTTTCTGGGGGAGAAAAGCTCGAATTTGGGGATCGTCTGTGATCCTTTCATGGTTGCAGAGGGTCCTGTCCCAAAGTGAGGAGTTAGTTAGGTGAGACACGCAAGAGAGAATGGGCCAGAAAGAAGCCAGTCTACCAGGATCTTTACCTGCTCTCCCCCCCTCCCCCATCTGTCTGCCCTGTGTAAGGTAGGGAGACCTCTGGGAAGAGAGTGCTCAGGCTTCCAAAGCCACCCTGGGGCTCAATGGCTTCCAGGAGGAGGAGAAAATGTAAATGAAGAGATCTGGAGGGTAAAGAAAGGCAAAAGGGAGGGTTTGGGTGGGATGGCACAAAGCCTGCCCTCTGGGGCAAGAGGGGAGCTCCAAAACACTGAGTGGAGCTCAAAAAGCCAAGCAGAGGATCTGGGGGGCACAAACACAGGGAAGGAGGGATTGTGGGTGGGCACCTAGCCAAAGCCGGGGGGTGTGTGCCCCTCATTTGGGGGTGCCCTCAGGATGCCATCCTGAATCTGTTTGCTCAGAGCTGTGCCCTGGGCACTGACTCCGGCCTGCTTGGTGGTAAGGCAGTGCAAAATAAACACAGAAACGGCCCCAAAAGGGTAAATGCCAGGAGGTTTCCACAGAGGTGAGAAAGGGAGAGCCCAGAATGTGTCAGTGCTGCTAATAATACTACAATTCCCGTATCTTGTTAAATTTCTAATAATTTGACTTTCCCGGTAGATTTCTGTCTGAGGAGTATTTAGATCATGTGAGTAATCTTACAGTCCTAGTTAACATTTCGTGCTACCAACACTCACTTCTGCTGCTTCTTTTTATTAACTTTTGTTGCTCTTACTTTATGGTGTATAGTAAAGTTCCCAAATATTTCCTATGTATCCCCAGAACTGGCAGTTCTCGTTATTTCCATGCCGTTCTGCTAACATTTCCTTTAGTATTTCTTCCTCCAAAGTGCTGCCACCGATTTGTGTTCCGCAAGGATTCTGATTATCGGTGTTTCCATGCGTTTCCCTCCCCATGCGGCTACTTCCATTGCCATTGCGAGTGTCCCGGGACAAGGGACCTGGCTCCGGCGCCCTCTCCCCATGGGAACGTGCCCTGCCCCGGGGTGACAACCACCACCCTCCTATGATGCCCGCGCGCGGCCGCAGCCCCGCAGTGTCCGGGAAGGCGGTGAAGGGAGCGGATGGGAGCGCGCGGAGAAGCCCCCCCGAGCACGCCCATGCCTTTCCCTGCGAGCCCCCGGGCAGTCTCACATGGCCGAGGCATTTCGCTGAGGTCTCCCCATGCCATGGTAGATCTGGGTAAGCGGGACAGGGCCGCCGGGTTGCCAGGGGCGGCTGGCACAGAGACCCTCACGCCTTGCCTCCGTCCCACAGGATGGCAGAGAGACGCCCCTCCCAGCTGCCCCAGGGTGGCCTGGGCAGATGAGGAGGTAGAAGCGGAGGAGGGCAGGCTGTCTCCAGCGCCCGCGGAGAGCAGCTGTTGGATGCTGCCCTACAGCCTGTGTGTGCTCCATCTCCTGCGGATCAGTGAGTGACCGGGCAGGGTGAGGGGCTGCTGGCTGCGGCACGGCGAGCCGGCACGGCGAGCCGGGCTGAGGCCTCGGCTTTTCCCTCTGACCTGCCCGGCAGCCCCTGAAGCTCCACCGCCTCTCTTTCTGCCTCAGGTCCCAGCACGCCCAGAGAGGTGGCAGAAGCCCTGGGCTGCATGCACGCCTATTCTGAAAGCAGAAGGAAGGTAACCATAGTCGTTTCTGTTTGGGCTGGTACCAGTGTCTCCTGGGGGGTTCCCGTGCCTTCATGTCGTGATGGGTGCCGCTGCATCTGCTCGGTGCTCAGAAGCCCCCCCCCCCCGAGGGGTGCCGGCTGCACAGAGCTGCTCCCTTGAAGGTGTGCCACACACTAGTACAGGCCTCGCGGTGCCCTGGGGCTGCCAGCCATGCCCCTGTGCCTCTCAGGCCCTCTGCTCTGTCTCTCTTCTCCTTGGTGTCAGGAAGCAGCTCAGAAGCTGCAGTTTCTGTCTGCAATCCGTACCCTCTGCAAGGCTTCTCGCAGAGATTTCTCCGTGTGGCAGTCCCTTCACTTCTGCAGAGCCGAGTTGATGGAGCGTCTCATGGTGAGGGGACGCCCAGCAGGCCTGGGGACGAGGGCATGCCAGTGGGGCACTGTCATGCCAGTAAGGACAAGCCGGTGCAGACCTTCCCACTACGGGTCTCCAGGAGCCCCTGAGAAGCCCTGCGAGCAGGGCCCTGGGCGATGAGGGGGCTGCTGTGCTGGGGGCACCTGGGCTTCACCAGCCCTGCAGGCTCCTTGCTGGGCACTGGCGGTTCCCATGCCCCATTACAGCTGTGCTCTCCAGGCGCTGCTCTGCGAAGAGTCCATTAAACACCTGGCCAATGCAGTGAGGCAGCAAGTGATGCTCACCGTTGTTGCCATGAGGTACCCAAGTGCCCCAGCCCCTGGCTTTGCCAAGGCCTCCCCGCCAGACAGCCCCTGTGGCAGCTGTCTGAGCCGCCCTGTCCTGGAGGAGTCTCAGTGCCACATGCTGAGCGTCCACTCCTGGATCCTGCCTTGGGCCTGAGGGTGGGGGAGATGGGAGGGCAGATGAGGCCCTGGGGCCTAGTTCCTAGCATCTCCAGATGTTTCCCTCAAGTGGGGGTGAGGCAGGAGATGCAGAGGGCATCGGGCCCCACCTGCCAGCACTGTCTTTGGTGCCTGGGTTTGTGTCTTGGGGAGGGTATGGGGGGTGGAGGAGGAGGTGCCTCCAGGCACACTCCCCCGCCTCACGTGGGGTCTCCCATCTCTGAGGTTTGTAGGTACCTCTGTCAGCACCAGGATCTGAGAGGTGCCTTTCTCTCCTTGCAGTGAAGCGAAGCTTCATGTGAGGGGCGAAGTGCAGAAAAGGCTTCTGCACGCCTGCTTCTCCAGTGTATTCCAGCTTCCTCCAGAAGAGGACATGGCAAACCTGGATGCTTCCCTCTACTCCAAGGTACGTGCTGGCTGAGCTCTGGGCAGTCTGCCAGGCCCTCTGCGCTTGGTGCCGGCTGCCCTGTGCTAGCAGGGGCAAGAAGTGCCACCGCCCTCTGTCCTCCTTGCAGATCATGGATGCTATGGATAACATGCTGCAGTTGCTGGTCCTCAGACATCCCATGTCAGGCCTCCAGGAGATGCAGCACATTTTGCAGGTCTGACTTTTGCTTGGAGTGGCTGGGGCTCCCTGGGATGAGGGCAATGGGAGGGGGAAGCCTTGCACACTACCTCTGCAGGCCAGGGCTCCCGCCAAAGCTTGCCTTGCGCTAAAGCTTGCCTCACGCCAAAGCAAGGGCAGGAGGTGGACCCTCCTGACGAGGCCCCACACAGCTGGCAGCCCCTAGGTTGCAGGGCAGAGCAGCAACTTTCCTCTTCCAGGTCCTGCTGTCGTTCACAGACTCCCAGCATGCAGCCACTCATAAGAGGGCAGTGGTGCGGATTGCTGGGCTCACCGACTTCCTCATCAACTGCTTGTCCTTGCTGAAGGTAAGGAGCCTGTGGTCCAGGCAGCTTCCAGACACCCCGTCAGCCCTTTCTGGTGGCTGGCAGCCCCCTGTAACTCTAGTCATCACTGCCCTGGGCTGCTGCCCAGCTGCGGTGGGAGCCAGGGCTGCAGGGTCCTCTAAAGCTCTGGCTCCCTTGGCCTCCAGCCCTGGGTGGGCTCTGGCTGCCAGGCTTTGGTGCCGACCAGTGGCTCACAGCTCTGGTGCCAGTGCTACCTCCCTCCCCCAGAACCAAGCTGATTCTCGCTCGGCAAGAAGCAAGGACAGCAACTCAGCCAGCCATGGAAACCTGCGTCTTTCCATCACGGGGAAGCTGGTAGGATGTCTTGCCTTGTGCTGCACTTACAAGGACGAGGGGACCAGTCATGGAGCAGCTGATGCCCTGTGTCACTTGCACAAATTCCTGCTGCAGCAAAGAAGTAAGAGATTCTGCACCGGCCTCAGTCCTCCCCCATGCAGACACCCAGGCAAGGCCAGGCGAGCCACGGCACTGCCTCAGCGCCCCTCTGCTCAGCGAGAGGAAAGAGCAGAACATGCCCCTGTCGCCGGCGCAGGCAGCAAGCGTGCTGTGTCAAGCCTGGGACCCACAGAGCCCGGGCTTAGTGGAGTGGGTGCCTGAGCAGCAGGACATGGCTGCTGAGCTACGCATCTGCTTCCCCAGGCAGGGAGGGGACATGCATGCATGCAGTTCCAAAGATTCCTCCCACATGCTGTCAGTGCGCCATCTCCACCTCGCTGCCCTTCCCGCTGACTGCCCTGTGTTTCCCCTCCTGCGCAGGCAGGGAAGTGACCCAGGACACCCCTGAGCATCTGGAGCTGCAGAGGGACTGGGAAGCGGCCAACACCTTCTGGGTTCCATGGTCCATCAGTGCTGTGGAAATTGCCATGGTAAGGCGCGCCTCCCCCGGGGGCCTGGTGGCCATGGGGTCGGCATGAGGCTTGCATGAGCAAAGGGGCCCTGAAGCAGTGGGGCTAAGGGGGGCTCACGGTCACTGGGGAGAGGGCTTGCACTGTCCCTGCACAGGTGCTAAGCGAAGGCTTCTCCCCTGGCTGCCAGCAAGCTCTGGTTCCCCTCCACATCGGCGCACAGGGGCCCTGACCTCCTCCTCAGTACTGTCATTCAGCTCCGTGTGACCTCTCTATCATCTTCTCTCTGCTCCTTTCTCCCACAGATATTTAGGAAATTTCTCCAGCCCTCTGAGAGGGCAGATGTCATTATTGTGGCCATCCAGGGCATGACCACCTCCAGCACCTATGAGACACAGGCAGCCGCTTTCATGCTGGACGTGCTCGTGCCAGACGATGCCTCCCAGCTGGAGCACGTAAGTAGGCTGCGACGGGGGTGTGCAGGGCTGGAGCCCTCCTGGGGCCTTCTCGACCCTCTGAATCCAGGTGCGCCAGGCACCCGGCACCCTCTGAGGCCAAGCAGAGGGCGGCACAAAGAGAAGAAAACTCAGTGGGAGCTGGGGAAATGACTGTGCTCCGGCAGCAGCCCCACTCTCAGATGTGCTGCCTCCAGGTGCCAGGCATCGTGAGCTGCATCTGCACCAGCCTGATGTCCATCAGAGACGTGTCTGCCCAGCAGAGCCTACACAAGGCCCTTGTCCAGCTCACTTGCATGTACCCCAGTGAGATGGTCAAGAGCCTCTTGTGCCACTCACCATCGTGCAACAAGTAAGCGGCTCAGCTGCCTCTAGGGCCTGGGGCTCACCAGCCTTCAGAGCTTGTGCTGTGTGGGCGGAATGACGCAAAGACCCTTGGACTGCCAGACCCCAGACGATGGGGGCCTGGGGTTGCCCAGCTCAGAGCGCTGCACCTGAGGCACCTTGCTGACAGAGTGCTCTGGGTCTGCAGTCCTGCCATAGTGATGTGGAGACTGATGGTCTCTGAGCCTACGTCTGCAGACAAGGTGCTGCATGAGCTCCTCAGCTTGGTGGAGGACTAGCCCCTGCACAAGACACTCGCCTCCAGCTGGAATAAAACAATCCTGCTTTCCTTGGCGGTGAGTTTGTGGACAAGGGCTCGCTCATCCCCAGGACCGCATTGGCTTGCCTGGGTGAGAGGCAGGGCCCCTCTGTCCTTCCCCACATGCCCCCAGGCCAGGACATCTGCCGGGACACACACACACAGCCCCTCAGGACCGCAGCTGGCAGGGTTGTGCCCAGTGCCAGGCCACTGCAGTGCCAGCACGCCGGCATGCTGAGTACTGCTTGGGGCTCTGTGAGTACCAAGACGGAGCCTGTGGGAGCAGCCCTGTGTCCTCTCCCACCTTTGCATCTCCTTATCTTGTTTAGAAGGCTGGAAAGTTGGGTTAGGGGCAGGGGTAGAGGGCAGAGCAGGGCCAACACACAGCTCGGGCAGGCTCCGAGGGCTGGGAAAGGGAAGCCAGAGGCAGGTGCTGGATGCCTGAGACCCACCCAGGGGGAGGATTGTGGCAGCCCAGGCAGGTTTGTCACGGGCATGCTCAGGACCAATGGTGCCTTCTTCGGCCTGCCAGAGAGATGAGGAAGCACCCAGGAGCCTTGTGTTTCTGCCTCTTCCACCTGCTGGCACCACTGCTTGGCAGAAAGAAGCCCTTTGGGCACTTCCCCAGGACAGCTTCCCTTGAAGAGGTAAGCCTGATGGCAAGCAGCACCTCACAGAGGCACCTCTAAGCATTGTCTTGTGCATAGAGGCTGAGTTGTCTTGCACCTCAAGCTGGAAGAGGGGAGCAGGCCTTGTGGTGTGCCTTGAGGTGAAGTGCAAGGAGGCGTGCAGGGGAGCGCCCTGCACCCCTGCTGCCTCTGGTCTGGGCTGTGCCTGCACCTGGTGCCCTTGTCCGGGGCTGATGGTTGGAGGCAGCGCTACATGATGCGGGCTGTGCTGCCAGCGACTCTGTGTTACGTGTGTTTCAGCTGCTGCTCGGTGTGGACCTGAGGGGAGAGGAGGACCTCTTCCTCCAGAGTCTTCCAAGGCAGTGCCTGATGGAGCATGGGCTAGTACTCAGAAGCCTCATGATGTTAGAGAATTGCTGTGAGAAAAAACCTTGCAAATAGTTAACAAGACTCAAGGACAAGGGAGAGAGAAAAACAGTACTGCAAAGGATAACCAGCTCCAGCTGAATAACCTTGATGAAACCACAGCACTTTGAAGAACATGAAGGGTAGGTAAGACAAAAACAGCAGAATAAGCCAGAAGTGACCTTAGGTTCATTAAGGCTTATTAGCATATTAAACTACACACCCCTAAATGAATAATGAGATGGAAATGACATGATAATGATGTTACCTCCTCTTCTTCGCTTCCTGTGCTAATTAACAAGAATGTGAAAGCGCAAGCACAGAGTGATTACCTGACGTAATGAAACTGTAACCAATAGAAAGATTTGGATAAAGTACTCCCTGAAAAGTGTGTATAAATCAAGAATGAGAGAGGGAGAAGGTGTGCTAGCTTTGTGGATTTACACCTAGCACCCATCTCAGCGCAGAAATGAAAGAAACAAATATCTCTACCCTGCGTGTCTATTGGTTGCTTGCACACCGGGTAACAGAACCCAGATTTTGGACAACAGTTTGGCGACCCAGGTGGGGCTTGCCAGAAGGCCTTGCCTGGATCATCTTGCTGTTCCTGACAGTGGACTGGATCAGATTGAGCTCCAGCGCGCACCGACCTGTTGATCGAGGAGTCCTCCAACCTCCCTCTGAAGTTGGGACGACAAGAGACTCAAAGGTGCAATGCCAACCAGAGATATTTGTGCCAGGGCGAAAGGAAGGGTGAATCTTTGGATTGGTGAGTATAACATTTACTTACTTCCGTGGAAGATTATGTTGGATTATGTCGCATGTAGAGGCTTGGCAAGGGTTGCCTTAAATTGACCAGAGGGGTCAGAGCTGAGTGCGCACAAAGGTACGGGTATAAAGGTATTTCTAGGCAATGAGGTTGGTATTTCTAGGTAATTGACATGGGATCAAGCCAATCCATGATTCCTCCCTGTAGCCCTTTGGGTTGTATTTTGGAACACTGGGATATTTTTGGAGGAGATCGGATGACAAAAGAAAGAATGAGAGGATATTGTAATCAGTGGTGGCCAATGTATAAGCTGGACTGTGATGAGCAATGGCCAGAAAATGGGACCTTGAGCTATAACACTATGTTACAATTACTGCTGTCTTGCTGCCGGAAGGGGAAGTGGGATGAGATGTCCTATGTGGAGGCTTTTATGTCACTATATAGGGAACCAGAAATTCAAAGGGAATGTGAACTTACAAGTGAAGAGGAATCTGTAATGGTTGCAGTAGAAAAGAAGGAAGAGAGCGAGTATTGTGCTAACAGGAAAATTCTGAAAGGAGAGGAGCAGGACAATGTGCAATCACTGATTATGCCCCCCTCTTGCAGAAACAATTCCACCTCAGTTGAAGAATCAGCCCCCCCGCTAGAAAGCGAAGAGTCCAGTCCTATTTCTGGCCGAACTAGGAGACGGAAACAATCTGTTATACAGGCTCCTTTGAGACAAGCAGTGGGACCAGAAGGGCTGCCAGTATTTGTATGTGTTCCTTTTACAACCTTGGGTTTATTAAACTGGAAGCAGTCTATTGGATCATATAGAGAAAATCCTGAGAAGCTGCATCAACTTTTGGAGACTATTATGATAACTCGTAATCCTAACTGGGGAGATGTGCAGGCACTGTTGAATACTTTCCTGACAGTAGAAGAAAGGAGGCTGGTAATTGGTAAGGCAAAAGAAGAGGGTGAGAGAAGGGACAGAAAGGGGGATCCTGAGGTCTATTTACCCACCAGAAAGGATCCAGAGTAGGATCCAAATAGGAGTGGGGGTAGGGAGCAAAAAATGCGACTCTGGTCAAAACAGAGCTACAACCAGGAGCGAAGCCAGTTAGGGTGCATTAGTACCCTATCAAGCTAGAAGCACGTAGAGGACTGGAACCCCTAGTTAATGCCTTCTTGCAATACGTCCTGCTTAGAGAGTGTCAGTCTGAATTCAATATACCAATCCTGCTGGTAAGGAAACCTCATTCCCAAGAATATCGACTGGTCCAGGACCTAAGGGCAGTGAACCAAATAACAAAAGATATCCATCCAACCGTGCCAAACCCATATACTCTTTTAGCCTCGGTGCCTGAAACTAACAATTGTTTTACAGTGCTAGATTTAAAAGATGCTTTTTTTCTGTATTCCTGTGTATATAAGTGTGTATAAATCAAGAATGAAAGGGGGAGAAGGTGTGATAGCTTTGTGGATTTAGCACCTAGCCCCCATCTTTGTGTAGAAATGAAATAAACAAATATCTCAACCCTGTGTGTCTATTGTTTGCTTGCACACCAGGTAACAGAACCCAGATTTTGGACAACAACCCTAGAGCTCAAATGTCTCTGAGCTCCTGCTCCTTGGAGCATGCCATCTTCCCCTGTGGAGACAGCAGGCTCCAACCACTGACTGTGCAGCACCAGCATCCTGCATGCATTGCAGAGGGCTGGAGCAGAGCAGAGATCAACCACCTCCTACCTCCACAGACCCCCAAGCCTACCCTGCTGAAATGGCCAGTCCCACCCAGCCCTTTGTGCAGCCAGGAGGGAGCAGGCAGGCCAAGTGGATCAGCTGCCAGTTGGTGGCCAGAAATGTCCCAAAGTTGCCTGAAATCTCTCTACCCACACTGCTCCTGCTTTGCACGGGGAGCAGAGTCTTCCTTGCCTGTGGCAGGGATGGGAGCTCACTGCCCCAGGCATGCCTTCTTCTACCCTCCTGCCCCTGATCAGCCTTGCAGATACCCTCCAGCTTCTCCTCACTTTGGTCCTTCGTGTGCTGCCTGATGAGCGCGAGGCACATACACAAACACATCTTGCTCCCCAGCCCACTCCCAGCAGCACACCTCTCCCCAGGCCCTGCCCAGCTGACCACACGCCCTCCAAAGTATTATGTTAGCCAACATCCACTGCTCAGCCCTACACGGCTGATATAGGTTCACCTAGCTGTCCCTTCCTCACCATTCCTGGGGTCTCATACAACAGGCTGAAGTCTCTGAGCACCAGCCCTGGCATCACCGAGCAGTCACACCACAGGTGCCTTCCAAAGAGATTGAGGACATCATCGTCCTCTCAGCAAAGGTCTGGGCAAACCAGCAGCTGAAGCACATGTTGCAGTGAAAAACTGACGGAGCCAGCGGGACTCCCTGCATCAGGCAGTGCAGCATGCCACCAGCAGCTCTGGGCTGCTCAGATGCTCAGATGCTCCTGAAGCATCAGAGCTCACTTAACGGAACTCAGGATTAGCTCACAATTCATAGAATCATCGAATCATAGAATCAGTAAGGTTGGAAGGGACCTCTGGAGATCATCTAGTCCAACCTCCTTGCTCAGCAGGATCACCTAGAGCATGTTAGACAGGCTTGCATCCAGGCCAGTTCTCACTTCTTATACTTCCTCTCCCAGCACCCCAAGCCCCAGGCCAGGCTTCCGCCCCGCAAACTCCGACCCAAAGACACATGGCCCAAGAGCTGCCTTGCTGCCCTGCCAGAGCCACACATCCCGGCACTTCTACAGCACCTCTCTGCACTGCCCTGCTGCCACAGGGGCAATAGGGCGAGCAGGCGCCTGCTCTCCCCAAGACCTTTCCACAGGGAAATGCTCTAAGGGCTACCATCTTTTGTGAATCAGACTTGCCACACAAAGTGCAACCTGCCCCTCACAGTTTGGTCAAACTTGGCCTTGGAAGAAACTCCCCCATGCCCCAGACACTGTCAAGTCTGCTACTGCGTCTGAGCAGATCCTGTAGGTCACACAGGCCCCATTAATTATGAGGTTTCCATACCAGCTTTCTTCTTCCCAGAGCAGCTCTTACCGCTCAGCCACCTGCACGCCCCAACTGATAGTGCTCACAGGGGGCAGCCCCTTGCTGGTGGTGGGCACCAGCCACTCTGGCCACTGCTGCTTCTGGCCCGCAAAGTCTGCCCAGGGGCTCTCAAGGGTTGGGGACCAGCTCAGTGTTCAGAGGCACAGGCCACAGGCTGGGAAGAGCGACCAGTAGAGACCTTCTGCAGCCAAAGAGCTGAGACCCCCGAGCATGTGGGTATATGCGTGGCTGCCCTCTTCTCTCCCAGAGCAGCCTCCTCCCAAAGCACACAGACAGCTGCACTCGCAGTGGCTCCTTTAATCTCGGGGCATCCCTAGAGCTGTACTGGAGCTGGTCTTGCGTGGCAGGTGGAGAAAGCCTCTCAGCCTCTTCCCCACCTTCCACCATTCTCTTCTTCCCTGGTCTCTTCTGCCTGGATCCCCATGCCTCCAGCACGCAGCAAGGGAGCTCCTCCGGGCCCCCCTTTTAGGGTAGATAGGGCTCAAGCAGCCCTCCAGGAACAGAGCGCTCACACCCCACAGCCAAGGCATGGTGGAGCTTTGCTCACTCCCTGCTTTGGGGCACTGATCACATGCCCTCCTACACCTCCCTCCTTTCTCTGTGCCCATCCTGCGCAGGGCTGTGCCCCTCGCCAAGGGCTTCTGCTGCTTTAGGGCAATGACACAGCTCTGCTCAAAACCCCACAGCCCTTCTGGACCACTGCTCCCTTGCTCACAACCCTCACGGTAAACCAGCTTTTTCTTACCTGTTCACACAGTGTGCTGCACTTCATCTTGTGCCCCTTGCCCCTCAGTGTGCTGCATCTCAGCCCCATTGCCTCTGCCATGGACCTATAGGCAGGGCCAGGGTGACAGTGGGACCTGGTGTTTGCTCCACACACAGGTTAACAGTGCAGACCATGAAAGCCCTGCTGTGCTGCGCTGGCTATGAGGACCAGGTCCTGGCCATGGCAAGGAAGGGCGCCTGGGACATACTCCTCAGCGCTGAGACCCAGCACATGGGAGTGGGCTAGCTGGCCAGGTGAGAGCCCCCTTATGCCCACACTGCCCCAGCATTTCTCCCCTGCAGACAGGCTGCCTCCCAGAGCCTGCAGGGATGCCCAGCCCTCCAAGAAGGGGGCTGCAGCCTCTGGGCCTGTGACCAAGGCACGGCTGAGTAGAGCAACCAAGGCAGCTCC
Organism: Rhea pennata; assembly: GCF_028389875.1. NCBI lineage: Eukaryota > Metazoa > Chordata > Aves > Rheiformes > Rheidae > Rhea > Rhea pennata. The sequence goes on along the minus strand of NC_084670.1, from coordinate 36,103,371 downwards.
TGCTCCATTGGTGCCCAGCTCTGCATGCTGCTGGGGGAGAGGTTGTGTGAGGAAGCACCAGAGAGGATGGTGGCCAGGAGCAGTGCCCTCCCAAAGCCCTAGAGTGCCTTCCCGAGGGGCCTGGGCTTGTGCCACCAAGTGCCCCAGGGTGTGCGTGCACAGGCAGCCCCGGCAAGGGCAGCACCACCATCTTCAGAATATATATCAAAATACACATCACCTGTTTCTCCATACAGCTTGTAGACTTGGCATATGTAGGCCAGAGACTGAAACAAGCATTCAATCTGTTCTTATTACCAAACGCAGTGCTGTTGTTCTGTCTGTAAGGCATTCCTCTAGTACTTACATATGTTGTCATGTACAATGTAAATTAATTTGGCCAAATTTCTCACTATATTAAAAAATGAGTGGTAATGCAGTACTGTGGAGGAGCTCCAAATGTTGGCCTGTTAGGCCTGCCCCATGCTGTTATGGTGGCCCTTACTTGTGCCCAAGGGATATTTGGATCAAGAGGCTGCCAGAGGGTTGCTTTTAGTCCATGCTGGACCCTCTTGTTCCCTTCTCTTGCTCCGCAGGGGTCTGAGTGCTAGGGCTGGCAGCAGTGCTCTCAAACTCAGTAAATCAAGTCAGACACTGGTCACGCAAATGCACTAGTTTCTGGATATAGCATATGGCTGACTCTCAGGCAAGAAAATGTGTACGTGTGGCAAGTTAAACAGTCCTGCAAGAACAAGGCTGCTTCCAACAGCAGTGGTTGGTGACCTCTCTGCAGAAGGGGCGTTTTGGTAATGCTGAGAAAACAGGTTTGCATGACTGCAGGAGGCCGCAGTCCCCCATGAGTGCGACGCTTGCTCCTGGCCCAACGCCCGTGTGACAGCTCCAAAGAGCAGTATTAGGAAGAGGAGGCAGTGGGATACCGACAGCTTTTATAGGAACATACAAGAAATCAGTGCTCAAGAGGCTTCTGTTAAAGGTGCAAACCTTTCCATTCCTATGGGAATCTGACTTCCCTGAAGGTCAGCCTCTTCAGCGTTGTGCCTATGGACTACAGCTGTGACACTACTGCTCAATCAAGATGTTTCACCTGTTAAATACAGTCACAAATGAGGGATGAAATCCAGCCACTGCCTAAATGCCTTAATGCTAGTGTGCCTGAAACCACGGCCTTTCAGGCATTCTTGCTCATGGAATTGCTCAGAGATTCGTAGCACCATTCAGAAATGTGCAACTCTAACACAGGTGTGCAGAGAGAGGAACGAAGGGTGAGAACTGGAAAACACTGCACAGATGCAGATGGGAAGTAGTATTGAGTGGTGTAGTAATGACATTAGAGTCCTTCTCAGAGGCACAACACACAGCTGTGAGTATGGTGACATAGTATCTCTTTAGGGTTTTAGCATTTAGAAACTCAATACACCTCTGTCATGGTGGAATAGGGAAGCTTGTCACTGTGAATCCTCGTGGGGAGTCAGTGCTCAGACGGAAGAGCCTAGTTATCTGTCAGTGCCATTTGAGGAGAAAAAAGAAAACTTTCTGAGAAAGAGTTGGAAGCTGTTTGGACATTCCTACGGTCAGCTCAAGGTGAACTTCCAGGTTTCCTTTTTCCAGTCTCTTTCTATAGCACAGCGGGAAGAGAGGCCACACACATGACTGTAGAAGAGACCCAGAAGTCATTTTTAGACTCATGTTCATGCAGTGGAGACTAAGGGAGGTGTCTCATACACTGAGAGTTTCTAGCCTTGTGTAGAAGAGCCCTTGCTGCTCAGCTTTGCACGGGCTTTCACAGCCCTATGTCCTGCCCCTACAGACAGGATGCACCCTCACTGCTCTTGTCCGGCATGTGCTGTGTGCCTTGGTTTAGCACTGTGAGGTGCTCAAGTCTTCAGGATTATAGCGCATATCTTGGCCAACTCTTTTCCTGTCATGCTACCCAGAAAGGGCTGTTCCCCAAGCTCAATGAAAATGAGCCATGGGGTCAACACATGACTTAGAGGAAGAGAGGGATGGCTAGCAGGTGGGGCTGATGGGGCCTTGTGGTCACTGAGGAGAGGTCTCGCGCTGTCCACGGGCTGGGACTAGCCAAAGGCTTCCCTCTTGCCCCCAGAGCAAGCTCTGCTTGCCCGCAGGATTTGAACCCAGCCATGCAGCTCTGGCCCAGTGCTGTCGCCCTGGCTCTCCAGGGGTCACTGCCAGTGCCAGCACTGCCCCACACCTCTCTCCAGAGCTGCTTGCTGCTCAGCCAAGCACCGCTGTTGGGAAACGGGGTGTGATGTCTCTGTCTTGGCTGCCCTCCTGTCTCTGGCAGATGTTTAGGGAATGGGCTAGGATAGTGTAGTGGTTATCCCATATGCTTTACATGCTGAAGGTCCTAGGTTCAAGCCCCAGTGGAACCAGCATCAGGAAACCTTTGGGAGGTTGGACTAGATGACTTCCAGAGGTCCCTTCCAACCTTACCGATTCTGTGATTCTGTAACACCTCCAGCCCGCTGAGAGGACAGAGAGGTCCTCCTGAGAGGACAGAGGTCCTCCTCACAGCCATCAGGGGCACGAGTTCTAGCAGCACCCATGAGGCACAAGCATCTGGATGAGCTTGTGCAGAGGATGCCGTCTTTCTGGAGCACGTAACTAGCCTGTAGGTGGCATGGCTGGGACTCGAGGCCGCTGAGGTTGTTTCCCTCTGACTCCAGGTCTGCCAGGCACCCAAAACCCTCTGAGGCCAGCATAGAGCGCTGCGGGGCGCTCACAGGGGTGGAGAAGGACAGGAATGGGGAGGAGCAGTTGGGGGCAGCAGACAAGGATGGGAGCAGCCCTGAGGGCACCCGATCCTCATGGGGGCCCTGCAACACCTCAAAGGCAAAGAGAGGTTTGCCCAGGGAGGCGAGCGAGCCCTGCACCCCCTGAGGGGACACACCCCGCCCCTCACCGGCCTCTCCCCTGCCCTGGCGACACGTGGCACTAGGGTGGCAGTGGGGCCCTATGTGACTGTGCTCCTGTGAAAGCAGCAGCATTGTGAGGTGCCAGCATGGCCTCGGCCCTGCAGTGTCCGGGAGGATGGTGGCAGGCTAGGATGGGAGCGTGTGGGGTTGCTGAAGGAGCCCCTGAGTGCACCCAAGAGTCACTCTGTCACCCCCGGGCAGCCCCATGGAGCCTTTGCCATGCCGCCCATGATGGCGGACAGACCCCCCCAGCTGCCCCAAGGTGGCCTGGGAGGAGGAGGCAGAGGCCAATGGGGCCCTTGCAGAGGGCAGCTGCGAGCTGGAGCCCCACGAGGTACACACGCCCCAGGTGCTGCCAGCGGCCGATGGCGGGGACACCACTGGGTACTCAGTTTCTATCTTGGCTGCCCTCCTTCCCCCTGTCTGGGGAACACCTCCAGCCTGCTGAGAGGACAGAGGTCCTCCTCACAGCCATCAGGGGCATGGGAGCCAGCAGTACCGATGCCATGCAGGCAGCTGCTCACACGCTGGAGGAGCTTGTGAGCAGGGATGCCTCCCTTTTGGAGCATGTAAGTAGCCTTGGGCTGGCATGGCCGGGGCTCGAGCCATCTGGGGGACTGTTTCGCCCCCAAGTCCGGGCCTGCTAGGCACCCGACTCCCTGTGAGGCCAGCGCCGAGCGGTGGTACGGGCAGCCATTCTCGATGGGAGCTGGGCGAATGGCTGCAGCGTGGCAGCAGCCCCACTCTGAGCTGTGTTCCCTGCAGGTACCAGAGGTGGTGAGGTGCATGTGGAGAAGTGTGCTGTCCATCAGTGATGCGTCTTCATGGCACAGCCTGGACAGGGCTCTTCTCCTGCTGACCGGTGTGTACCCCGAGGGGGTGGTTGTGAGCCTCTTGCACTGTTCCCCATCCTGCGACAGGTAGGGGTCCTCCGGCCTGTGGTGCTTGGGGCCCCACAACCCTTCGAGCTCATGCCATGTGGGCTGTGGGACACCTGGAGGTTTTCAGCCCTCTGCTGAGGGGCTGGGCCCTCCCACTGTGCCCGTGGGGCAGCCCCGGTTCCTCAGGCAGGGCTGCAGCAGGCAGAGCTGACCGTGTCTGCCTGCCTAGAGCCCCTGAGGCCAGTCGCCTTGCTCCCCACCTGCAGCACAAGGGACTTGAGGTTGGCTCTGTGGTGGCTAGTGGGGCAGGGCAGGCTGGGTGCTGCCGGCAAGGGGCAATGGGCAGAGGCCGGGCTGGCGGGCAGCCCAGGTGCTGTGGGTCTGCCCAGGCCAGGGCGCTGCGGCTGCAGCAGCTGTGGACACGGCACTCTGTCCTGCAGCGCTGCCGCAGCCATGTGGAGGGTGCTGATGTCAGAGCCCGTGGCTGCAAGGAAGGTGCTGAGGGAGCTGAACTGCGTTCTGGTGGACTGGCCAGCGTGCAAGGCAGTGACCTCGGATGGGGATTACATGGACGTCTTTCCCTTGGCTGTGAGTTTCCAGACTAGGCCTCTCTTGCCCTCAGGGCTGTGCCCACCTCTGCGGGCACGGGTCTGGGGCATGGTTAGGGGCCAGGCAGCAGTAATATGCAGGCCAGGCAGGCCACCAAGGCTGTGGCGAGGAAACCAGGGTGGCCTGCAGACTGCATGCGGCCCTCCAAGGGTGAGGTTCACAGCAGCCCAGGAAGGCTTGTTGTGGCCGTGTCAGAAAGAGAAGCTAAGCCACAAGAGCTCCCATGGCTTTTCTCTGAGCAGAGAGCCAGAGTCAGCCCTCCTGCTTCTGTCAAGGCGCAGGGCTGTGCCTGAGCATTACTCCCAAGCTTGGGCAGCACAACAGGGACATCTCAGCAGTCAGCCTTGTCTCTGGGTGTTTCCTGCAGGCAACAATGGCGCTGCATGAGATCTTCCTGCAGCATGCTGCGCACAGCATGTGGAGGCATGTTTCCCTAACCTCTTCATGGCGCTACTGTCGCAGATGTCCTTCACTGCAGACCTGTCGCCGGAAGAGGCTGAGATGTGCTGGAGGCAATGCCGAGGAGAAGAGCGTACTCCCAGCAGCCCCACAAGGTGCTGCACCTAAGCACCATTGCCTCTGCTGTGGACCTCCAGGCAGGGCCAGAGTGCCAGTGGGACCTGCAGCAAGAAGGAACCCCTGCTGTTACGGCACCAAGTGATTGATGCAGGGAATGGACACCAAGAGCTTTGTGTCACCTTCCCCCATCTCTGTCCTAGCATATGGGGCTCTTGGGCGTCCCATAGAAGCAGATAGAAGTACAACTGAGGAACTTCCTCAGGTTTGCCACAGGCGTGGGAAGCAGCACTCTGCGTGCCCAGAATGCGTCCCGCTGGATGCGGCCTCCTGCGCGGTGGCTTCTGAACACAGCGGCATGCCCAACAACCAACTGCGAGGAGACTTTGCCTACGAGTCAGGGAAGTGGCTGCGTGTCTGCCCTCGGTAGGCAGAAGCACTCCTGGGGTGCCCAGAGTGCGTGCCTTAGCGCCCTGCTTTGTTTGGAGGCTGGCTGCGTCCAGCAGCACACAGAGCGGGAAACTGCGCGCTGACAAGCTCCAAGTCTCAGCACATAGAAGTGCGAGTGAGGGCACCTGCTCTCGGTTTGTTCCGGGCATGGGAAGCAGCATGCTGCGTGCCCAGAAGACATCCCGCACTGTCCTGCCTGCCTCGCGGCTGCTTCTGAGCACGGAGGCACACCTACAAGCAAGCTGAGATGGGCTTTGCCTAAGAGTGAGGGAAGTGGCGAGCGGAACAAGGGATGTGCTGCACAGCTTCCCTCGCAGGCAGATTCCCTCCGGGGGCGCTTACTTCTCTTGCCTTAGCGCCCTGCTTTGTTTGGAGGCTGTTTGCGGACAGCAGCACACACAGCGGGAAGGGGCGCGCTGGCCAGCTCCAAGTCTCGGCACATAGAAGGGCAAGCGAGGCACCTGCTCTCGGTTTGTTCCGGGCATGGGAAGCAGCATGCTGCGTGCCCAGAAGACATCCCGCACTGTCCTGCCTGCCTCGCGGCTGCTTCTGAGCACGGAGGCACACCTACAAGCAAGCTGAGATGGGCTTTGCCTAAGAGTGAGGGAAGTGGCGAGCGGAGGAAGCGATGTGCTGCACAGCTTCCCTCGCAGGCAGATTCCCTCCGGGGGCGCTTACTTCTCTTGCCTTAGCGCCCTGCTTTGTTTGGAGGCTGTTTGCGGACAGCAGCACACACTGCGGGAAGGTGCGCGCTGGCCAGCTCCAAGTCTCGGCACATAGAAGGGCAAGCGAGGCACCTGCTCTCGGTTTGTTCCGGGCATGGGAAGCAGCATGCTGCGTGCCCAGAAGACATCCCGCACTGTCCTGCCTGCCTCGCGGCTGCTTCTGAGCACGGAGGCACACCTACAAGCAAGCTGAGATGGGCTCTGCCTAAGAGTGAGGGAAGTGGCGAGCGGAGGAAGCGATGTGCTGCACAGCTTCCCTCGCAGGCAGATTCCCTCCGGGGGTGCTTACTTCTCTTGCCTTAGCGCCCTGCTTTGTTTGGAGGCTGTTTGCGGACAGCAGCACACACAGCGGGAAGGGGCGCGCTGGCCAGCTCCAAGTCTCGGCAGATAGAAGGGCAAGCGAGGCACCTGCTCTCGGTTTGTTCCGGGCATGGGAAGCAGCATGCTGCGTGCCCAGAAGACATCCCGCACTGTCCTGCCTGCCTCGCGACTGCTTCTGAGTACGGAGGCACACCTACAAGCAAGCTGAGATGGGCTCTGCCTAAGAGTGAGGGAAGTGGCGAGCGGAACAAGGGATGTGCTGCACAGCTTCCCTCGCAGGCAGATTCCCTCCGGGGGCGCTTACTTCTCTTGCCTTAGCGCCCTGCTTTGTTTGGAGGCTGTTTGCGGACAGCAGCACACACTGCGGGAAGGTGCGCGCTGGCCAGCTCCAAGTCTCAGCAGATAGAAGGGCAAGCGAGGCACCTGCTCTCGGTTTGTCCCGCGCATGGGAAGCAGCATGCTGAGTGCCCAGAAGACATCCCGCACTGTCCTGCCTGCCTCGCGGCTGCTTCTGAGCACGGAGGCACACCTACAAGCAAGCTGAGATGGGCTTTGCCTAAGAGTGAGGGAAGTGGCGAGCGGAACAAGGGATGTGCTGCACAGCTTCCTTCGCAGGCAGATTCCCTCCGGGGGCGCTTACTTCTCTTGCCTTAGCGCCCTGCTTTGTTTGGAGGCTGTTTGCAGACAGCAGCACACACTGCGGGAAGGTGCGCGCTGGCCAGCTCCAAGTCTCGGCAGATAGAAGGGCAAGCGAGGCACCTGCTCTCGGTTTGTTCCGGGCATGGGAAGCAGCATGCTGCGTGCCCAGAAGACATCCCACACTGTCCTGCCTGCCTCGCGGCTGCTTCTGAGCACGGAGGCACACCTACAAGCAAGCTGAGATGGGCTTTGCCTAAGAGTGAGGGAAGTGGCGAGCGGAACAAGGGATGTGCTGCACAGCTTCCCTCGCAGGCAGATTCCCTCCGGGGGCGCTTACTTCTCTTGCCTTAGCGCCCTGCTTTGTTTGGAGGCTGTTTGCGGACAGCAGCACACACAGCAGGAAGGTGCGCGCTGGCCAGCTCCAAGTCTCGGCAGATAGAAGGGCAAGCGAGGCACCTGCTCTCGGTTTGTTCCGGGCATGGGAAGCAGCATGCTGCGTGCCCAGAAGACATCCCGCACTGTCCTGCCTGCCTCGCGGCTGCTTCTGAGCACGGAGGCACACCTACAAGCAAGCTGAGATGGGCTTTGCCTAAGAGTGAGGGAAGTGGCGAGCGGAACAAGGGATGTGCTGCACAGCTTCCCTCGCAGGCAGATTCCCTCCGGGGGCGCTTACTTCTCTTGCCTTAGCGCCCTGCTTTGTTTGGAGGCTGTTTGCGGACAGCAGCACACACAGCGGGAAGGTGCGCGCTGGCCAGCTCCAAGTCTCAGCACATAGAAGGGCAAGCGAGGCACCTGCTCTCGGTTTGTTCCGGGCATGGGAAGCAGCATGCTGCGTGCCCAGAAGACATCCCGCACTGTCCTGCCTGCCTCGCGGCTGCTTCTGAGCACGGAGGCACACCTACAAGCAAGCTGAGATGGGCTCTGCCTAAGAGTGAGGGAAGTGGCGAGCGGAACAAGGGATGTGCTGCACAGCTTCCCTCGCAGGCAGATTCCCTCCGGGGGCGCTTACTTCTCTTGCCTTAGCGCCCTGCTTTGTTTGGAGGCTGTTTGCGGACAGCAGCACACACTGCGGGAAGGTGCGCGCTGGCCAGCTCCAAGTCTCGGCAGATAGAAGGGCAAGCGAGGCACCTGCTCTCGGTTTGTTCCGGGCATGGGAAGCAGCATGCTGCGTGCCCAGAAGACATCCCGCACTGTCCTGCCTGCCTCGCGGCTGCTTCTGAGCACGGAGGCACACCTACAAGCAAGCTGAGATGGGCTTTGCCTAAGAGTGAGGGAAGTGGCGAGCGGAACAAGGGATGTGCTGCACATGTTGCCTCGCAGGCAGATTCCCTCCGGGGGCGCTTACTTCTCTTGCCTTAGCGCCCTGCTTTGTTTGGAGGCTGTTTGCGGACAGCAGCACACACTGCGGGAAGGTGCGCGCTGGCCAGCTCCAAGTCTCAGCAGATAGAAGGGCAAGCGAGGCACCTGCTCTCGGTTTGTTCCGGGCATGGGAAGCAGCATGCTGCGTGCCCAGAAGACATCCCGCACTGTCCTGCCTGCCTCGCGGCTGCTTCTGAGCACGGAGGCACACCTACAAGCAAGCTGAGATGGGCTTTGCCTAAGAGTGAGGGAAGTGGCGAGCGGAACAAGGGATGTGCTGCACAGCTTCCCTCGCAGGCAGATTCCCTCCGGGGGCGCTTACTTCTCTTGCCTTAGCGCCCTGCTTTGTTTGGAGGCTGTTTGCGGACAGCAGCACACACTGCGGGAAGGTGCGCGCTGGCCAGCTCCAAGTCTCGGCACATAGAAGGGCAAGCGAGGCACCTGCTCTCGGTTTGTTCCGGGCATGGGAAGCAGCATGCTGCGTGCCCAGAAGACATCCCGCACTGTCCTGCCTGCCTCGCGGCTGCTTCTGAGCACGGAGGCACACCTACAAGCAAGCTGAGATGGGCTCTGCCTAAGAGTGAGGGAAGTGGCGAGCGGAACAAGGGATGTGCTGCACAGCTTCCCTCGCAGGCAGATTCCCTCCGGGGGCGCTTACTTCTCTTGCCTTAGCGCCCTGCTTTGTTTGGAGGCTGTTTGCGGACAGCAGCACACACAGCGGGAAGGTGCGCGCTGGCCAGCTCCAAGTCTCGGCACATAGAAGGGCAAGCGAGGCACCTGCTCTCGGTTTGTTCCGGGCATGGGAAGCAGCATGCTGCGTGCCCAGAAGACATCCCGCACTGTCCTGCCTGCCTCGCGGCTGCTTCTGAGCACGGAGGCACACCTACAAGCAAGCTGAGATGGGCTTTGCCTAAGAGTGAGGGAAGTGGCGAGCGGAACAAGGGATGTGCTGCACAGCTTCCCTCGCAGGCAGATTCCCTCCGGGGGCGCTTACTTCTCTTGCCTTAGCGCCCTGCTTTGTTTGGAGGCTGTTTGCGGACAGCAGCACACACTGCGGGAAGGTGCGCGCTGGCCAGCTCCAAGTCTCAGCAGATAGAAGGGCAAGCGAGGCACCTGCTCTCGGTTTGTCCCGGGCATGGGAAGCAGCATGCTGCGTGCCCAGAAGACATCCCGCACTGTCCTGCCTGCCTCGCGGCTGCTTCTGAGCACGGAGGCACACCTACAAGCAAGCTGAGATGGGCTTTGCCTAAGAGTGAGGGAAGTGGCGAGCGGAGGAAGCGATGTGCTGCACAGCTTCCCTCGCAGGCAGATTCCCTCCGGGGGCGCTTACTTCTCTTGCCTTAGCGCCCTGCTTTGTTTGGAGGCTGTTTGCAGACAGCAGCACACACTGCGGGAAGGTGCGCGCTGGCCAGCTCCAAGTCTCGGCAGATAGAAGGGCAAGCGAGGCACCTGCTCTCGGTTTGTTCCGGGCATGGGAAGCAGCATGCTGCGTGCCCAGAAGACATCCCACACTGTCCTGCCTGCCTCGCGGCTGCTTCTGAGCACGGAGGCACACCTACAAGCAAGCTGAGATGGGCTTTGCCTAAGAGTGAGGGAAGTGGCGAGCGGAACAAGGGATGTGCTGCACAGCTTCCCTCGCAGGCAGATTCCCTCCAGGGGCGCTTACTTCTCTTGCCTTAGCGCCCTGCTTTGTTTGGAGGCTGTTTGCGGACAGCAGCACACACAGCGGGAAGGGGCGCGCTGGCCAGCTCCAAGTCTCGGCACATAGAAGGGCAAGCGAGGCACCTGCTCTCGGTTTGTTCCGGGCATGGGAAGCAGCATGCTGCGTGCCCAGAAGACATCCCACACTGTCCTGCCTGCCTCGCGGCTGCTTCTGAGCACGGAGGCACACCTACAAGCAAGCTGAGATGGGCTTTGCCTAAGAGTGAGGGAAGTGGCGAGCGGAACAAGGGATGTGCTGCACAGCTTCCCTCGCAGGCAGATTCCCTCCGGGGGCGCTTACTTCTCTTGCCTTAGCGCCCTGCTTTGTTTGGAGGCTGTTTGCGGACAGCAGCACACACAGCGGGAAGGTGCGCGCTGGCCAGCTCCAAGTCTCGGCACATAGAAGGGCAAGCGAGGCACCTGCTCTCGGTTTGTTCCGGGCATGGGAAGCAGCATGCTGCGTGCCCAGAAGACATCCCGCACTGTCCTGCCTGCCTCGCGGCTGCTTCTGAGCACGGAGGCACACCTACAAGCAAGCTGAGATGGGCTTTGCCTAAGAGTGAGGGAAGTGGCGAGCGGAACAAGGGATGTGCTGCACAGCTTCCCTCGCAGGCAGATTCCCTCCGGGGGCGCTTACTTCTCTTGCCTTAGCGCCCTGCTTTGTTTGGAGGCTGTTTGCGGACAGCAGCACACACAGCGGGAAGGGGCGCGCTGGCCAGCTCCAAGTCTCGGCACATAGAAGGGCAAGCGAGGCACCTGCTCTCGGTTTGTTCCGGGCATGGGAAGCAGCATGCTGCGTGCCCAGAAGACATCCCGCACTGTCCTGCCTGCCTCGCGGCTGCTTCTGAGCACGGAGGCACACCTACAAGCAAGCTGAGATGGGCTCTGCCTAAGAGTGAGGGAAGTGGCGAGCGGAACAAGGGATGTGCTGCACAGCTTCCCTCGCAGGCAGATTCCCTCCGGGGGCGCTTACTTCTCTTGCCTTAGCGCCCTGCTTTGTTTGGAGGCTGTTTGCGGACAGCAGCACACACTGCGGGAAGGGGCGCGCTGGCCAGCTCCAAGTCTCGGCACATAGAAGGGCAAGCGAGGCACCTGCTCTCGGTTTGTTCCGGGCATGGGAAGCAGCATGCTGCGTGCCCAGAAGACATCCCGCACTGTCCTGCCTGCCTCGCGGCTGCTTCTGAGCACGGAGGCACACCTACAAGCAAGCTGAGATGGGCTTTGCCTAAGAGTGAGGGAAGTGGCGAGCGGAACAAGGGATGTGCTGCACAGCTTCCCTCGCAGGCAGATTCCCTCCGGGGGCGCTTACTTCTCTTGCCTTAGCGCCCTGCTTTGTTTGGAGGCTGTTTGCGGACAGCAGCACACACTGCGGGAAGGTGCGCGCTGGCCAGCTCCAAGTCTCAGCAGATAGAAGGGCAAGCGAGGCACCTGCTCTCGGTTTGTTCCGGGCATGGGAAGCAGCATGCTGCGTGCCCAGAAGACATCCCGCACTGTCCTGCCTGCCTCGCGGCTGCTTCTGAGCACGGAGGCACACCTACAAGCAAGCTGAGATGGGCTCTGCCTAAGAGTGAGGGAAGTGGCGAGCGGAGGAAGCGATGTGCTGCACAGCTTCCCTCGCAGGCAGATTCCCTCCGGGGGCGCTTACTTCTCTTGCCTTAGCGCCCTGCTTTGTTTGGAGGCTGTTTGCGGACAGCAGCACACACAGCGGGAAGGTGCGCGCTGGCCAGCTCCAAGTCTCGGCACATAGAAGGGCAAGCGAGGCACCTGCTCTCGGTTTGTTCCGGGCATGGGAAGCAGCATGCTGCGTGCCCAGAAGACATCCCGCACTGTCCTGCCTGCCTCGCGGCTGCTTCTGAGCACGGAGGCACACCTACAAGCAAGCTGAGATGGGCTTTGCCTAAGAGTGAGGGAAGTGGCGAGCGGAACAAGGGATGTGCTGCACAGCTTCCCTCGCAGGCAGATTCCCTCCGGGGGCGCTTACTTCTCTTGCCTTAGCGCCCTGCTTTGTTTGGAGGCTGTTTGTGGACAGCAGCACACACAGCGGGAAGGGGCGCGCTGGCCAGCTCCAAGTCTCGGCACATAGAAGGGCAAGCGAGGCACCTGCTCTCGGTTTGTTCCGGGCATGGGAAGCAGCATGCTGCGTGCCCAGAAGACATCCCGCACTGTCCTGCCTGCCTCGCGGCTGCTTCTGAGCACGGAGGCACACCTACAAGCAAGCTGAGATGGGCTTTGCCTAAGAGTGAGGGAAGTGGCGAGCGGAACAAGGGATGTGCTGCACAGCTTCCCTCGCAGGCAGATTCCCTCCGGGGGCGCTTACTTCTCTTGCCTTAGCGCCCTGCTTTGTTTGGAGGCTGTTTGCGGACAGCAGCACACACAGCGGGAAGGGGCGCGCTGGCCAGCTCCAAGTCTCGGCACATAGAAGGGCAAGCGAGGCACCTGCTCTCGGTTTGTTCCGGGCATGGGAAGCAGCATGCTGCGTGCCCAGAAGACATCCCGCACTGTCCTGCCTGCCTCGCGGCTGCTTCTGAGCACGGAGGCACACCTACAAGCAAGCTGAGATGGGCTCTGCCTAAGAGTGAGGGAAGTGGCGAGCGGAACAAGGGATGTGCTGCACAGCTTCCCTCGCAGGCAGATTCCCTCCGGGGGCGCTTACTTCTCTTGCCTTAGCGCCCTGCTTTGTTTGGAGGCTGTTTGCGGACAGCAGCACACACTGCGGGAAGGGGCGCGCTGGCCAGCTCCAAGTCTCGGCACATAGAAGGGCAAGCGAGGCACCTGCTCTCGGTTTGTTCCGGGCATGGGAAGCAGCATGCTGCGTGCCCAGAAGACATCCCGCACTGTCCTGCCTGCCTCGCGGCTGCTTCTGAGCACGGAGGCACACCTACAAGCAAGCTGAGATGGGCTTTGCCTAAGAGTGAGGGAAGTGGCGAGCGGAACAAGGGATGTGCTGCACAGCTTCCCTCGCAGGCAGATTCCCTCCAGGGGCGCTTACTTCTCTTGCCTTAGCGCCCTGCTTTGTTTGGAGGCTGTTTGCGGACAGCAGCACACACAGCGGGAAGGGGCGCGCTGGCCAGCTCCAAGTCTCGGCACATAGAAGGGCAAGCGAGGCACCTGCTCTCGGTTTGTTCCGGGCATGGGAAGCAGCATGCTGCGTGCCCAGAAGACATCCCACACTGTCCTGCCTGCCTCGCGGCTGCTTCTGAGCACGGAGGCACACCTACAAGCAAGCTGAGATGGGCTTTGCCTAAGAGTGAGGGAAGTGGCGAGCGGAACAAGGGATGTGCTGCACAGCTTCCCTCGCAGGCAGATTCCCTCCGGGGGCGCTTACTTCTCTTGCCTTAGCGCCCTGCTTTGTTTGGAGGCTGTTTGCGGACAGCAGCACACACAGCGGGAAGGGGCGCGCTGGCCAGCTCCAAGTCTCGGCACATAGAAGGGCAAGCGAGGCACCTGCTCTCGGTTTGTTCCGGGCATGGGAAGCAGCATGCTGCGTGCCCAGAAGACATCCCGCACTGTCCTGCCTGCCTCGCGGCTGCTTCTGAGCACGGAGGCACACCTACAAGCAAGCTGAGATGGGCTTTGCCTAAGAGTGAGGGAAGTGGCGAGCGGAACAAGGGATGTGCTGCACAGCTTCCCTCGCAGGCAGATTCCCTCCGGGGGCGCTTACTTCTCTTGCCTTAGCGCCCTGCTTTGTTTGGAGGCTGTTTGCGGACAGCAGCACACACAGCGGGAAGGGGCGCGCTGGCCAGCTCCAAGTCTCGGCACATAGAAGGGCAAGCGAGGCACCTGCTCTCGGTTTGTTCCGGGCATGGGAAGCAGCATGCTGCGTGCCCAGAAGACATCCCGCACTGTCCTGCCTGCCTCGCGGCTGCTTCTGAGCACGGAGGCACACCTACAAGCAAGCTGAGATGGGCTCTGCCTAAGAGTGAGGGAAGTGGCGAGCGGAACAAGGGATGTGCTGCACAGCTTCCCTCGCAGGCAGATTCCCTCCGGGGGCGCTTACTTCTCTTGCCTTAGCGCCCTGCTTTGTTTGGAGGCTGTTTGCGGACAGCAGCACACACAGCGGGAAGGGGCGCGCTGGCCAGCTCCAAGTCTTGGCACATAGAAGGGCAAGCGAGGCACCTGCTCTCGGTTTGTTCCGGGCATGGGAAGCAGCATGCTGCGTGCCCAGAAGACATCCCGCACTGTCCTGCCTGCCTCGCGGCTGCTTCTGAGCACGGAGGCACACCTACAAGCAAGCTGAGATGGGCTTTGCCTAAGAGTGAGGGAAGTGGCGAGCGGAGGAAGCGATGTGCTGCACAGCTTCCCTCGCAGGCAGATTCCCTCCGGGGGCGCTTACTTCTCTTGCCTTAGCGCCCTGCTTTGTTTGGAGGCTGTTTGCGGACAGCAGCACACACAGCGGGAAGGTGCGCGCTGGCCAGCTCCAAGTCTCGGCACATAGAAGGGCAAGCGAGGCACCTGCTCTCGGTTTGTTCCGGGCATGGGAAGCAGCATGCTGCGTGCCCAGAAGACATCCCGCACTGTCTTGCCTGCCTCGCGGCTGCTTCTGAGCACGGAGGCACACCTACAAGCAAGCTGAGATGGGCTTTGCCTAAGAGTGAGGAAGTGGCGAGCGGAACAAGGGATGTGCTGCACAGCTTCCCTCGCAGGCAGATTCCCTCCGGGGGCGCTTACTTCTCTTGCCTTAGCGCCCTGCTTTGTTTGGAGGCTGTTTGCGGACAGTAGCACACACTGCGGGAAGGTGCGCGCTGGCCAGCTCCAAGTCTCGGCAGATAGAAGGGCAAGCGAGGCACCTGCTCTCGGTTTGTTCCGGGCATGGGAAGCAGCATGCTGCGTGCCCAGAAGACATCCCGCACTGTCCTGCCTGCCTCGCGGCTGCTTCTGAGCACGGAGGCACACCTACAAGCAAGCTGAGATGGGCTTTGCCTAAGAGTGAGGGAAGTGGCGAGCGGAACAAGGGATGTGCTGCACAGCTTCCCTCGCAGGCAGATTCCCTCCGGGGGCGCTTACTTCTCTTGCCTTAGCGCCCTGCTTTGTTTGGAGGCTGTTTGCGGACAGCAGCACACACAGCGGGAAGGTGCGCGCTGGCCAGCTCCAAGTCTCGGCACATAGAAGGGCAAGCGAGGCACCTGCTCTCGGTTTGTTCCGGGCATGGGAAGCAGCATGCTGCGTGCCCAGAAGACATCCCGCACTGTCCTGCCTGCCTCGCGGCTGCTTCTGAGCACGGAGGCACACCTACAAGCAAGCTGAGATGGGCTTTGCCTAAGAGTGAGGGAAGTGGCGAGCGGAACAAGGGATGTGCTGCACAGCTTCCCTCGCAGGCAGATTCCCTCCGGGGGCGCTTACTTCTCTTGCCTTAGCGCCCTGCTTTGTTTGGAGGCTGTTTGCGGACAGCAGCACACACAGCGGGAAGGGGCGCGCTGGCCAGCTCCAAGTCTCGGCACATAGAAGGGCAAGCGAGGCACCTGCTCTCGGTTTGTTCCGGGCATGGGAAGCAGCATGCTGCGTGCCCAGAAGACATCCCGCACTGTCCTGCCTGCCTCGCGGCTGCTTCTGAGCACGGAGGCACACCTACAAGCAAGCTGAGATGGGCTCTGCCTAAGAGTGAGGGAAGTGGCGAGCGGAACAAGGGATGTGCTGCACAGCTTCCCTCGCAGGCAGATTCCCTCCGGGGGCGCTTACTTCTCTTGCCTTAGCGCCCTGCTTTGTTTGGAGGCTGTTTGCGGACAGCAGCACACACAGCGGGAAGGGGCGCGCTGGCCAGCTCCAAGTCTCGGCACATAGAAGGGCAAGCGAGGCACCTGCTCTCGGTTTGTTCCGGGCATGGGAAGCAGCATGCTGCGTGCCCAGAAGACATCCCGCACTGTCCTGCCTGCCTCGCGGCTGCTTCTGAGCACGGAGGCACACCTACAAGCAAGCTGAGATGGGCTCTGCCTAAGAGTGAGGGAAGTGGCGAGCGGAACAAGGGATGTGCTGCACAGCTTCCCTCGCAGGCAGATTCCCTCCGGGGGCGCTTACTTCTCTTGCCTTAGCGCCCTGCTTTGTTTGGAGGCTGTTTGCGGACAGCAGCACACACTGCGGGAAGGTGCGCGCTGGCCAGCTCCAAGTCTCAGCAGATAGAAGGGCAAGCGAGGCACCTGCTCTCGGTTTGTCCCGGGCATGGGAAGCAGCATGCTGAGTGCCCAGAAGACATCCCGCACTGTCCTGCCTGCCTCGCGGCTGCTTCTGAGCACGGAGGCACACCTACAAGCAAGCTGAGATGGGCTTTGCCTAAGAGAGAGGGAAGTGGCGAGCGGAGGAAGCGATGTGCTGCACAGCTTCCCTCGCAGGCAGATTCCCTCCGGGGGCGCTTACTTCTCTTGCCTTAGCGCCCTGCTTTGTTTGGAGGCTGTTTGCAGACAGCAGCACACACTGCGGGAAGGTGCGCGCTGGCCAGCTCCAAGTCTCGGCAGATAGAAGGGCAAGCGAGGCACCTGCTCTCGGTTTGTTCCGGGCATGGGAAGCAGCATGCTGCGTGCCCAGAAGACATCCCACACTGTCCTGCCTGCCTCGCGGCTGCTTCTGAGCACGGAGGCACACCTACAAGCAAGCTGAGATGGGCTTTGCCTAAGAGTGAGGGAAGTGGCGAGCGGAACAAGGGATGTGCTGCACAGCTTCCCTCGCAGGCAGATTCCCTCCAGGGGCGCTTACTTCTCTTGCCTTAGCGCCCTGCTTTGTTTGGAGGCTGTTTGCGGACAGCAGCACACACTGCGGGAAGGGGCGCGCTGGCCAGCTCCAAGTCTCGGCACATAGAAGGGCAAGCGAGGCACCTGCTCTCGGTTTGTTCCGGGCATGGGAAGCAGCATGCTGCGTGCCCAGAAGACATCCCACACTGTCCTGCCTGCCTCGCGGCTGCTTCTGAGCACGGAGGCACACCTACAAGCAAGCTGAGATGGGCTTTGCCTAAGAGTGAGGGAAGTGGCGAGCGGAACAAGGGATGTGCTGCACAGCTTCCCTCGCAGGCAGATTCCCTCCGGGGGCGCTTACTTCTCTTGCCTTAGCGCCCTGCTTTGTTTGGAGGCTGTTTGCGGACAGCAGCACACACAGCGGGAAGGTGCGCGCTGGCCAGCTCCAAGTCTCGGCACATAGAAGGGCAAGCGAGGCACCTGCTCTCGGTTTGTTCCGGGCATGGGAAGCAGCATGCTGCGTGCCCAGAAGACATCCCGCACTGTCCTGCCTGCCTCGCGGCTGCTTCTGAGCACGGAGGCACACCTACAAGCAAGCTGAGATGGGCTTTGCCTAAGAGTGAGGGAAGTGGCGAGCGGAACAAGGGATGTGCTGCACAGCTTCCCTCGCAGGCAGATTCCCTCCGGGGGCGCTTACTTCTCTTGCCTTAGCGCCCTGCTTTGTTTGGAGGCTGTTTGCGGACAGCAGCACACACAGCGGGAAGGGGCGCGCTGGCCAGCTCCAAGTCTCGGCACATAGAAGGGCAAGCGAGGCACCTGCTCTCGGTTTGTCCCGGGCATGGGAAGCAGCATGCTGAGTACCCAGAAGACATCCCGCACTGTCCTGCCTGCCTCGCGGCTGCTTCTGAGCACGGAGGCACACCTACAAGCAAGCTGAGATGGGCTTTGCCTAAGAGAGAGGGAAGTGGCGAGCGGAGGAAGCGATGTGCTGCACAGCTTCCCTCGCAGGCAGATTCCCTCCGGGGGCGCTTACTTCTCTTGCCTTAGCGCCCTGCTTTGTTTGGAGGCTGTTTGCAGACAGCAGCACACACTGCGGGAAGGTGCGCGCTGGCCAGCTCCAAGTCTCGGCAGATAGAAGGGCAAGCGAGGCACCTGCTCTCGGTTTGTTCCGGGCATGGGAAGCAGCATGCTGCGTGCCCAGAAGACATCCCACACTGTCCTGCCTGCCTCGCGGCTGCTTCTGAGCACGGAGGCACACCTACAAGCAAGCTGAGATGGGCTTTGCCTAAGAGTGAGGGAAGTGGCGAGCGGAACAAGGGATGTGCTGCACAGCTTCCCTCGCAGGCAGATTCCCTCCAGGGGCGCTTACTTCTCTTGCCTTAGCGCCCTGCTTTGTTTGGAGGCTGTTTGCGGACAGCAGCACACACAGCGGGAAGGGGCGCGCTGGCCAGCTCCAAGTCTCGGCACATAGAAGGGCAAGCGAGGCACCTGCTCTCGGTTTGTTCCGGGCATGGGAAGCAGCATGCTGCGTGCCCAGAAGACATCCCACACTGTCCTGCCTGCCTCGCGGCTGCTTCTGAGCACGGAGGCACACCTACAAGCAAGCTGAGATGGGCTTTGCCTAAGAGTGAGGGAAGTGGCGAGCGGAACAAGGGATGTGCTGCACAGCTTCCCTCGCAGGCAGATTCCCTCCGGGGGCGCTTACTTCTCTTGCCTTAGCGCCCTGCTTTGTTTGGAGGCTGTTTGCGGACAGCAGCACACACAGCGGGAAGGTGCGCGCTGGCCAGCTCCAAGTCTCGGCACATAGAAGGGCAAGCGAGGCACCTGCTCTCGGTTTGTTCCGGGCATGGGAAGCAGCATGCTGCGTGCCCAGAAGACATCCCGCACTGTCCTGCCTGCCTCGCGGCTGCTTCTGAGCACGGAGGCACACCTACAAGCAAGCTGAGATGGGCTTTGCCTAAGAGTGAGGGAAGTGGCGAGCGGAACAAGGGATGTGCTGCACAGCTTCCCTCGCAGGCAGATTCCCTCCGGGGGCGCTTACTTCTCTTGCCTTAGCGCCCTGCTTTGTTTGGAGGCTGTTTGCGGACAGCAGCACACACAGCGGGAAGGTGCGCGCTGGCCAGCTCCAAGTCTCGGCACATAGAAGGGCAAGCGAGGCACCTGCTCTCGGTTTGTTCCGGGCATGGGAAGCAGCATGCTGCGTGCCCAGAAGACATCCCGCACTGTCCTGCCTGCCTCGCGGCTGCTTCTGAGCACGGAGGCACACCTACAAGCAAGCTGAGATGGGCTCTGCCTAAGAGTGAGGGAAGTGGCGAGCGGAACAAGGGATGTGCTGCACAGCTTCCCTCGCAGGCAGATTCCCTCCGGGGGCGCTTACTTCTCTTGCCTTAGCGCCCTGCTTTGTTTGGAGGCTGTTTGCGGACAGCAGCACACACTGCGGGAAGGGGCGCGCTGGCCAGCTCCAAGTCTCGGCACATAGAAGGGCAAGCGAGGCACCTGCTCTCGGTTTGTTCCGGGCATGGGAAGCAGCATGCTGCGTGCCCAGAAGACATCCCGCACTGTCCTGCCTGCCTCGCGGCTGCTTCTGAGCACGGAGGCACACCTACAAGCAAGCTGAGATGGGCTTTGCCTAAGAGTGAGGGAAGTGGCGAGCGGAGGAAGCGATGTGCTGCACAGCTTCCCTCGCAGGCAGATTCCCTCCGGGGGCGCTTACTTCTCTTGCCTTAGCGCCCTGCTTTGTTTGGAGGCTGTTTGCGGACAGCAGCACACACAGCGGGAAGGTGCGCGCTGGCCAGCTCCAAGTCTCGGCACATAGAAGGGCAAGCGAGGCACCTGCTCTCGGTTTGTTCCGGGCATGGGAAGCAGCATGCTGCGTGCCCAGAAGACATCCCGCACTGTCTTGCCTGCCTCGCGGCTGCTTCTGAGCACGGAGGCACACCTACAAGCAAGCTGAGATGGGCTTTGCCTAAGAGTGAGGAAGTGGCGAGCGGAACAAGGGATGTGCTGCACAGCTTCCCTCGCAGGCAGATTCCCTCCGGGGGCGCTTACTTCTCTTGCCTTAGCGCCCTGCTTTGTTTGGAGGCTGTTTGCGGACAGCAGCACACACTGCGGGAAGGGGCGCGCTGGCCAGCTCCAAGTCTCGGCACATAGAAGGGCAAGCGAGGCACCTGCTCTCGGTTTGTTCCGGGCATGGGAAGCAGCATGCTGCGTGCCCAGAAGACATCCCGCACTGTCCTGCCTGCCTCGCGGCTGCTTCTGAGCACGGAGGCACACCTACAAGCAAGCTGAGATGGGCTTTGCCTAAGAGTGAGGGAAGTGGCGAGCGGAGGAAGCGATGTGCTGCACAGCTTCCCTCGCAGGCAGATTCCCTCCGGGGGCGCTTACTTCTCTTGCCTTAGCGCCCTGCTTTGTTTGGAGGCTGTTTGCGGACAGCAGCACACACAGCGGGAAGGTGCGCGCTGGCCAGCTCCAAGTCTCGGCACATAGAAGGGCAAGCGAGGCACCTGCTCTCGGTTTGTTCCGGGCATGGGAAGCAGCATGCTGCGTGCCCAGAAGACATCCCGCACTGTCTTGCCTGCCTCGCGGCTGCTTCTGAGCACGGAGGCACACCTACAAGCAAGCTGAGATGGGCTTTGCCTAAGAGTGAGGAAGTGGCGAGCGGAACAAGGGATGTGCTGCACAGCTTCCCTCGCAGGCAGATTCCCTCCGGGGGCGCTTACTTCTCTTGCCTTAGCGCCCTGCTTTGTTTGGAGGCTGTTTGCGGACAGTAGCACACACTGCGGGAAGGTGCGCGCTGGCCAGCTCCAAGTCTCGGCAGATAGAAGGGCAAGCGAGGCACCTGCTCTCGGTTTGTTCCGGGCATGGGAAGCAGCATGCTGCGTGCCCAGAAGACATCCCGCACTGTCCTGCCTGCCTCGCGGCTGCTTCTGAGCACGGAGGCACACCTACAAGCAAGCTGAGATGGGCTTTGCCTAAGAGTGAGGGAAGTGGCGAGCGGAACAAGGGATGTGCTGCACAGCTTCCCTCGCAGGCAGATTCCCTCCGGGGGCGCTTACTTCTCTTGCCTTAGCGCCCTGCTTTGTTTGGAGGCTGTTTGCGGACAGCAGCACACACTGCGGGAAGGTGCGCGCTGGCCAGCTCCAAGTCTCGGCACATAGAAGGGCAAGCGAGGCACCTGCTCTCGGTTTGTTCCGGGCATGGGAAGCAGCATGCTGCGTGCCCAGAAGACATCCCGCACTGTCCTGCCTGCCTCGCGGCTGCTTCTGAGCACGGAGGCACACCTACAAGCAAGCTGAGATGGGCTTTGCCTAAGAGTGAGGGAAGTGGCGAGCGGAACAAGGGATGTGCTGCACAGCTTCCCTCGCAGGCAGATTCCCTCCGGGGGCGCTTACTTCTCTTGCCTTAGCGCCCTGCTTTGTTTGGAGGCTGTTTGCGGACAGCAGCACACACTGCGGGAAGGGGCGCGCTGGCCAGCTCCAAGTCTCGGCAGATAGAAGGGCAAGCGAGGCACCTGCTCTCGGTTTGTTCCGGGCATGGGAAGCAGCATGCTGCGTGCCCAGAAGACATCCCGCACTGTCCTGCCTGCCTCGCGGCTGCTTCTGAGCACGGAGGCACACCTACAAGCAAGCTGAGATGGGCTCTGCCTAAGAGTGAGGGAAGTGGCGAGCGGAGGAAGCGATGTGCTGCACAGCTTCCCTCGCAGGCAGATTCCCTCCGGGGGCGCTTACTTCTCTTGCCTTAGCGCCCTGCTTTGTTTGGAGGCTGTTTGCGGACAGCAGCACACACTGCGGGAAGGGGCGCGCTGGCCAGCTCCAAGTCTCGGCAGATAGAAGGGCAAGCGAGGCACCTGCTCTCGGTTTGTTCCGGGCATGGGAAGCAGCATGCTGCGTGCCCAGAAGACATCCCGCACTGTCCTGCCTGCCTCGCGGCTGCTTCTGAGCACGGAGGCACACCTACAAGCAAGCTGAGATGGGCTCTGCCTAAGAGTGAGGGAAGTGGCGAGCGGAACAAGGGATGTGCTGCACAGCTTCCCTCGCAGGCAGATTCCCTCCGGGGGCGCTTACTTCTCTTGCCTTAGCGCCCTGCTTTGTTTGGAGGCTGTTTGCGGACAGCAGCACACACAGCGGGAAGGGGCGCGCTGGCCAGCTCCAAGTCTCGGCACATAGAAGGGCAAGCGAGGCACCTGCTCTCGGTTTGTTCCGGGCATGGGAAGCAGCATGCTGCGTGCCCAGAAGACATCCCGCACTGTCCTGCCTGCCTCGCGGCTGCTTCTGAGCACGGAGGCACACCTACAAGCAAGCTGAGATGGGCTCTGCCTAAGAGTGAGGGAAGTGGCGAGCGGAACAAGGGATGTGCTGCACAGCTTCCCTCGCAGGCAGATTCCCTCCGGGGGCGCTTACTTCTCTTGCCTTAGCGCCCTGCTTTGTTTGGAGGCTGTTTGCGGACAGCAGCACACACAGCGGGAAGGTGCGCGCTGGCCAGCTCCAAGTCTCGGCACATAGAAGGGCAAGCGAGGCACCTGCTCTCGGTTTGTTCCGGGCATGGGAAGCAGCATGCTGCGTGCCCAGAAGACATCCCGCACTGTCCTGCCTGCCTCGCGGCTGCTTCTGAGCACGGAGGCACACCTACAAGCAAGCTGAGATGGGCTTTGCCTAAGAGTGAGGGAAGTGGCGAGCGGAGGAAGCGATGTGCTGCACAGCTTCCCTCGCAGGCAGATTCCCTCCGGGGGCGCTTACTTCTCTTGCCTTAGCGCCCTGCTTTGTTTGGAGGCTGTTTGCGGACAGTAGCACACACTGCGGGAAGGTGCGCGCTGGCCAGCTCCAAGTCTCAGCAGATAGAAGGGCAAGCGAGGCACCTGCTCTCGGTTTGTTCCGGGCATGGGAAGCAGCATGCTGCGTGCCCAGAAGACATCCCGCACTGTCCTGCCTGCCTCGCGGCTGCTTCTGAGCACGGAGGCACACCTACAAGCAAGCTGAGATGGGCTCTGCCTAAGAGTGAGGGAAGTGGCGAGCGGAGGAAGCGATGTGCTGCACAGCTTCCCTCGCAGGCAGATTCCCTCCGGGGGCGCTTACTTCTCTTGCCTTAGCGCCCTGCTTTGTTTGGAGGCTGTTTGCGGACAGCAGCACACACAGCGGGAAGGGGCGCGCTGGCCAGCTCCAAGTCTCGGCACATAGAAGGGCAAGCGAGGCACCTGCTCTCGGTTTGTTCCGGGCATGGGAAGCAGCATGCTGCGTGCCCAGAAGACATCCCGCACTGTCTTGCCTGCCTCGCGGCTGCTTCTGAGCACGGAGGCACACCTACAAGCAAGCTGAGATGGGCTTTGCCTAAGAGTGAGGGAAGTGGCGAGCGGAACAAGGGATGTGCTGCACAGCTTCCCTCGCAGGCAGATTCCCTCCGGGGGCGCTTACTTCTCTTGCCTTAGCGCCCTGCTTTGTTTGGAGGCTGTTTGCGGACAGTAGCACACACTGCGGGAAGGTGCGCGCTGGCCAGCTCCAAGTCTCAGCAGATAGAAGGGCAAGCGAGGCACCTGCTCTCGGTTTGTTCCGGGCATGGGAAGCAGCATGCTGCGTGCCCAGAAGACATCCCGCACTGTCCTGCCTGCCTCGCGGCTGCTTCTGAGCACGGAGGCACACCTACAAGCAAGCTGAGATGGGCTCTGCCTAAGAGTGAGGGAAGTGGCGAGCGGAACAAGGGATGTGCTGCACAGCTTCCTTCGCAGGCAGATTCCCTCCGGGGGCGCTTACTTCTCTTGCCTTAGCGCCCTGCTTTGTTTGGAGGCTGTTTGCGGACAGCAGCACACACTGCGGGAAGGGGCGCGCTGGCCAGCTCCAAGTCTCGGCACATAGAAGGGCAAGCGAGGCACCTGCTCTCGGTTTGTTCCGGGCATGGGAAGCAGCATGCTGCGTGCCCAGAAGACATCCCGCACTGTCCTGCCTGCCTCGCGGCTGCTTCTGAGCACGGAGGCACACCTACAAGCAAGCTGAGATGGGCTTTGCCTAAGAGTGAGGAAGTGGCGAGCGGAACAAGGGATGTGCTGCACAGCTTCCCTCGCAGGCAGATTCCCTCCGGGGGCGCTTACTTCTCTTGCCTTAGCGCCCTGCTTTGTTTGGAGGCTGTTTGCGGACAGTAGCACACACTGCGGGAAGGTGCGCGCTGGCCAGCTCCAAGTCTCGGCAGATAGAAGGGCAAGCGAGGCACCTGCTCTCGGTTTGTTCCGGGCATGGGAAGCAGCATGCTGCGTGCCCAGAAGACATCCCGCACTGTCCTGCCTGCCTCGCGGCTGCTTCTGAGCACGGAGGCACACCTACAAGCAAGCTGAGATGGGCTTTGCCTAAGAGTGAGGGAAGTGGCGAGCGGAACAAGGGATGTGCTGCACAGCTTCCCTCGCAGGCAGATTCCCTCCGGGGGCGCTTACTTCTCTTGCCTTAGCGCCCTGCTTTGTTTGGAGGCTGTTTGCGGACAGCAGCACACACTGCGGGAAGGTGCGCGCTGGCCAGCTCCAAGTCTCGGCACATAGAAGGGCAAGCGAGGCACCTGCTCTCGGTTTGTTCCGGGCATGGGAAGCAGCATGCTGCGTGCCCAGAAGACATCCCGCACTGTCCTGCCTGCCTCGCGGCTGCTTCTGAGCACGGAGGCACACCTACAAGCAAGCTGAGATGGGCTTTGCCTAAGAGTGAGGGAAGTGGCGAGCGGAACAAGGGATGTGCTGCACAGCTTCCCTCGCAGGCAGATTCCCTCCGGGGGCGCTTACTTCTCTTGCCTTAGCGCCCTGCTTTGTTTGGAGGCTGTTTGCGGACAGCAGCACACACTGCGGGAAGGGGCGCGCTGGCCAGCTCCAAGTCTCGGCAGATAGAAGGGCAAGCGAGGCACCTGCTCTCGGTTTGTTCCGGGCATGGGAAGCAGCATGCTGCGTGCCCAGAAGACATCCCGCACTGTCCTGCCTGCCTCGCGGCTGCTTCTGAGCACGGAGGCACACCTACAAGCAAGCTGAGATGGGCTCTGCCTAAGAGTGAGGGAAGTGGCGAGCGGAGGAAGCGATGTGCTGCACAGCTTCCCTCGCAGGCAGATTCCCTCCGGGGGCGCTTACTTCTCTTGCCTTAGCGCCCTGCTTTGTTTGGAGGCTGTTTGCGGACAGCAGCACACACTGCGGGAAGGGGCGCGCTGGCCAGCTCCAAGTCTCGGCAGATAGAAGGGCAAGCGAGGCACCTGCTCTCGGTTTGTTCCGGGCATGGGAAGCAGCATGCTGCGTGCCCAGAAGACATCCCGCACTGTCCTGCCTGCCTCGCGGCTGCTTCTGAGCACGGAGGCACACCTACAAGCAAGCTGAGATGGGCTCTGCCTAAGAGTGAGGGAAGTGGCGAGCGGAACAAGGGATGTGCTGCACAGCTTCCCTCGCAGGCAGATTCCCTCCGGGGGCGCTTACTTCTCTTGCCTTAGCGCCCTGCTTTGTTTGGAGGCTGTTTGCGGACAGCAGCACACACAGCGGGAAGGGGCGCGCTGGCCAGCTCCAAGTCTCGGCACATAGAAGGGCAAGCGAGGCACCTGCTCTCGGTTTGTTCCGGGCATGGGAAGCAGCATGCTGCGTGCCCAGAAGACATCCCGCACTGTCCTGCCTGCCTCGCGGCTGCTTCTGAGCACGGAGGCACACCTACAAGCAAGCTGAGATGGGCTCTGCCTAAGAGTGAGGGAAGTGGCGAGCGGAACAAGGGATGTGCTGCACAGCTTCCCTCGCAGGCAGATTCCCTCCGGGGGCGCTTACTTCTCTTGCCTTAGCGCCCTGCTTTGTTTGGAGGCTGTTTGCGGACAGCAGCACACACAGCGGGAAGGTGCGCGCTGGCCAGCTCCAAGTCTCGGCACATAGAAGGGCAAGCGAGGCACCTGCTCTCGGTTTGTTCCGGGCATGGGAAGCAGCATGCTGCGTGCCCAGAAGACATCCCGCACTGTCCTGCCTGCCTCGCGGCTGCTTCTGAGCACGGAGGCACACCTACAAGCAAGCTGAGATGGGCTTTGCCTAAGAGTGAGGGAAGTGGCGAGCGGAGGAAGCGATGTGCTGCACAGCTTCCCTCGCAGGCAGATTCCCTCCGGGGGCGCTTACTTCTCTTGCCTTAGCGCCCTGCTTTGTTTGGAGGCTGTTTGCGGACAGTAGCACACACTGCGGGAAGGTGCGCGCTGGCCAGCTCCAAGTCTCAGCAGATAGAAGGGCAAGCGAGGCACCTGCTCTCGGTTTGTTCCGGGCATGGGAAGCAGCATGCTGCGTGCCCAGAAGACATCCCGCACTGTCCTGCCTGCCTCGCGGCTGCTTCTGAGCACGGAGGCACACCTACAAGCAAGCTGAGATGGGCTCTGCCTAAGAGTGAGGGAAGTGGCGAGCGGAGGAAGCGATGTGCTGCACAGCTTCCCTCGCAGGCAGATTCCCTCCGGGGGCGCTTACTTCTCTTGCCTTAGCGCCCTGCTTTGTTTGGAGGCTGTTTGCGGACAGCAGCACACACAGCGGGAAGGGGCGCGCTGGCCAGCTCCAAGTCTCGGCACATAGAAGGGCAAGCGAGGCACCTGCTCTCGGTTTGTTCCGGGCATGGGAAGCAGCATGCTGCGTGCCCAGAAGACATCCCGCACTGTCTTGCCTGCCTCGCGGCTGCTTCTGAGCACGGAGGCACACCTACAAGCAAGCTGAGATGGGCTTTGCCTAAGAGTGAGGGAAGTGGCGAGCGGAACAAGGGATGTGCTGCACAGCTTCCCTCGCAGGCAGATTCCCTCCGGGGGCGCTTACTTCTCTTGCCTTAGCGCCCTGCTTTGTTTGGAGGCTGTTTGCGGACAGTAGCACACACTGCGGGAAGGTGCGCGCTGGCCAGCTCCAAGTCTCAGCAGATAGAAGGGCAAGCGAGGCACCTGCTCTCGGTTTGTTCCGGGCATGGGAAGCAGCATGCTGCGTGCCCAGAAGACATCCCGCACTGTCCTGCCTGCCTCGCGGCTGCTTCTGAGCACGGAGGCACACCTACAAGCAAGCTGAGATGGGCTCTGCCTAAGAGTGAGGGAAGTGGCGAGCGGAACAAGGGATGTGCTGCACAGCTTCCTTCGCAGGCAGATTCCCTCCGGGGGCGCTTACTTCTCTTGCCTTAGCGCCCTGCTTTGTTTGGAGGCTGTTTGCGGACAGCAGCACACACTGCGGGAAGGGGCGCGCTGGCCAGCTCCAAGTCTCGGCACATAGAAGGGCAAGCGAGGCACCTGCTCTCGGTTTGTTCCGGGCATGGGAAGCAGCATGCTGCGTGCCCAGAAGACATCCCGCACTGTCCTGCCTGCCTCGCGGCTGCTTCTGAGCACGGAGGCACACCTACAAGCAAGCTGAGATGGGCTTTGCCTAAGAGTGAGGGAAGTGGCGAGCGGAACAAGGGATGTGCTGCACAGCTTCCCTCGCAGGCAGATTCCCTCCGGGGGCGCTTACTTCTCTTGCCTTAGTGCCCTGCTTTGTTTGGAGGCTGTTTGCGGACAGTAGCACACACTGCGGGAAGGTGCGCGCTGGCCAGCTCCAAGTCTCGGCACATAGAAGGGCAAGCGAGGCACCTGCTCTCGGTTTGTTCCGGGCATGGGAAGCAGCATGCTGCGTGCCCAGAAGACATCCCGCACTGTCCTGCCTGCCTCGCGGCTGCTTCTGAGCACGGAGGCACACCTACAAGCAAGCTGAGATGGGCTCTGCCTAAGAGTGAGGGAAGTGGCGAGCGGAACAAGGGATGTGCTGCACAGCTTCCCTCGCAGGCAGATTCCCTCCGGGGGCGCTTACTTCTCTTGCCTTAGCGCCCTGCTTTGTTTGGAGGCTGTTTGCGGACAGCAGCACACACTGCGGGAAGGGGCGCGCTGGCCAGCTCCAAGTCTCGGCACATAGAAGGGCAAGCGAGGCACCTGCTCTCGGTTTGTTCCGGGCATGGGAAGCAGCATGCTGCGTGCCCAGAAGACATCCCGCACTGTCCTGCCTGCCTCGCGGCTGCTTCTGAGCACAGAGGCACACCTACAAGCAAGCTGAGATGGGCTTTGCCTAAGAGTGAGGGAAGTGGCGAGCGGAACAAGGGATGTGCTGCACAGCTTCCCTCGCAGGCAGATTCCCTCCGGGGGCGCTTACTTCTCTTGCCTTAGCGCCCTGCTTTGTTTGGAGGCTGTTTGCGGACAGCAGCACACACAGCGGGAAGGTGCGCGCTGGCCAGCTCCAAGTCTCGGCACATAGAAGGGCAAGCGAGGCACCTGCTCTCGGTTTGTTCCGGGCATGGGAAGCAGCATGCTGCGTGCCCAGAAGACATCCCGCACTGTCCTGCCTGCCTCGCGGCTGCTTCTGAGCACGGAGGCACACCTACAAGCAAGCTGAGATGGGCTTTGCCTAAGAGTGAGGGAAGTGGCGAGCGGAACAAGGGATGTGCTGCACAGCTTCCCTCGCAGGCAGATTCCCTCCGGGGGCGCTTACTTCTCTTGCCTTAGCGCCCTGCTTTGTTTGGAGGCTGTTTGCGGACAGCAGCACACACAGCGGGAAGGGGCGCGCTGGCCAGCTCCAAGTCTCGGCACATAGAAGGGCAAGCGAGGCACCTGCTCTCGGTTTGTTCCGGGCATGGGAAGCAGCATGCTGCGTGCCCAGAAGACATCCCGCACTGTCCTGCCTGCCTCGCGGCTGCTTCTGAGCACGGAGGCACACCTACAAGCAAGCTGAGATGGGCTCTGCCTAAGAGTGAGGGAAGTGGCGAGCGGAGGAAGCGATGTGCTGCACAGCTTCCCTCGCAGGCAGATTCCCTCCGGGGGCGCTTACTTCTCTTGCCTTAGCGCCCTGCTTTGTTTGGAGGCTGTTTGCGGACAGCAGCACACACAGCGGGAAGGGGCGCGCTGGCCAGCTCCAAGTCTCGGCACATAGAAGGGCAAGCGAGGCACCTGCTCTCGGTTTGTTCCGGGCATGGGAAGCAGCATGCTGCGTGCCCAGAAGACATCCCGCACTGTCCTGCCTGCCTCGCGGCTGCTTCTGAGCACGGAGGCACACCTACAAGCAAGCTGAGATGGGCTCTGCCTAAGAGTGAGGGAAGTGGCGAGCGGAACAAGGGATGTGCTGCACAGCTTCCCTCGCAGGCAGATTCCCTCCGGGGGCGCTTACTTCTCTTGCCTTAGCGCCCTGCTTTGTTTGGAGGCTGTTTGCGGACAGCAGCACACACAGCGGGAAGGGGCGCGCTGGCCAGCTCCAAGTCTCGGCACATAGAAGGGCAAGCGAGGCACCTGCTCTCGGTTTGTTCCGGGCATGGGAAGCAGCATGCTGCGTGCCCAGAAGACATCCCGCACTGTCCTGCCTGCCTCGCGGCTGCTTCTGAGCACGGAGGCACACCTACAAGCAAGCTGAGATGGGCTTTGCCTAAGAGTGAGGGAAGTGGCGAGCGGAACAAGGGATGTGCTGCACAGCTTCCCTCGCAGGCAGATTCCCTCCGGGGGCGCTTACTTCTCTTGCCTTAGCGCCCTGCTTTGTTTGGAGGCTGTTTGCGGACAGCAGCACACACTGCGGGAAGGTGCGCGCTGGCCAGCTCCAAGTCTCAGCAGATAGAAGGGCAAGCGAGGCACCTGCTCTCGGTTTGTTCCGGGCATGGGAAGCAGCATGCTGCGTGCCCAGAAGACATCCCGCACTGTCCTGCCTGCCTCGCGGCTGCTTCTGAGCACGGAGGCACACCTACAAGCAAGCTGAGATGGGCTCTGCCTAAGAGTGAGGGAAGTGGCGAGCGGAACAAGGGATGTGCTGCACAGCTTCCTTCGCAGGCAGATTCCCTCCGGGGGCGCTTACTTCTCTTGCCTTAGCGCCCTGCTTTGTTTGGAGGCTGTTTGCGGACAGCAGCACACACTGCGGGAAGGGGCGCGCTGGCCAGCTCCAAGTCTCGGCACATAGAAGGGCAAGCGAGGCACCTGCTCTCGGTTTGTTCCGGGCATGGGAAGCAGCATGCTGCGTGCCCAGAAGACATCCCGCACTGTCCTGCCTGCCTCGCGGCTGCTTCTGAGCACGGAGGCACACCTACAAGCAAGCTGAGATGGGCTTTGCCTAAGAGTGAGGGAAGTGGCGAGCGGAACAAGGGATGTGCTGCACAGCTTCCCTCGCAGGCAGATTCCCTCCGGGGGCGCTTACTTCTCTTGCCTTAGCGCCCTGCTTTGTTTGGAGGCTGTTTGCGGACAGCAGCACACACTGCGGGAAGGTGCGCGCTGGCCAGCTCCAAGTCTCAGCAGATAGAAGGGCAAGCGAGGCACCTGCTCTCGGTTTGTTCCGGGCATGGGAAGCAGCATGCTGCGTGCCCAGAAGACATCCCGCACTGTCCTGCCTGCCTCGCGGCTGCTTCTGAGCACGGAGGCACACCTACAAGCAAGCTGAGATGGGCTCTGCCTAAGAGTGAGGGAAGTGGCGAGCGGAGGAAGCGATGTGCTGCACAGCTTCCCTCGCAGGCAGATTCCCTCCGGGGGCGCTTACTTCTCTTGCCTTAGTGCCCTGCTTTGTTTGGAGGCTGTTTGCGGACAGTAGCACACACTGCGGGAAGGTGCGCGCTGGCCAGCTCCAAGTCTCAGCAGATAGAAGGGCAAGCGAGGCACCTGCTCTCGGTTTGTTCCGGGCATGGGAAGCAGCATGCTGCGTGCCCAGAAGACATCCCGCACTGTCCTGCCTGCCTCGCGGCTGCTTCTGAGCACGGAGGCACACCTACAAGCAAGCTGAGATGGGCTCTGCCTAAGAGTGAGGGAAGTG
Source organism: Rhea pennata (assembly GCF_028389875.1). Taxonomy (NCBI): domain Eukaryota; kingdom Metazoa; phylum Chordata; class Aves; order Rheiformes; family Rheidae; genus Rhea; species Rhea pennata. Next base: position 36,072,843 of record NC_084670.1, on the reverse strand, counting down.
GCGAGCGGAACAAGGGATGTGCTGCACAGCTTCCCTCGCAGGCAGATTCCCTCCGGGGGCGCTTACTTCTCTTGCCTTAGCGCCCTGCTTTGTTTGGAGGCTGTTTGCGGACAGCAGCACACACTGCGGGAAGGGGCGCGCTGGCCAGCTCCAAGTCTCGGCACATAGAAGGGCAAGCGAGGCACCTGCTCTCGGTTTGTTCCGGGCATGGGAAGCAGCATGCTGCGTGCCCAGAAGACATCCCACACTGTCCTGCCTGCCTCGCGGCTGCTTCTGAGCACGGAGGCACACCTACAAGCAAGCTGAGATGGGCTTTGCCTAAGAGTGAGGGAAGTGGCGAGCGGAACAAGGGATGTGCTGCACAGCTTCCCTCGCAGGCAGATTCCCTCCGGGGGCGCTTACTTCTCTTGCCTTAGCGCCCTGCTTTGTTTGGAGGCTGTTTGCGGACAGCAGCACACACAGCGGGAAGGGGCGCGCTGGCCAGCTCCAAGTCTCGGCACATAGAAGGGCAAGCGAGGCACCTGCTCTCGGTTTGTTCCGGGCATGGGAAGCAGCATGCTGCGTGCCCAGAAGACATCCCGCACTGTCCTGCCTGCCTCGCGGCTGCTTCTGAGCACGGAGGCACACCTACAAGCAAGCTGAGATGGGCTTTGCCTAAGAGTGAGGGAAGTGGCGAGCGGAACAAGGGATGTGCTGCACAGCTTCCCTCGCAGGCAGATTCCCTCCGGGGGCGCTTACTTCTCTTGCCTTAGCGCCCTGCTTTGTTTGGAGGCTGTTTGCGGACAGCAGCACACACAGCGGGAAGGGGCGCGCTGGCCAGCTCCAAGTCTCGGCACATAGAAGGGCAAGCGAGGCACCTGCTCTCGGTTTGTTCCGGGCATGGGAAGCAGCATGCTGCGTGCCCAGAAGACATCCCGCACTGTCCTGCCTGCCTCGCGGCTGCTTCTGAGCACGGAGGCACACCTACAAGCAAGCTGAGATGGGCTCTGCCTAAGAGTGAGGGAAGTGGCGAGCGGAACAAGGGATGTGCTGCACAGCTTCCCTCGCAGGCAGATTCCCTCCGGGGGCGCTTACTTCTCTTGCCTTAGCGCCCTGCTTTGTTTGGAGGCTGTTTGCGGACAGCAGCACACACAGCGGGAAGGGGCGCGCTGGCCAGCTCCAAGTCTCGGCACATAGAAGGGCAAGCGAGGCACCTGCTCTCGGTTTGTTCCGGGCATGGGAAGCAGCATGCTGCGTGCCCAGAAGACATCCCGCACTGTCCTGCCTGCCTCGCGGCTGCTTCTGAGCACGGAGGCACACCTACAAGCAAGCTGAGATGGGCTCTGCCTAAGAGTGAGGGAAGTGGCGAGCGGAACAAGGGATGTGCTGCACAGCTTCCCTCGCAGGCAGATTCCCTCCGGGGGCGCTTACTTCTCTTGCCTTAGCGCCCTGCTTTGTTTGGAGGCTGTTTGCGGACAGCAGCACACACAGCGGGAAGGGGCGCGCTGGCCAGCTCCAAGTCTCGGCACATAGAAGGGCAAGCGAGGCACCTGCTCTCGGTTTGTTCCGGGCATGGGAAGCAGCATGCTGCGTGCCCAGAAGACATCCCGCACTGTCCTGCCTGCCTCGCGGCTGCTTCTGAGCACGGAGGCACACCTACAAGCAAGCTGAGATGGGCTTTGCCTAAGAGTGAGGGAAGTGGCGAGCGGAACAAGGGATGTGCTGCACAGCTTCCCTCGCAGGCAGATTCCCTCCGGGGGCGCTTACTTCTCTTGCCTTAGCGCCCTGCTTTGTTTGGAGGCTGTTTGCGGACAGCAGCACACACTGCGGGAAGGTGCGCGCTGGCCAGCTCCAAGTCTCAGCAGATAGAAGGGCAAGCGAGGCACCTGCTCTCGGTTTGTTCCGGGCATGGGAAGCAGCATGCTGCGTGCCCAGAAGACATCCCGCACTGTCCTGCCTGCCTCGCGGCTGCTTCTGAGCACGGAGGCACACCTACAAGCAAGCTGAGATGGGCTCTGCCTAAGAGTGAGGGAAGTGGCGAGCGGAACAAGGGATGTGCTGCACAGCTTCCCTCGCAGGCAGATTCCCTCCGGGGGCGCTTACTTCTCTTGCCTTAGCGCCCTGCTTTGTTTGGAGGCTGTTTGCGGACAGCAGCACACACAGCGGGAAGGGGCGCGCTGGCCAGCTCCAAGTCTCGGCACATAGAAGGGCAAGCGAGGCACCTGCTCTCGGTTTGTTCCGGGCATGGGAAGCAGCATGCTGCGTGCCCAGAAGACATCCCGCACTGTCTTGCCTGCCTCGCGGCTGCTTCTGAGCACGGAGGCACACCTACAAGCAAGCTGAGATGGGCTTTGCCTAAGAGTGAGGGAAGTGGCGAGCGGAACAAGGGATGTGCTGCACAGCTTCCCTCGCAGGCAGATTCCCTCCGGGGGCGCTTACTTCTCTTGCCTTAGCGCCCTGCTTTGTTTGGAGGCTGTTTGCGGACAGTAGCACACACTGCGGGAAGGTGCGCGCTGGCCAGCTCCAAGTCTCAGCAGATAGAAGGGCAAGCGAGGCACCTGCTCTCGGTTTGTTCCGGGCATGGGAAGCAGCATGCTGCGTGCCCAGAAGACATCCCGCACTGTCCTGCCTGCCTCGCGGCTGCTTCTGAGCACGGAGGCACACCTACAAGCAAGCTGAGATGGGCTCTGCCTAAGAGTGAGGGAAGTGGCGAGCGGAACAAGGGATGTGCTGCACAGCTTCCTTCGCAGGCAGATTCCCTCCGGGGGCGCTTACTTCTCTTGCCTTAGCGCCCTGCTTTGTTTGGAGGCTGTTTGCGGACAGCAGCACACACTGCGGGAAGGGGCGCGCTGGCCAGCTCCAAGTCTCGGCACATAGAAGGGCAAGCGAGGCACCTGCTCTCGGTTTGTTCCGGGCATGGGAAGCAGCATGCTGCGTGCCCAGAAGACATCCCGCACTGTCCTGCCTGCCTCGCGGCTGCTTCTGAGCACGGAGGCACACCTACAAGCAAGCTGAGATGGGCTCTGCCTAAGAGTGAGGGAAGTGGCGAGCGGAACAAGGGATGTGCTGCACAGCTTCCCTCGCAGGCAGATTCCCTCCGGGGGCGCTTACTTCTCTTGCCTTAGCGCCCTGCTTTGTTTGGAGGCTGTTTGCGGACAGCAGCACACACAGCGGGAAGGGGCGCGCTGGCCAGCTCCAAGTCTCGGCACATAGAAGGGCAAGCGAGGCACCTGCTCTCGGTTTGTTCCGGGCATGGGAAGCAGCATGCTGCGTGCCCAGAAGACATCCCGCACTGTCCTGCCTGCCTCGCGGCTGCTTCTGAGCACGGAGGCACACCTACAAGCAAGCTGAGATGGGCTTTGCCTAAGAGTGAGGGAAGTGGCGAGCGGAACAAGGGATGTGCTGCACAGCTTCCCTCGCAGGCAGATTCCCTCCGGGGGCGCTTACTTCTCTTGCCTTAGCGCCCTGCTTTGTTTGGAGGCTGTTTGCGGACAGCAGCACACACTGCGGGAAGGGGCGCGCTGGCCAGCTCCAAGTCTCAGCAGATAGAAGGGCAAGCGAGGCACCTGCTCTCGGTTTGTTCCGGGCATGGGAAGCAGCATGCTGCGTGCCCAGAAGACATCCCGCACTGTCCTGCCTGCCTCGCGGCTGCTTCTGAGCACGGAGGCACACCTACAAGCAAGCTGAGATGGGCTCTGCCTAAGAGTGAGGGAAGTGGCGAGCGGAGGAAGCGATGTGCTGCACAGCTTCCCTCGCAGGCAGATTCCCTCCGGGGGCGCTTACTTCTCTTGCCTTAGTGCCCTGCTTTGTTTGGAGGCTGTTTGCGGACAGTAGCACACACTGCGGGAAGGTGCGCGCTGGCCAGCTCCAAGTCTCGGCACATAGAAGGGCAAGCGAGGCACCTGCTCTCGGTTTGTTCCGGGCATGGGAAGCAGCATGCTGCGTGCCCAGAAGACATCCCGCACTGTCCTGCCTGCCTCGCGGCTGCTTCTGAGCACGGAGGCACACCTACAAGCAAGCTGAGATGGGCTCTGCCTAAGAGTGAGGGAAGTGGCGAGCGGAACAAGGGATGTGCTGCACAGCTTCCCTCGCAGGCAGATTCCCTCCGGGGGCGCTTACTTCTCTTGCCTTAGCGCCCTGCTTTGTTTGGAGGCTGTTTGCGGACAGCAGCACACACAGCGGGAAGGGGCGCGCTGGCCAGCTCCAAGTCTCGGCACATAGAAGGGCAAGCGAGGCACCTGCTCTCGGTTTGTTCCGGGCATGGGAAGCAGCATGCTGCGTGCCCAGAAGACATCCCGCACTGTCTTGCCTGCCTCGCGGCTGCTTCTGAGCACGGAGGCACACCTACAAGCAAGCTGAGATGGGCTTTGCCTAAGAGTGAGGGAAGTGGCGAGCGGAACAAGGGATGTGCTGCACAGCTTCCCTCGCAGGCAGATTCCCTCCGGGGGCGCTTACTTCTCTTGCCTTAGCGCCCTGCTTTGTTTGGAGGCTGTTTGCGGACAGTAGCACACACTGCGGGAAGGTGCGCGCTGGCCAGCTCCAAGTCTCAGCAGATAGAAGGGCAAGCGAGGCACCTGCTCTCGGTTTGTTCCGGGCATGGGAAGCAGCATGCTGCGTGCCCAGAAGACATCCCGCACTGTCCTGCCTGCCTCGCGGCTGCTTCTGAGCACGGAGGCACACCTACAAGCAAGCTGAGATGGGCTCTGCCTAAGAGTGAGGGAAGTGGCGAGCGGAACAAGGGATGTGCTGCACAGCTTCCTTCGCAGGCAGATTCCCTCCGGGGGCGCTTACTTCTCTTGCCTTAGCGCCCTGCTTTGTTTGGAGGCTGTTTGCGGACAGTAGCACACACTGCGGGAAGGGGCGCGCTGGCCAGCTCCAAGTCTCGGCACATAGAAGGGCAAGCGAGGCACCTGCTCTCGGTTTGTTCCGGGCATGGGAAGCAGCATGCTGCGTGCCCAGAAGACATCCCGCACTGTCCTGCCTGCCTCGCGGCTGCTTCTGAGCACGGAGGCACACCTACAAGCAAGCTGAGATGGGCTCTGCCTAAGAGTGAGGGAAGTGGCGAGCGGAACAAGGGATGTGCTGCACAGCTTCCCTCGCAGGCAGATTCCCTCCGGGGGCGCTTACTTCTCTTGCCTTAGCGCCCTGCTTTGTTTGGAGGCTGTTTGCGGACAGCAGCACACACAGCGGGAAGGGGCGCGCTGGCCAGCTCCAAGTCTCGGCACATAGAAGGGCAAGCGAGGCACCTGCTCTCGGTTTGTTCCGGGCATGGGAAGCAGCATGCTGCGTGCCCAGAAGACATCCCGCACTGTCCTGCCTGCCTCGCGGCTGCTTCTGAGCACGGAGGCACACCTACAAGCAAGCTGAGATGGGCTTTGCCTAAGAGTGAGGGAAGTGGCGAGCGGAACAAGGGATGTGCTGCACAGCTTCCCTCGCAGGCAGATTCCCTCCGGGGGCGCTTACTTCTCTTGCCTTAGCGCCCTGCTTTGTTTGGAGGCTGTTTGCGGACAGCAGCACACACAGCGGGAAGGGGCGCGCTGGCCAGCTCCAAGTCTCAGCAGATAGAAGGGCAAGCGAGGCACCTGCTCTCGGTTTGTTCCGGGCATGGGAAGCAGCATGCTGCGTGCCCAGAAGACATCCCGCACTGTCCTGCCTGCCTCGCGGCTGCTTCTGAGCACGGAGGCACACCTACAAGCAAGCTGAGATGGGCTCTGCCTAAGAGTGAGGGAAGTGGCGAGCGGAGGAAGCGATGTGCTGCACAGCTTCCCTCGCAGGCAGATTCCCTCCGGGGGCGCTTACTTCTCTTGCCTTAGTGCCCTGCTTTGTTTGGAGGCTGTTTGCGGACAGTAGCACACACTGCGGGAAGGTGCGCGCTGGCCAGCTCCAAGTCTCAGCAGATAGAAGGGCAAGCGAGGCACCTGCTCTCGGTTTGTTCCGGGCATGGGAAGCAGCATGCTGCGTGCCCAGAAGACATCCCGCACTGTCCTGCCTGCCTCGCGGCTGCTTCTGAGCACGGAGGCACACCTACAAGCAAGCTGAGATGGGCTCTGCCTAAGAGTGAGGGAAGTGGCGAGCGGAACAAGGGATGTGCTGCACAGCTTCCCTCGCAGGCAGATTCCCTCCGGGGGCGCTTACTTCTCTTGCCTTAGCGCCCTGCTTTGTTTGGAGGCTGTTTGCGGACAGCAGCACACACAGCGGGAAGGGGCGCGCTGGCCAGCTCCAAGTCTCGGCACATAGAAGGGCAAGCGAGGCACCTGCTCTCGGTTTGTTCCGGGCATGGGAAGCAGCATGCTGCGTGCCCAGAAGACATCCCGCACTGTCTTGCCTGCCTCGCGGCTGCTTCTGAGCACGGAGGCACACCTACAAGCAAGCTGAGATGGGCTTTGCCTAAGAGTGAGGGAAGTGGCGAGCGGAACAAGGGATGTGCTGCACAGCTTCCCTCGCAGGCAGATTCCCTCCGGGGGCGCTTACTTCTCTTGCCTTAGCGCCCTGCTTTGTTTGGAGGCTGTTTGCGGACAGTAGCACACACTGCGGGAAGGTGCGCGCTGGCCAGCTCCAAGTCTCAGCAGATAGAAGGGCAAGCGAGGCACCTGCTCTCGGTTTGTTCCGGGCATGGGAAGCAGCATGCTGCGTGCCCAGAAGACATCCCGCACTGTCCTGCCTGCCTCGCGGCTGCTTCTGAGCACGGAGGCACACCTACAAGCAAGCTGAGATGGGCTCTGCCTAAGAGTGAGGGAAGTGGCGAGCGGAACAAGGGATGTGCTGCACAGCTTCCTTCGCAGGCAGATTCCCTCCGGGGGCGCTTACTTCTCTTGCCTTAGCGCCCTGCTTTGTTTGGAGGCTGTTTGCGGACAGCAGCACACACTGCGGGAAGGGGCGCGCTGGCCAGCTCCAAGTCTCGGCACATAGAAGGGCAAGCGAGGCACCTGCTCTCGGTTTGTTCCGGGCATGGGAAGCAGCATGCTGCGTGCCCAGAAGACATCCCGCACTGTCCTGCCTGCCTCGCGGCTGCTTCTGAGCACGGAGGCACACCTACAAGCAAGCTGAGATGGGCTTTGCCTAAGAGTGAGGGAAGTGGCGAGCGGAACAAGGGATGTGCTGCACAGCTTCCCTCGCAGGCAGATTCCCTCCGGGGGCGCTTACTTCTCTTGCCTTAGCGCCCTGCTTTGTTTGGAGGCTGTTTGCAGACAGCAGCACACACTGCGGGAAGGTGCGCGCTGGCCAGCTCCAAGTCTCAGCAGATAGAAGGGCAAGCGAGGCACCTGCTCTCGGTTTGTTCCGGGCATGGGAAGCAGCATGCTGCGTGCCCAGAAGACATCCCGCACTGTCCTGCCTGCCTCGCGGCTGCTTCTGAGCACGGAGGCACACCTACAAGCAAGCTGAGATGGGCTCTGCCTAAGAGTGAGGGAAGTGGCGAGCGGAACAAGGGATGTGCTGCACAGCTTCCCTCGCAGGCAGATTCCCTCCGGGGGCGCTTACTTCTCTTGCCTTAGCGCCCTGCTTTGTTTGGAGGCTGTTTGCGGACAGCAGCACACACAGCGGGAAGGGGCGCGCTGGCCAGCTCCAAGTCTCGGCACATAGAAGGGCAAGCGAGGCACCTGCTCTCGGTTTGTTCCGGGCATGGGAAGCAGCATGCTGCGTGCCCAGAAGACATCCCGCACTGTCCTGCCTGCCTCGCGGCTGCTTCTGAGCACGGAGGCACACCTACAAGCAAGCTGAGATGGGCTCTGCCTAAGAGTGAGGGAAGTGGCGAGCGGAACAAGGGATGTGCTGCACAGCTTCCCTCGCAGGCAGATTCCCTCCGGGGGCGCTTACTTCTCTTGCCTTAGCGCCCTGCTTTGTTTGGAGGCTGTTTGCGGACAGCAGCACACACAGCGGGAAGGGGCGCGCTGGCCAGCTCCAAGTCTCGGCACATAGAAGGGCAAGCGAGGCACCTGCTCTCGGTTTGTTCCGGGCATGGGAAGCAGCATGCTGCGTGCCCAGAAGACATCCCGCACTGTCCTGCCTGCCTCGCGGCTGCTTCTGAGCACGGAGGCACACCTACAAGCAAGCTGAGATGGGCTCTGCCTAAGAGTGAGGGAAGTGGCGAGCGGAACAAGGGATGTGCTGCACAGCTTCCCTCGCAGGCAGATTCCCTCCGGGGGCGCTTACTTCTCTTGCCTTAGCGCCCTGCTTTGTTTGGAGGCTGTTTGCGGACAGCAGCACACACAGCGGGAAGGGGCGCGCTGGCCAGCTCCAAGTCTCGGCACATAGAAGGGCAAGCGAGGCACCTGCTCTCGGTTTGTTCCGGGCATGGGAAGCAGCATGCTGCGTGCCCAGAAGACATCCCGCACTGTCCTGCCTGCCTCGCGGCTGCTTCTGAGCACGGAGGCACACCTACAAGCAAGCTGAGATGGGCTTTGCCTAAGAGTGAGGGAAGTGGCGAGCGGAACAAGGGATGTGCTGCACAGCTTCCCTCGCAGGCAGATTCCCTCCGGGGGCGCTTACTTCTCTTGCCTTAGCGCCCTGCTTTGTTTGGAGGCTGTTTGCGGACAGCAGCACACACTGCGGGAAGGTGCGCGCTGGCCAGCTCCAAGTCTCAGCAGATAGAAGGGCAAGCGAGGCACCTGCTCTCGGTTTGTTCCGGGCATGGGAAGCAGCATGCTGCGTGCCCAGAAGACATCCCGCACTGTCCTGCCTGCCTCGCGGCTGCTTCTGAGCACGGAGGCACACCTACAAGCAAGCTGAGATGGGCTCTGCCTAAGAGTGAGGGAAGTGGCGAGCGGAGGAAGCGATGTGCTGCACAGCTTCCCTCGCAGGCAGATTCCCTCCGGGGGCGCTTACTTCTCTTGCCTTAGTGCCCTGCTTTGTTTGGAGGCTGTTTGCGGACAGTAGCACACACTGCGGGAAGGTGCGCGCTGGCCAGCTCCAAGTCTCAGCAGATAGAAGGGCAAGCGAGGCACCTGCTCTCGGTTTGTTCCGGGCATGGGAAGCAGCATGCTGCGTGCCCAGAAGACATCCCGCACTGTCCTGCCTGCCTCGCGGCTGCTTCTGAGCACGGAGGCACACCTACAAGCAAGCTGAGATGGGCTCTGCCTAAGAGTGAGGGAAGTGGCGAGCGGAACAAGGGATGTGCTGCACAGCTTCCCTCGCAGGCAGATTCCCTCCGGGGGCGCTTACTTCTCTTGCCTTAGCGCCCTGCTTTGTTTGGAGGCTGTTTGCGGACAGCAGCACACACAGCGGGAAGGGGCGCGCTGGCCAGCTCCAAGTCTCGGCACATAGAAGGGCAAGCGAGGCACCTGCTCTCGGTTTGTTCCGGGCATGGGAAGCAGCATGCTGCGTGCCCAGAAGACATCCCGCACTGTCTTGCCTGCCTCGCGGCTGCTTCTGAGCACGGAGGCACACCTACAAGCAAGCTGAGATGGGCTTTGCCTAAGAGTGAGGGAAGTGGCGAGCGGAACAAGGGATGTGCTGCACAGCTTCCCTCGCAGGCAGATTCCCTCCGGGGGCGCTTACTTCTCTTGCCTTAGCGCCCTGCTTTGTTTGGAGGCTGTTTGCGGACAGTAGCACACACTGCGGGAAGGTGCGCGCTGGCCAGCTCCAAGTCTCAGCAGATAGAAGGGCAAGCGAGGCACCTGCTCTCGGTTTGTTCCGGGCATGGGAAGCAGCATGCTGCGTGCCCAGAAGACATCCCGCACTGTCCTGCCTGCCTCGCGGCTGCTTCTGAGCACGGAGGCACACCTACAAGCAAGCTGAGATGGGCTCTGCCTAAGAGTGAGGGAAGTGGCGAGCGGAACAAGGGATGTGCTGCACAGCTTCCTTCGCAGGCAGATTCCCTCCGGGGGCGCTTACTTCTCTTGCCTTAGCGCCCTGCTTTGTTTGGAGGCTGTTTGCGGACAGCAGCACACACTGCGGGAAGGGGCGCGCTGGCCAGCTCCAAGTCTCGGCACATAGAAGGGCAAGCGAGGCACCTGCTCTCGGTTTGTTCCGGGCATGGGAAGCAGCATGCTGCGTGCCCAGAAGACATCCCGCACTGTCCTGCCTGCCTCGCGGCTGCTTCTGAGCACGGAGGCACACCTACAAGCAAGCTGAGATGGGCTCTGCCTAAGAGTGAGGGAAGTGGCGAGCGGAACAAGGGATGTGCTGCACAGCTTCCCTCGCAGGCAGATTCCCTCCGGGGGCGCTTACTTCTCTTGCCTTAGCGCCCTGCTTTGTTTGGAGGCTGTTTGCGGACAGCAGCACACACAGCGGGAAGGGGCGCGCTGGCCAGCTCCAAGTCTCGGCACATAGAAGGGCAAGCGAGGCACCTGCTCTCGGTTTGTTCCGGGCATGGGAAGCAGCATGCTGCGTGCCCAGAAGACATCCCGCACTGTCCTGCCTGCCTCGCGGCTGCTTCTGAGCACGGAGGCACACCTACAAGCAAGCTGAGATGGGCTTTGCCTAAGAGTGAGGGAAGTGGCGAGCGGAACAAGGGATGTGCTGCACAGCTTCCCTCGCAGGCAGATTCCCTCCGGGGGCGCTTACTTCTCTTGCCTTAGCGCCCTGCTTTGTTTGGAGGCTGTTTGCGGACAGCAGCACACACAGCGGGAAGGGGCGCGCTGGCCAGCTCCAAGTCTCAGCAGATAGAAGGGCAAGCGAGGCACCTGCTCTCGGTTTGTTCCGGGCATGGGAAGCAGCATGCTGCGTGCCCAGAAGACATCCCGCACTGTCCTGCCTGCCTCGCGGCTGCTTCTGAGCACGGAGGCACACCTACAAGCAAGCTGAGATGGGCTCTGCCTAAGAGTGAGGGAAGTGGCGAGCGGAGGAAGCGATGTGCTGCACAGCTTCCCTCGCAGGCAGATTCCCTCCGGGGGCGCTTACTTCTCTTGCCTTAGTGCCCTGCTTTGTTTGGAGGCTGTTTGCGGACAGTAGCACACACTGCGGGAAGGTGCGCGCTGGCCAGCTCCAAGTCTCAGCAGATAGAAGGGCAAGCGAGGCACCTGCTCTCGGTTTGTTCCGGGCATGGGAAGCAGCATGCTGCGTGCCCAGAAGACATCCCGCACTGTCCTGCCTGCCTCGCGGCTGCTTCTGAGCACGGAGGCACACCTACAAGCAAGCTGAGATGGGCTCTGCCTAAGAGTGAGGGAAGTGGCGAGCGGAACAAGGGATGTGCTGCACAGCTTCCCTCGCAGGCAGATTCCCTCCGGGGGCGCTTACTTCTCTTGCCTTAGCGCCCTGCTTTGTTTGGAGGCTGTTTGCGGACAGCAGCACACACAGCGGGAAGGGGCGCGCTGGCCAGCTCCAAGTCTCGGCACATAGAAGGGCAAGCGAGGCACCTGCTCTCGGTTTGTTCCGGGCATGGGAAGCAGCATGCTGCGTGCCCAGAAGACATCCCGCACTGTCTTGCCTGCCTCGCGGCTGCTTCTGAGCACGGAGGCACACCTACAAGCAAGCTGAGATGGGCTTTGCCTAAGAGTGAGGGAAGTGGCGAGCGGAACAAGGGATGTGCTGCACAGCTTCCCTCGCAGGCAGATTCCCTCCGGGGGCGCTTACTTCTCTTGCCTTAGCGCCCTGCTTTGTTTGGAGGCTGTTTGCGGACAGTAGCACACACTGCGGGAAGGTGCGCGCTGGCCAGCTCCAAGTCTCAGCAGATAGAAGGGCAAGCGAGGCACCTGCTCTCGGTTTGTTCCGGGCATGGGAAGCAGCATGCTGCGTGCCCAGAAGACATCCCGCACTGTCCTGCCTGCCTCGCGGCTGCTTCTGAGCACGGAGGCACACCTACAAGCAAGCTGAGATGGGCTCTGCCTAAGAGTGAGGGAAGTGGCGAGCGGAACAAGGGATGTGCTGCACAGCTTCCTTCGCAGGCAGATTCCCTCCGGGGGCGCTTACTTCTCTTGCCTTAGCGCCCTGCTTTGTTTGGAGGCTGTTTGCGGACAGCAGCACACACTGCGGGAAGGGGCGCGCTGGCCAGCTCCAAGTCTCGGCACATAGAAGGGCAAGCGAGGCACCTGCTCTCGGTTTGTTCCGGGCATGGGAAGCAGCATGCTGCGTGCCCAGAAGACATCCCGCACTGTCCTGCCTGCCTCGCGGCTGCTTCTGAGCACGGAGGCACACCTACAAGCAAGCTGAGATGGGCTTTGCCTAAGAGTGAGGGAAGTGGCGAGCGGAACAAGGGATGTGCTGCACAGCTTCCCTCGCAGGCAGATTCCCTCCGGGGGCGCTTACTTCTCTTGCCTTAGCGCCCTGCTTTGTTTGGAGGCTGTTTGCAGACAGCAGCACACACTGCGGGAAGGTGCGCGCTGGCCAGCTCCAAGTCTCAGCAGATAGAAGGGCAAGCGAGGCACCTGCTCTCGGTTTGTTCCGGGCATGGGAAGCAGCATGCCTGCGTGCCCAGAAGACATCCCGCACTGTCCTGCCTGCCTCGCGGCTGCTTCTGAGCACGGAGGCACACCTACAAGCAAGCTGAGATGGGCTCTGCCTAAGAGTGAGGGAAGTGGCGAGCGGAACAAGGGATGTGCTGCACAGCTTCCCTCGCAGGCAGATTCCCTCCGGGGGCGCTTACTTCTCTTGCCTTAGCGCCCTGCTTTGTTTGGAGGCTGTTTGCGGACAGCAGCACACACAGCGGGAAGGGGCGCGCTGGCCAGCTCCAAGTCTCGGCACATAGAAGGGCAAGCGAGGCACCTGCTCTCGGTTTGTTCCGGGCATGGGAAGCAGCATGCTGCGTGCCCAGAAGACATCCCGCACTGTCCTGCCTGCCTCGCGGCTGCTTCTGAGCACGGAGGCACACCTACAAGCAAGCTGAGATGGGCTCTGCCTAAGAGTGAGGGAAGTGGCGAGCGGAACAAGGGATGTGCTGCACAGCTTCCCTCGCAGGCAGATTCCCTCCGGGGGCGCTTACTTCTCTTGCCTTAGCGCCCTGCTTTGTTTGGAGGCTGTTTGCGGACAGCAGCACACACAGCGGGAAGGGGCGCGCTGGCCAGCTCCAAGTCTCGGCACATAGAAGGGCAAGCGAGGCACCTGCTCTCGGTTTGTTCCGGGCATGGAAGCAGCATGCTGCGTGCCCAGAAGACATCCCGCACTGTCCTGCTGCCTCGCGGCTGCTTCTGAGCACGGAGGCACACCTACAAGCAAGCTGAGATGGGCTTTGCCTAAGAGTGAGGGAAGTGGCGAGCGGAACAAGGGATGTGCTGCACAGCTTCCCTCGCAGGCAGATTCCCTCCGGGGGCGCTTACTTCTCTTGCCTTAGCGCCCTGCTTTGTTTGGAGGCTGTTTGCGGACAGCAGCACACACAGCGGGAAGGGGCGCGCTGGCCAGCTCCAAGTCTCGGCACATTAGAAGGGCAAGCGAGGCACCTGCTCTCGGTTTGTTCCGGGCATGGGAAGCAGCATGCTGCGTGCCCAGAAGACATCCCGCACTGTCCTGCCTGCCTCGCGGCTGCTTCTGAGCACGGAGGCACACCTACAAGCAAGCTGAGATGGGCTTTGCCTAAGAGTGAGGGAAGTGGCGAGCGGAACAAGGGATGTGCTGCACAGCTTCCCTCGCAGGCAGATTCCCTCCGGGGGCGCTTACTTCTCTTGCCTTAGCGCCCTGCTTTGTTTGGAGGCTGTTTGCGGACAGCAGCACACACAGCGGGAAGGGGCGCGCTGGCCAGCTCCAAGTCTCGGCACATAGAAGGGCAAGCGAGGCACCTGCTCTCGGTTTGTTCCGGGCATGGGAAGCAGCATGCTGCGTGCCCAGAAGACATCCCGCACTGTCCTGCCTGCCTCGCGGCTGCTTCTGAGCACGGAGGCACACCTACAAAGCAAGCTGAGATGGGCTTTGCCTAAGAGTGAGGGAAGTGGCGAGCGGAACAAGGGATGTGCTGCACAGCTTCCCTCGCAGGCAGATTCCCTCCGGGGGCGCTTACTTCTCTTGCCTTAGCGCCCTGCTTTGTTTGGAGGCTGTTTGCGGACAGCAGCACACACAGCGGGAAGGGGCGCGCTGGCCAGCTCCAAGTCTCGGCACATAGAAGGGCAAGCGAGGCACCTGCTCTCGGTTTGTTCCGGGCATGGGAAGCAGCATGCTGCGTGCCCAGAAGACATCCCGCACTGTCCTGCCTGCCTCGCGGCTGCTTCTGAGCACGGAGGCACACCTACAAGCAAGCTGAGATGGGCTTTGCCTAAGAGTGAGGGAAGTGGCGAGCGGAACAAGGGATGTGCTGCACAGCTTCCCTCGCAGGCAGATTCCCTCCGGGGGCGCTTACTTCTCTTGCCTTAGCGCCCTGCTTTGTTTGGAGGCTGTTTGCGGACAGCAGCACACACAGCGGGAAGGGGCGCGCTGGCCAGCTCCAAGTCTCGGCACATAGAAGGGCAAGCGAGGCACCTGCTCTCGGTTTGTTCCGGGCATGGGAAGCAGCATGCTGCGTGCCCAGAAGACATCCCGCACTGTCCTGCCTGCCTCGCGGCTGCTTCTGAGCACGGAGGCACACCTACAAGCAAGCTGAGATGGGCTTTGCCTAAGAGTGAGGGAAGTGGCGAGCGGAACAAGGGATGTGCTGCACAGCTTCCCTCGCAGGCAGATTCCCTCCGGGGGCGCTTACTTCTCTTGCCTTAGCGCCCTGCTTTGTTTGGAGGCTGTTTGCGGACAGCAGCACACACAGCGGGAAGGGGCGCGCTGGCCAGCTCCAAGTCTCGGCACATAGAAGGGCAAGCGAGGCACCTGCTCTCGGTTTGTTCCGGGCATGGGAAGCAGCATGCTGCGTGCCAGAAGACATCCCGCACTGTCCTGCCTGCCTCGCGGCTGCTTCTGAGCACGGAGGCACACCTACAAGCAAGCTGAGATGGGCTCTGCCTAAGAGTGAGGGAAGTGGCGAGCGGAACAAGTGATGTGCTGCACAGCTTCCCTCGCAGGCAGATTCCCTCCGGGGGCGCTTACTTCTCTTGCCTTAGCGCCCTGCTTTGTTTGGAGGCTGTTTGCGGACAGCAGCACACACAGCGGGAAGGGGCGCGCTGGCCAGCTCCAAGTCTCGGCACATAGAAGGGCAAGCGAGGCACCTGCTCTCGGTTTGTTCCGGGCATGGGAAGCAGCATGCTGCGTGCCCAGAAGACATCCCGCACTGTCCTGCCTGCCTCGCGGCTGCTTCTGAGCACGGAGGCACACCTACAAGCAAGCTGAGATGGGCTTTGCCTAAGAGTGAGGGAAGTGGCGAGCGGAACAAGGGATGTGCTGCACAGCTTCCCTCGCAGGCAGATTCCCTCCGGGGGCGCTTACTTCTCTTGTCTTAGCGCCCTGCTTTGTTTGGAGGCTGTTTGCGGACAGCAGCACACACTGCGGGAAGGGGCGCGCTGGCCAGCTCCAAGTCTCGGCACATAGAAGGGCAAGCGAGGCACCTGCTCTCGGTTTGTTCCGGGCATGGGAAGCAGCATGCTGCGTGCCCAGAAGACATCCCGCACTGTCCTGCCTGCCTCGCGGCTGCTTCTGAGCACGGAGGCACACCTACAAGCAAGCTGAGATGGGCTTTGCCTAAGAGTGAGGGAAGTGGCGAGCGGAACAAGGGATGTGCTGCACAGCTTCCCTCGCAGGCAGATTCCCTCCGGGGGCGCTTACTTCTCTTGCCTTAGCGCCCTGCTTTGTTTGGAGGCTGTTTGCGGACAGCAGCACACACAGCGGGAAGGGGCGCGCTGGCCAGCTCCAAGTCTCGGCACATAGAAGGGCAAGCGAGGCACCTGCTCTCGGTTTGTTCCGGGCATGGGAAGCAGCATGCTGCGTGCCCAGAAGACATCCCGCACTGTCCTGCCTGCCTCGCGGCTGCTTCTGAGCACGGAGGCACACCTACAAGCAAGCTGAGATGGGCTTTGCCTAAGGAGTGAGGGAAGTGGCGAGCGGAACAAGGGATGTGCTGCACAGCTTCCCTCGCAGGCAGATTCCCTCCGGGGGCGCTTACTTCTCTTGCCTTAGCGCCCTGCTTTGTTTGGAGGCTGTTTGCGGACAGCAGCACACACAGCGGGAAGGGGCGCGCTGGCCAGCTCCAAGTCTCGGCACATAGAAGGGCAAGCGAGGCAACCTGCTCTCGGTTTGTTCCGGGCATGGGAAGCAGCATGCTGCGTGCCCAGAAGACATCCCGCACTGTCCTGCCTGCCTCGCGGCTGCTTCTGAGCACGGAGGCACACCTACAAGCAAGCTGAGATGGGCTTTGCCTAAGAGTGAGGGAAGTGGCGAGCGGAACAAGGGATGTGCTGCACAGCTTCCCTCGCAGGCAGATTCCCTCCGGGGGCGCTTACTTCTCTTGCCTTAGCGCCCTGCTTTGTTTGGAGGCTGTTTGCGGACAGCAGCACACACAGCGGGAAGGGGCGCGCTGGCCAGCTCCAAGTCTCGGCACATAGAAGGGCAAGCGAGGCACCTGCTCTCGGTTTGTTCCGGGCATGGGAAGCAGCATGCTGCGTGCCCAGAAGACATCCCGCACTGTCCTGCCTGCCTCGCGGCTGCTTCTGAGCACGGAGGCACACCTTACAAGCAAGCTGAGATGGGCTCTGCCTAAGAGTGAGGGAAGTGGCGAGCGGAACAAGTGATGTGCTGCACAGCTTCCCTCGCAGGCAGATTCCCTCCGGGGGCGCTTACTTCTCTTGCCTTAGCGCCCTGCTTTGTTTGGAGGCTGTTTGCGGACAGCAGCACACACAGCGGGAAGGGGCGCGCTGGCCAGCTCCAAGTCTCGGCACATAGAAGGGCAAGCGAGGCACCTGCTCTCGGTTTGTTCGGGCATGGGAAGCAGCATGCTGCGTGCCCAGAAGACATCCCGCACTGTCCTGCCTGCCTCGCGGCTGCTTCTGAGCACGGAGGCACACCTACAAGCAAGCTGAGATGGGCTTTGCCTAAGAGTGAGGGAAGTGGCGAGCGGAACAAGGGATGTGCTGCACAGCTTCCCTCGCAGGCAGATTCCCTCCGGGGGCGCTTACTTCTCTTGCCTTAGCGCCCTGCTTTGTTTGGAGGCTGTTTGCGGACAGCAGCACACACAGCGGGAAGGGGCGCGCTGGCCAGCTCCAAGTCTCGGCACATAGAAGGGCAAGCGAGGCACCTGCTCTCGGTTTGTTCCGGGCATGGGAAGCAGCATGCTGCGTGCCCAGAAGACATCCCGCACTGTCCTGCCTGCCTCGCGGCTGCTTCTGAGCACGGAGGCACACCTACAAGCAAGCTGAGATGGGCTTTGCCTAAGAGTGACGGAAGTGGCGAGCGGAACAAGGGATGTGCTGCACAGCTTCCCTCGCAGGCAGATTCCCTCCGGGGGCGCTTACTTCTCTTGCCTTAGCGCCCTGCTTTGTTTGGAGGCTGTTTGCGGACAGCAGCACACACAGCGGGAAGGGGCGCGCTGGCCAGCTCCAAGTCTCGGCACATAGAAGGGCAAGCGAGGGCACCTGCTCTCGGTTTGTTCCGGGCATGGAAGCAGCATGCTGCGTGCCCAGAAGACATCCCGCACTGTCCTGCCTGCCTCGCGGCTGCTTCTGAGCACGGAGGCACACCTACAAGCAAGCTGAGATGGGCTCTGCCTAAGAGTGAGGGAAGTGGCGAGCGGAACAAGGGATGTGCTGCACAGCTTCCCTCGCAGGCAGATTCCCTCCGGGGGCGCTTACTTCTCTTGCCTTAGCGCCCTGCTTTGTTTGGAGGCTGTTTGCGGACAGCAGCACACACAGCGGGAAGGGGCGCGCTGGCCAGCTCCAAGTCTCGGCACATAGAAGGGCAAGCGAGGCACCTGCTCTCGGTTTGTTCCGGGCATGGGAAGCAGCATGCTGCGTGCCCAGAAGACATCCCGCACTGTCCTGCCTGCCTCGCGGCTGCTTCTGAGCACGGAGGCACACCTACAAGCAAGCTGAGATGGGCTCTGCCTAAGAGTGAGGGAAGTGGCGAGCGGAACAAGGGATGTGCTGCACAGCTTCCCTCGCAGGCAGATTCCCTCCGGGGGCGCTTACTTCTCTTGCCTTAGCGCCCTGCTTTGTTTGGAGGCTGTTTGCGGACAGCAGCACACACAGCGGGAAGGGGCGCGCTGGCCAGCTCCAAGTCTCGGCACATAGAAGGGCAAGCGAGGCACCTGCTCTCGGTTTGTTCCGGGCATGGGAAGCAGCATGCTGCGTGCCCAGAAGACATCCCGCACTGTCCTGCCTGCCTCGCGGCTGCTTCTGAGCACGGAGGCACACCTACAAGCAAGCTGAGATGGGCTTTGCCTAAGAGTGAGGGAAGTGGCGAGCGGAACAAGGGATGTGCTGCACAGCTTCCCTCGCAGGCAGATTCCCTCCGGGGGCGCTTACTTCTCTTGCCTTAGCGCCCTGCTTTGTTTGGAGGCTGTTTGCGGACAGCAGCACACACAGCGGGAAGGGGCGCGCTGGCCAGCTCCAAGTCTCGGCAGCATAGAAGGGCAAGCGAGGCACCTGCTCTCGGTTTGTTCCGGGCATGGAAGCAGCATGCTGCGTGCCCAGAAGACATCCCGCACTGTCTGCCTGCCTCGCGGCTGCTTCTGAGCACGGAGGCACACCTACAAGCAAGCTGAGATGGGCTTTGCCTAAGAGTGAGGGAAGTGGCGAGCGGAACAAGGGATGTGCTGCACAGCTTCCCTCGCAGGCAGATTCCCTCCGGGGGCGCTTACTTCTCTTGCCTTAGCGCCCTGCTTTGTTTGGAGGCTGTTTGCGGACAGTAGCACACACTGCGGGAAGGTGCGCGCTGGCCAGCTCCAAGTCTCAGCAGATAGAAGGGCAAGCGAGGCACCTGCTCTCGGTTTGTTCCGGGCATGGGAAGCAGCATGCTGCGTGCCCAGAAGACATCCCGCACTGTCCTGCCTGCCTCGCGGCTGCTTCTGAGCACGGAGGCACACCTACAAGCAAGCTGAGATGGGCTCTGCCTAAGAGTGAGGGAAGTGGCGAGCGGAACAAGGGATGTGCTGCACAGCTTCCCTCGCAGGCAGATTCCCTCCGGGGGCGCTTACTTCCTCTTGCCTTAGCGCCCTGCTTTGTTTGGAGGCTGTTTGCGGACAGCAGCACACACTGCGGGAAGGGGCGCGCTGGCCAGCTCCAAGTCTCGGCACATAGAAGGGCAAGCGAGGCACCTGCTCTCGGTTTGTTCCGGGCATGGGAAGCAGCATGCTGCGTGCCCAGAAGACATCCCGCACTGTCCTGCCTGCCTCGCGGCTGCTTCTGAGCACGGAGGCACACCTACAAGCAAGCTGAGATGGGCTTTGCCTAAGAGTGAGGGAAGTGGCGAGCGGAACAAGGGATGTGCTGCACAGCTTCCCTCGCAGGCAGATTCCCTCCGGGGGGCGCTTACTTCTCTTGCCTTAGCGCCCTGCTTTGTTTGGAGGCTGTTTGCGGACAGCAGCACACACTGCGGGAAGGTGCGCGCTGGCCAGCTCCAAGTCTCGGCACATAGAAGGGCAAGCGAGGCACCTGCTCTCGGTTTGTTCCGGGCATGGGAAGCAGCATGCTGCGTGCCCAGAAGACATCCCGCACTGTCCTGCCTGCCTCGCGGCTGCTTCTGAGCACGGAGGCACACCTACAAGCAAGCTGAGATGGGCTTTGCCTAAGAGTGAGGGAAGTGGCGAGCGGAACAAGGGATGTGCTGCACAGCTTCCCTCGCAGGCAGATTCCCTCCGGGGGCGCTTACTTCTCTTGCCTTAGCGCCCTGCTTTGTTTGGAGGCTGTTTGCGGACAGCAGCACACACAGCGGGAAGGGGCGCGCTGGCCAGCTCCAAGTCTCGGCACATAGAAGGGCAAGCGAGGCACCTGCTCTCGGTTTGTTCCGGGCATGGGAAGCAGCATGCTGCGTGCCCAGAAGACATCCCGCACTGTCCTGCCTGCCTCGCGGCTGCTTCTGAGCACGGAGGCACACCTACAAGCAAGCTGAGATGGGCTTTGCCTAAGAGTGAGGGAAGTGGCGAGCGGAACAAGGGATGTGCTGCACAGCTTCCCTCGCAGGCAGATTCCCTCCGGGGGCGCTTACTTCTCTTGCCTTAGCGCCCTGCTTTGTTTGGAGGCTGTTTGCGGACAGCAGCACACACAGCGGGAAGGGGCGCGCTGGCCAGCTCCAAGTCTCGGCACATAGAAGGGCAAGCGAGGCACCTGCTCTCGGTTTGTTCCGGGCATGGGAAGCAGCATGCTGCGTGCCCAGAAGACATCCCGCACTGTCCTGCCTGCCTCGCGGCTGCTTCTGAGCACGGAGGCACACCTACAAGCAAGCTGAGATGGGCTTTGCCTAAGAGTGAGGGAAGTGGCGAGCGGAACAAGGGATGTGCTGCACAGCTTCCCTCGCAGGCAGATTCCCTCCGGGGGCGCTTACTTCTCTTGCCTTAGCGCCCTGCTTTGTTTGGAGGCTGTTTGCGGACAGCAGCACACACAGCGGGAAGGTGCGCGCTGGCCAGCTCCAAGTCTCGGCACATAGAAGGGCAAGCGAGGCACCTGCTCTCGGTTTGTTCCGGGCATGGGAAGCAGCATGCTGCGTGCCCAGAAGACATCCCGCACTGTCCTGCCTGCCTCGCGGCTGCTTCTGAGCACGGAGGCACACCTACAAGCAAGCTGAGATGGCTTTGCCTAAGAGTGAGGGAAGTGGCGAGCGGAACAAGGGATGTGCTGCACAGCTTCCCTCGCAGGCAGATTCCCTCCGGGGGCGCTTACTTCTCTTGCCTTAGCGCCCTGCTTTGTTTGGAGGCTGTTTGCGGACAGCAGCACACACAGCGGGAAGGTGCGCGCTGGCCAGCTCCAAGTCTCGGCACATAGAAGGGCAAGCGAGGCACCTGCTCTCGGTTTGTTCCGGGCATGGGAAGCAGCATGCTGCGTGCCCAGAAGACATCCCGCACTGTCCTGCCTGCCTCGCGGCTGCTTCTGAGCACGGAGGCACACCTACAAGCAAGCTGAGATGGGCTTTGCCTAAGAGTGAGGGAAGTGGCGAGCGGAACAAGGGATGTGCTGCACAGCTTCCCTCGCAGGCAGATTCCCTCCGGGGGCGCTTACTTCTCTTGCCTTAGCGCCCTGCTTTGTTTGGAGGCTGTTTGCGGACAGCAGCACACACTGCGGAAGGTGCGCGCTGGCCAGCTCCAAGTCTCAGCAGATAGAAGGGCAAGCGAGGCACCTGCTCTCGGTTTGTTCCGGGCATGGGAAGCAGCATGCTGCGTGCCCAGAAGACATCCCGCACTGTCCTGCCTGCCTCGCGGCTGCTTCTGAGCACGGAGGCACACCTACAAGCAAGCTGAGATGGGCTTTGCCTAAGAGTGAGGGAAGTGGCGAGCGGAACAAGGGATGTGCTGCACAGCTTCCCTCGCAGGCAGATTCCCTCCGGGGCGCTTACTTCTCTTGCCTTAGCGCCCTGCTTTGTTTGGAGGCTGTTTGCGGACAGCAGCACACACTGCGGGAAGGTGCGCGCTGGCCAGCTCCAAGTCTCAGCAGATAGAAGGGCAAGCGAGGCACCTGCTCTCGGTTTGTTCCGGGCATGGGAAGCAGCATGCTGCGTGCCCAGAAGACATCCCGCACTGTCCTGCCTGCCTCGCGGCTGCTTCTGAGCACGGAGGCACACCTACAAGCAAGCTGAGATGGGCTTTGCCTAAGAGTGAGGGAAGTGGCGAGCGGAACAAGGGATGTGCTGCACAGCTTCCCTCGCAGGCAGATTCCCTCCGGGGGCGCTTACTTCTCTTGCCTTAGCGCCCTGCTTTGTTTGGAGGCTGTTTGCGGACAGCAGCACACACAGCGGGAAGGTGCGCGCTGGCCAGCTCCAAGTCTCGGCACATAGAAGGGCAAGCGAGGCACCTGCTCTCGGTTTGTTCCGGGCATGGGAAGCAGCATGCTGCGTGCCCAGAAGACATCCCGCACTGTCCTGCCTGCCTCGCGGCTGCTTCTGAGCACGGAGGCACACCTACAAGCAAGCTGAGATGGGCTTTGCCTAAGAGTGAGGGAAGTGGCGAGCGGAACAAGGGATGTGCTGCACAGCTTCCCTCGCAGGCAGATTCCCTCCGGGGGGCGCTTACTTCTCTTGCCTTAGCGCCCTGCTTTGTTTGGAGGCTGTTTGCGGACAGCAGCACACACAGCGGGAAGGGGCGCGCTGGCCAGCTCCAAGTCTCGGCACATAGAAGGGCAAGCGAGGCACCTGCTCTCGGTTTGTTCCGGGCATGGGAAGCAGCATGCTGCGTGCCCAGAAGACATCCCGCACTGTCCTGCCTGCCTCGCGGCTGCTTCTGAGCACGGAGGCACACCTACAAGCAAGCTGAGATGGGCTTTGCCTAAGAGTGAGGGAAGTGGCGAGCGGAACAAGGGATGTGCTGCACAGCTTCCCTCGCAGGCAGATTCCCTCCGGGGGCGCTTACTTCTCTTGCCTTAGCGCCCTGCTTTGTTTGGAGGCTGTTTGCGGACAGCAGCACACACTGCGGGAAGGTGCGCGCTGGCCAGCTCCAAGTCTCAGCAGATAGAAGGGCAAGCGAGGCACCTGCTCTCGGTTTGTTCCGGGCATGGGAAGCAGCATGCTGCGTGCCCAGAAGACATCCCGCACTGTCCTGCCTGCCTCGCGGCTGCTTCTGAGCACGGAGGCACACCTACAAGCAAGCTGAGATGGGCTTTGCCTAAGAGTGAGGGAAGTGGCGAGCGGAACAAGGGATGTGCTGCACAGCTTCCCTCGCAGGCAGATTCCCTCCGGGGGCGCTTACTTCTCTTGCCTTAGCGCCCTGCTTTGTTTGGAGGCTGTTTGCGGACAGCAGCACACACAGCGGGAAGGTGCGCGCTGGCCAGCTCCAAGTCTCGGCACATAGAAGGGCAAGCGAGGCACCTGCTCTCGGTTTGTTCCGGGCATGGGAAGCAGCATGCTGCGTGCCCAGAAGACATCCCGCACTGTCCTGCCTGCCTCGCGGCTGCTTCTGAGCACGGAGGCACACCTACAAGCAAGCTGAGATGGGCTCTGCCTAAGAGTGAGGGAAGTGGCGAGCGGAACAAGGGATGTGCTGCACAGCTTCCCTCGCAGGCAGATTCCCTCCGGGGGCGCTTACTTCTCTTGCCTTAGCGCCCTGCTTTGTTTGGAGGCTGTTTGCGGACAGCAGCACACACAGCGGGAAGGGGCGCGCTGGCCAGCTCCAAGTCTCGGCACATAGAAGGGCAAGCGAGGCACCTGCTCTCGGTTTGTTCCGGGCATGGGAAGCAGCATGCTGCGTGCCCAGAAGACATCCCGCACTGTCTTGCCTGCCTCGCGGCTGCTTCTGAGCACGGAGGCCACCTACAAGCAAGCTGAGATGGGCTTTGCCTAAGAGTGAGGGAAGTGGCGAGCGGAACAAGGGATGTGCTGCACAGCTTCCCTCGCAGGCAGATTCCCTCCGGGGGCGCTTACTTCTCTTGCCTTAGCGCCCTGCTTTGTTTGGAGGCTGTTTGCGGACAGCAGCACACACTGCGGGAAGGGGCGCGCTGGCCAGCTCCAAGTCTCGGCACATAGAAGGGCAAGCGAGGCACCTGCTCTCGGTTTGTTCCGGGCATGGGAAGCAGCATGCTGCGTGCCCAGAAGACATCCCGCACTGTCCTGCCTGCCTCGCGGCTGCTTCTGAGCACGGAGGCACACCTACAAGCAAGCTGAGATGGGCTTTGCCTAAGAGTGAGGGAAGTGGCGAGCGGAACAAGGGATGTGCTGCACAGCTTCCCTCGCAGGCAGATTCCCTCCGGGGGCGCTTACTTCTCTTGCCTTAGCGCCCTGCTTTGTTTGGAGGCTGTTTGCGGACAGCAGCACACACAGCGGGAAGGGGCGCGCTGGCCAGCTCCAAGTCTCGGCACATAGAAGGGCAAGCGAGGCACCTGCTCTCGGTTTGTTCCGGGCATGGGAAGCAGCATGCTGCGTGCCCAGAAGACATCCCGCACTGTCCTGCCTGCCTCGCGGCTGCTTCTGAGCACGGAGGCACACCTACAAGCAAGCTGAGATGGGCTTTGCCTAAGAGTGAGGGAAGTGGCGAGCGGAACAAGGGATGTGCTGCACAGCTTCCCTCGCAGGCAGATTCCCTCCGGGGGCGCTTACTTCTCTTGCCTTAGCGCCCTGCTTTGTTTGGAGGCTGTTTGCGGACAGCAGCACACACAGCGGGAAGGTGCGCGCTGGCCAGCTCCAAGTCTCGGCACATAGAAGGGCAAGCGAGGCACCTGCTCTCGGTTTGTTCCGGGCATGGGAAGCAGCATGCTGCGTGCCCAGAAGACATCCCGCACTG
The DNA here is from genome assembly GCF_028389875.1 of Rhea pennata. Classification (NCBI taxonomy): domain Eukaryota; kingdom Metazoa; phylum Chordata; class Aves; order Rheiformes; family Rheidae; genus Rhea; species Rhea pennata. The sequence goes on along the minus strand of NC_084670.1, from coordinate 36,048,737 downwards.
TCCTGCCTGCCTCGCGGCTGCTTCTGAGCACGGAGGCACACCTACAAGCAAGCTGAGATGGGCTTTGCCTAAGAGTGAGGGAAGTGGCGAGCGGAACAAGGGATGTGCTGCACAGCTTCCCTCGCAGGCAGATTCCCTCCGGGGGCGCTTACTTCTCTTGCCTTAGCGCCCTGCTTTGTTTGGAGGCTGTTTGCGGACAGCAGCACACACTGCGGGAAGGTGCGCGCTGGCCAGCTCCAAGTCTCAGCAGATAGAAGGGCAAGCGAGGCACCTGCTCTCGGTTTGTTCCGGGCATGGGAAGCAGCATGCTGCGTGCCCAGAAGACATCCCGCACTGTCCTGCCTGCCTCGCGGCTGCTTCTGAGCACGGAGGCACACCTACAAGCAAGCTGAGATGGCTTTGCCTAAGAGTGAGGGAAGTGGCGAGCGGAACAAGGGATGTGCTGCACAGCTTCCCTCGCAGGCAGATTCCCTCCGGGGGCGCTTACTTCTCTTGCCTTAGCGCCCTGCTTTGTTTGGAGGCTGTTTGCGGACAGCAGCACACACTGCGGGAAGGTGCGCGCTGGCCAGCTCCAAGTCTCAGCAGATAGAAGGGCAAGCGAGGCACCTGCTCTCGGTTTGTTCCGGGCATGGGAAGCAGCATGCTGCGTGCCCAGAAGACATCCCGCACTGTCCTGCCTGCCTCGCGGCTGCTTCTGAGCACGGAGGCACACCTACAAGCAAGCTGAGATGGGCTTTGCCTAAGAGTGAGGGAAGTGGCGAGCGGAACAAGGGATGTGCTGCACAGCTTCCCTCGCAGGCAGATTCCCTCCGGGGGCGCTTACTTCTCTTGCCTTAGCGCCCTGCTTTGTTTGGAGGCTGTTTGCGGACAGCAGCACACACAGCGGGAAGGTGCGCGCTGGCCAGCTCCAAGTCTCGGCACATAGAAGGGCAAGCGAGGCACCTGCTCTCGGTTTGTTCCGGGCATGGGAAGCAGCATGCTGCGTGCCCAGAAGACATCCCGCACTGTCCTGCCTGCCTCGCGGCTGCTTCTGAGCACGGAGGCACACCTACAAGCAAGCTGAGATGGGCTTTGCCTAAGAGTGAGGGAAGTGGCGAGCGGAACAAGGGATGTGCTGCACAGCTTCCCTCGCAGGCAGATTCCCTCCGGGGGCGCCTTACTTCTCTTGCCTTAGCGCCCTGCTTTGTTTGGAGGCTGTTTGCGGACAGCAGCACACACAGCGGGAAGGGGCGCGCTGGCCAGCTCCAAGTCTCGGCACATAGAAGGGCAAGCGAGGCACCTGCTCTCGGTTTGTTCCCGGGCATGGGAAGCAGCATGCTGCGTGCCCAGAAGACATCCCGCACTGTCCTGCCTGCCTCGCGGCTGCTTCTGAGCACGGAGGCACACCTACAAGCAAGCTGAGATGGGCTTTGCCTAAGAGTGAGGGAAGTGGCGAGCGGAACAAGGGATGTGCTGCACAGCTTCCCTCGCAGGCAGATTCCCTCCGGGGGCGCTTACTTCTCTTGCCTTAGCGCCCTGCTTTGTTTGGAGGCTGTTTGCGGACAGCAGCACACACTGCGGGAAGGTGCGCGCTGGCCAGCTCCAAGTCTCAGCAGATAGAAGGGCAAGCGAGGCACCTGCTCTCGGTTTGTTCCGGGCATGGGAAGCAGCATGCTGCGTGCCCAGAAGACATCCCGCACTGTCCTGCCTGCCTCGCGGCTGCTTCTGAGCACGGAGGGCACACCTACAAGCAAGCTGAGATGGGCTTTGCCTAAGAGTGAGGGAAGTGGCGAGCGGAACAAGGGATGTGCTGCACAGCTTCCCTCGCAGGCAGATTCCCTCCGGGGGCGCTTACTTCTCTTGCCTTAGCGCCCTGCTTTGTTTGGAGGCTGTTTGCGGACAGCAGCACACACAGCGGGAAGGTGCGCGCTGGCCAGCTCAAGTCTCGGCACATAGAAGGGCAAGCGAGGCACCTGCTCTCGGTTTGTTCCGGGCATGGGAAGCAGCATGCTGCGTGCCCAGAAGACATCCCGCACTGTCCTGCCTGCCTCGCGGCTGCTTCTGAGCACGGAGGCACACCTACAAGCAAGCTGAGATGGGCTCTGCCTAAGAGTGAGGGAAGTGGCGAGCGGAACAAGGGATGTGCTGCACAGCTTCCCTCGCAGGCAGATTCCCTCCGGGGGCGCTTACTTCTCTTGCCTTAGCGCCCTGCTTTGTTTGGAGGCTGTTTGCGGACAGCAGCACACACAGCGGGAAGGGGCGCGCTGGCCAGCTCCAAGTCTCGGCACATAGAAGGGCAAGCGAGGCACCTGCTCTCGGTTTGTTCCGGGCATGGGAAGCAGCATGCTGCGTGCCCAGAAGACATCCCGCACTGTCTTGCCTGCCTCGCGGCTGCTTCTGAGCACGGAGGCACACCTACAAGCAAGCTGAGATGGGCTTTGCCTAAGAGTGAGGGAAGTGGCGAGCGGAACAAGGGATGTGCTGCACAGCTTCCCTCGCAGGCAGATTCCCTCCGGGGGCGCTTACTTCTCTTGCCTTAGCGCCCTGCTTTGTTTGGAGGCTGTTTGCGGACAGCAGCACACACTGCGGGAAGGGGCGCGCTGGCCAGCTCCAAGTCTCGGCACATAGAAGGGCAAGCGAGGCACCTGCTCTCGGTTTGTTCCGGGCATGGGAAGCAGCATGCTGCGTGCCCAGAAGACATCCCGCACTGTCCTGCCTGCCTCGCGGCTGCTTCTGAGCACGGAGGCACACCTACAAGCAAGCTGAGATGGGCTTTGCCTAAGAGTGAGGGAAGTGGCGAGCGGAACAAGGGATGTGCTGCACAGCTTCCCTCGCAGGCAGATTCCCTCCGGGGGCGCTTACTTCTCTTGCCTTAGCGCCCTGCTTTGTTTGGAGGCTGTTTGCGGACAGCAGCACACACAGCGGGAAGGGGCGCGCTGGCCAGCTCCAAGTCTCGGCACATAGAAGGGCAAGCGAGGCACCTGCTCTCGGTTTGTTCCGGGCATGGGAAGCAGCATGCTGCGTGCCCAGAAGACATCCCGCACTGTCCTGCCTGCCTCGCGGCTGCTTCTGAGCACGGAGGCACACCTACAAGCAAGCTGAGATGGGCTTTGCCTAAGAGTGAGGGAAGTGGCGAGCGGAACAAGGGATGTGCTGCACAGCTTCCCTCGCAGGCAGATTCCCTCCGGGGGCGCTTACTTCTCTTGCCTTAGCGCCCTGCTTTGTTTGGAGGCTGTTTGCGGACAGCAGCACACACAGCGGGAAGGGGCGCGCTGGCCAGCTCCAAGTCTCGGCACATAGAAGGGCAAGCGAGGCACCTGCTCTCGGTTTGTTCCGGGCATGGGAAGCAGCATGCTGCGTGCCCAGAAGACATCCCGCACTGTCCTGCCTGCCTCGCGGCTGCTTCTGAGCACGGAGGCACACCTACAAGCAAGCTGAGATGGGCTTTGCCTAAGAGTGAGGGAAGTGGCGAGCGGAACAAGGGATGTGCTGCACAGCTTCCCTCGCAGGCAGATTCCCTCCGGGGGCGCTTACTTCTCTTGCCTTAGCGCCCTGCTTTGTTTGGAGGCTGTTTGCGGACAGCAGCACACACTGCGGGAAGGTGCGCGCTGGCCAGCTCCAAGTCTCGGCACATAGAAGGGCAAGCGAGGGCACCTGCTCTCGGTTTGTTCCGGGCATGGGAAGCAGCATGCTGCGTGCCCAGAAGACATCCCGCACTGTCCTGCCTGCCTCGCGGCTGCTTCTGAGCACGGAGGCACACCTACAAGCAAGCTGAGATGGGCTTTGCCTAAGAGTGAGGGAAGTGGCGAGCGGAACAAGGGATGTGCTGCACAGCTTCCCTCGCAGGCAGATTCCCTCCGGGGGCGCTTACTTCTCTTGCCTTAGCGCCCTGCTTTGTTTGGAGGCTGTTTGCGGACAGCAGCACACACAGCGGGAAGGGGCGCGCTGGCCAGCTCCAAGTCTCGGCACATAGAAGGGCAAGCGAGGCACCTGCTCTCGGTTTGTTCCGGGCATGGGAAGCAGCATGCTGCGTGCCCAGAAGACATCCCGCACTGTCCTGCCTGCCTCGCGGCTGCTTCTGAGCACGGAGGCACACCTACAAGCAAGCTGAGATGGGCTTTGCCTAAGAGTGAGGGAAGTGGCGAGCGGAACAAGGGATGTGCTGCACAGCTTCCTCGCAGGCAGATTCCCTCCGGGGGCGCTTACTTCTCTTGCCTTAGCGCCCTGCTTTGTTTGGAGGCTGTTTGCGGACAGCAGCACACACAGCGGGAAGGTGCGCGCTGGCCAGCTCCAAGTCTCGGCACATAGAAGGGCAAGCGAGGCACCTGCTCTCGGTTTGTTCCGGGCATGGGAAGCAGCATGCTGCGTGCCCAGAAGACATCCCGCACTGTCCTGCCTGCCTCGCGGCTGCTTCTGAGCACGGAGGCACACCTACAAGCAAGCTGAGATGGGCTTTGCCTAAGAGTGAGGGAAGTGGCGAGCGGAACAAGGGATGTGCTGCACAGCTTCCCTCGCAGGCAGATTCCCTCCGGGGGCGCTTACTTCTCTTGCCTTAGCGCCCTGCTTTGTTTGGAGGCTGTTTGCGGACAGCAGCACACACAGCGGGAAGGTGCGCGCTGGCCAGCTCCAAGTCTCGGCACATAGAAGGGCAAGCGAGGCACCTGCTCTCGGTTTGTTCCGGGCATGGGAAGCAACATGCTGCGTGCCCAGAAGACATCCCGCACTGTCCTGCCTGCCTCGCGGCTGCTTCTGAGCACGGAGGCACACCTACAAGCAAGCTGAGATGGGCTTTGCCTAAGAGTGAGGGAAGTGGCGAGCGGAACAAGGGATGTGCTGCACAGCTTCCCTCGCAGGCAGATTCCCTCTGGGGGCGCTTACTTCTCTTGCCTTAGCGCCCTGCTTTGTTTGGAGGCTGTTTGCGGACAGCAGCACACACAGCGGGAAGGTGCGCGCTGGCCAGCTCCAAGTCTCGGCACATAGAAGGGCAAGCGAGGCACCTGCTCTCGGTTTGTTCCGGGCATGGGAAGCAGCATGCTGCGTGCCCAGAAGACATCCCGCACTGTCCTGCCTGCCTCGCGGCTGCTTCTGAGCACGGAGGCACACCTACAAGCAAGCTGAGATGGGCTTTGCCTAAGAGTGAGGGAAGTGGCGAGCGGAACAAGGGATGTGCTGCACAGCTTCCCTCGCAGGCAGATTCCCTCCGGGGGCGCTTACTTCTCTTGCCTTAGCGCCCTGCTTTGTTTGGAGGCTGTTTGCGGACAGCAGCACACACAGCGGGAAGGTGCGCGCTGGCCAGCTCCAAGTCTCGGCACATAGAAGGGCAAGCGAGGCACCTGCTCTCGGTTTGTTCCGGGCATGGGAAGCAGCATGCTGCGTGCCCAGAAGACATCCCGCACTGTCCTGCCTGCCTCGCGGCTGCTTCTGAGCACGGAGGCACACCTACAAGCAAGCTGAGATGGGCTTTGCCTAAGAGTGAGGAAGTGGCGAGCGGAACAAGGGATGTGCTGCACAGCTTCCCTCGCAGGCAGATTCCCTCCGGGGGCGCTTACTTCTCTTGCCTTAGCGCCCTGCTTTGTTTGGAGGCTGTTTGCGGACAGTAGCACACACTGCGGGAAGGGGCGCGCTGGCCAGCTCCAAGTCTCAGCAGATAGAAGGGCAAGCGAGGCACCTGCTCTCGGTTTGTTCCGGGCATGGGAAGCAGCATGCTGCGTGCCCAGAAGACATCCCGCACTGTCCTGCCTGCCTCGCGGCTGCTTCTGAGCACGGAGGCACACCTACAAGCAAGCTGAGATGGGCTCTGCCTAAGAGTGAGGGAAGTGGCGAGCGGAACAAGGGATGTGCTGCACAGCTTCCTTCGCAGGCAGATTCCCTCCGGGGCGCTTACTTCTCTTGCCTTAGCGCCCTGCTTTGTTTGGAGGCTGTTTGCGGACAGCAGCACACACAGCGGGAAGGTGCGCGCTGGCCAGCTCCAAGTCTCGGCACATAGAAGGGCAAGCGAGGCACCTGCTCTCGGTTTGTTCCGGGCATGGGAAGCAGCATGCTGCGTGCCCAGAAGACATCCCGCACTGTCCTGCCTGCCTCGCGGCTGCTTCTGAGCACGGAGGCACACCTACAAGCAAGCTGAGATGGGCTTTGCCTAAGAGTGAGGGAAGTGGCGAGCGGAGGAAAAGGATGTGCTGCACAGCTTCCCTCGCAGGCAGATTCCCTCCGGGGGAGCTTACTTCTCTTGCCTTAGCGCCCTGCTTTGTTTGGAGGCTGTTTGCGGACAGCAGCACACACAGCGGGAAGGGGCGCGCTGGCCAGCTCCAAGTCTCGGCACATAGAAGGGGCAAGCGAGGCACCTGCTCTCGGTTTGTTCCGGGCATGGGAAGCAGCATGCTGCGTGCCCAGAAGACATCCCGCACTGTCCTGCCTGCCTCGCGGCTGCTTCTGAGCACGGAGGCACACCTACAAGCAAGCTGAGATGGGCTTTGCCTAAGAGTGAGGGAAAGTGGCGAGCGGAACAAGGGATGTGCTGCACAGCTTCCCTCGCAGGCAGATTCCCTCCGGGGGCGCTTACTTCTCTTGCCTTAGCGCCCTGCTTTGTTTGGAGGCTGTTTGCGGACAGCAGCACACACAGCGGGAAGGGGCGCGCTGGCCAGCTCCAAGTCTCGGCACATAGAAGGGCAAGCGAGGCACCTGCTCTCGGTTTGTTCCGGGCATGGGAAGCAGCATGCTGCGTGCCCAGAAGACATCCCGCACTGTCCTGCCTGCCTCGCGGCTGCTTCTGAGCACGGAGGCACACCTACAAGCAAGCTGAGATGGGCTTTGCCTAAGAGTGAGGGAAGTGGCGAGCGGAACAAGGGATGTGCTGCCACAGCTTCCCTCGCAGGCAGATTCCCTCCGGGGGGCGCTTACTTCTCTTGCCTTAGCGCCCTGCTTTGTTTGGAGGCTGTTTGCGGACAGCAGCACACACAGCGGGAAGGGGCGCGCTGGCCAGCTCCAAGTCTCGGCACATAGAAGGGCAAGCGAGGCACCTGCTCTCGGTTTGTTCCGGGCATGGGAAAGCAGCATGCTGCGTGCCCAGAAGACATCCCGCACTGTCCTGCCTGCCTCGCGGCTGCTTCTGAGCACGGAGGCACACCTACAAGCAAGCTGAGATGGGCTTTGCCTAAGAGTGAGGGAAGTGGCGAGCGGAACAAGGGATGTGCTGCACAGCTTCCCTCGCAGGCAGATTCCCTCCGGGGGCGCTTACTTCTCTTGCCTTAGCGCCCTGCTTTGTTTGGAGGCTGTTTGCGGACAGCAGCACACACAGCGGGAAGGTGCGCAGCTGGCCAGCTCCAAGTCTCGGCACATAGAAGGGCAAGCGAGGCACCTGCTCTCGGTTTGTTCCGGGCATGGAAGCAGCATGCTGCGTGCCCAGAAGACATCCCGCACTGTCCTGCCTGCCTCGCGGCTGCTTCTGAGCACGGAGGCACACCTACAAGCAAGCTGAGATGGGCTTTGCCTAAGAGTGAGGGAAGTGGCGAGCGGAACAAGGGATGTGCTGCACAGCTTCCCTCGCAGGCAGATTCCCTCCGGGGGCGCTTACTTCTCTTGCCTTAGCGCCCTGCTTTGTTTGGAGGCTGTTTGCGGACAGCAGCACACACAGCGGGAAGGGGCGCGCTGGCCAGCTCCAAGTCTCGGCACATAGAAGGGCAAGCGAGGCACCTGCTCTCGGTTTGTTCCGGGCATGGGAAGCAGCATGCTGCGTGCCCAGAAGACATCCCGCACTGTCCTGCCTGCCTCGCGGCTGCTTCTGAGCACGGAGCACACCTACAAGCAAGCTGAGATGGGCTCTGCCTAAGAGTGAGGGAAGTGGCGAGCGGAACAAGGGATGTGCTGCACAGCTTCCCTCGCAGGCAGATTCCCTCCGGGGGCGCTTACTTCTCTTGCCTTAGCGCCCTGCTTTGTTTGGAGGCTGTTTGCGGACAGCAGCACACACAGCGGGAAGGGGCGCGCTGGCCAGCTCCAAGTCTCGGCACATAGAAGGGCAAGCGAGGCACCTGCTCTCGGTTTGTTCCGGGCATGGGAAGCAGCATGCTGCGTGCCCAGAAGACATCCCGCACTGTCCTGCCTGCCTCGCGGCTGCTTCTGAGCACGGAGGCACACCTACAAGCAAGCTGAGATGGGCTTTGCCTAAGAGTGAGGGAAGTGGCGAGCGGAACAAGGGATGTGCTGCACAGCTTCCCTCGCAGGCAGATTCCCTCCGGGGGCGCTTACTTCTCTTGCCTTAGCGCCCTGCTTTGTTTGGAGGCTGTTTGCGGACAGCAGCACACACAGCGGGAAGGGGCGCGCTGGCCAGCTCCAAGTCTCGGCACATAGAAGGGCAAGCGAGGCACCTGCTCTCGGTTTGTTCCGGGCATGGGAAGCAGCATGCTGCGTGCCCAGAAGACATCCCGCACTGTCCTGCCTGCCTCGCGGCTGCTTCTGAGCACGGAGGCACACCTACAAGCAAGCTGAGATGGGCTCTGCCTAAGAGTGAGGGAAGTGGCGAGCGGAACAAGGGATGTGCTGCACAGCTTCCCTCGCAGGCAGATTCCCTCCGGGGGCGCTTACTTCTCTTGCCTTAGCGCCCTGCTTTGTTTGGAGGCTGTTTGCGGACAGCAGCACACACAGCGGGAAGGGGCGCGCTGGCCAGCTCCAAGTCTCGGCACATAGAAGGGCAAGCGAGGCACCTGCTCTCGGTTTGTTCCGGGCATGGGAAGCAGCATGCTGCGTGCCCAGAAGACATCCCGCACTGTCCTGCCTGCCTCGCGGCTGCTTCTGAGCACGGAGGCACACCTACAAGCAAGCTGAGATGGGCTCTGCCTAAGAGTGAGGGAAGTGGCGAGCGGAACAAGGGATGTGCTGCACAGCTTCCCTCGCAGGCAGATTCCCTCCGGGGGCGCTTACTTCTCTTGCCTTAGCGCCCTGCTTTGTTTGGAGGCTGTTTGCGGACAGCAGCACACACAGCGGGAAGGGGCGCGCTGGCCAGCTCCAAGTCTCGGCACATAGAAGGGCAAGCGAGGCACCTGCTCTCGGTTTGTTCCGGGCATGGGAAGCAGCATGCTGCGTGCCCAGAAGACATCCCGCACTGTCCTGCCTGCCTCGCGGCTGCTTCTGAGCACGGAGGCACACCTACAAGCAAGCTGAGATGGGCCTTTGCCTAAGAGTGTGAGGGAAGTGGCGAGCGGAGCTCAAGGGATGTGCTGCACAGCTTCCCTCGCAGGCAGATTCCCTCCGGGGGCGCTTACTTCTCTTGCCTTAGCGCCCTGCTTTGTTTGGAGGCTGTTTGCGGACAGCAGCACACACTGCGGGAAGGTGCGCGCTGGCCAGCTCCAAGTCTCGGCACATAGAAGGGCAAGCGAGGCACCTGCTCTCGGTTTGTTCCGGGCATGGGAAGCAGCATGCTGCGTGCCCAGAAGACATCCCGCACTGTCCTGCCTGCCTCGCGGCTGCTTCTGAGCACGGAGGCACACCTACAAGCAAGCTGAGATGGGCTCTGCCTAAGAGTGAGGGAAGTGGCGAGCGGAACAAGGGATGTGCTGCACAGCTTCCCTCGCAGGCAGATTCCCTCCGGGGGCGCTTACTTCTCTTGCCTTAGCGCCCTGCTTTGTTTGGAGGGCTGTTTGCGGACAGCAGCACACACAGCGGGAAGGGGCGCGCTGGCCAGCTCCAAGTCTCGGCACATAGAAGGGCAAGCGAGGCACCTGCTCTCGGTTTGTTCCGGGCATGGGAAGCAGCATGCTGCGTGCCCAGAAGACATCCCGCACTGTCCTGCCTGCCTCGCGGCTGCTTCTGAGCACGGAGGCACACCTACAAGCAAGCTGAGATGGGCTTTGCCTAAGAGTGAGGGAAGTGGCGAGCGGAACAAGGGATGTGCTGCACAGCTTCCCTCGCAGGCAGATTCCCTCCGGGGGCGCTTACTTCTCTTGCCTTAGCGCCCTGCTTTGTTTGGAGGCTGTTTGCGGACAGCAGCACACACAGCGGGAAGGGGCGCGCTGGCCAGCTCCAAGTCTCGGCACATAGAAGGGCAAGCGAGGCACCTGCTCTCGGTTTGTTCCGGCATGGGAAGCAGCATGCTGCGTGCCCAGAAGACATCCCGCACTGTCCTGCCTGCCTCGCGGCTGCTTCTGAGCACGGAGGCACACCTACAAGCAAGCTGAGATGGGCTTTGCCTAAGAGTGAGGGAAGTGGCGAGCGGAACAAGGGATGTGCTGCACAGCTTCCCTCGCAGGCAGATTCCCTCCGGGGGCGCTTACTTCTCTTGCCTTAGCGCCCTGCTTTGTTTGGAGGCTGTTTGCGGACAGCAGCACACACAGCGGGAAGGTGCGCGCTGGCCAGCTCCAAGTCTCGGCACATAGAAGGGCAAGCGAGGCACCTGCTCTCGGTTTGTTCCGGGCATGGGAAGCAGCATGCTGCGTGCCCAGAAGACATCCCGCACTGTCCTGCCTGCCTCGCGGCTGCTTCTGAGCACGGAGGCACACCTACAAGCAAGCTGAGATGGGCTTTGCCTAAGAGTGAGGGAAGTGGCGAGCGGAACAAGGGATGTGCTGCACAGCTTCCCTCGCAGGCAGATTCCCTCCGGGGGCGCTTACTTCTCTTGCCTTAGCGCCCTGCTTTGTTTGGAGGCTGTTTGCGGACAGCAGCACACACAGCGGGAAGGGGCGCGCTGGCCAGCTCCAAGTCTCGGCACATAGAAGGGCAAGCGAGGCACCTGCTCTCGGTTTGTTCCGGGCATGGGAAGCAGCATGCTGCGTGCCCAGAAGACATCCCGCACTGTCCTGCCTGCCTCGCGGCTGCTTCTGAGCACGGAGGCACACCTACAAGCAAGCTGAGATGGGCTTCTGCCTAAGAGTGAGGGAAGTGGCGAGCGGAACAAGGGATGTGCTGCACAGCTTCCCTCGCAGGCAGATTCCCTCCGGGGGCGCTTACTTCTCTTGCCTTAGCGCCCTGCTTTGTTTGGAGGCTGTTTGCGGACAGCAGCACACACAGCGGGAAGGGGCGCGCTGGCCAGCTCCAAGTCTCGGCACATAGAAGGGCAAGCGAGGCACCTGCTCTCGGTTTGTTCCGGGCATGGGAAGCAGCATGCTGCGTGCCCAGAAGACATCCCGCACTGTCCTGCCTGCCTCGCGGCTGCTTCTGAGCACGGAGGCACACCTACAAGCAAGCTGAGATGGGCTTTGCCTAAGAGTGAGGGAAGTGGCGAGCGGAACAAGGGATGTGCTGCACAGCTTCCCTCGCAGGCAGATTCCCTCCGGGGGCGCTTACTTCTCTTGCCTTAGCGCCCTGCTTTGTTTGGAGGCTGTTTGCGGACAGCAGCACACACAGCGGGAAGGGGCGCGCTGGCCAGCTCCAAGTCTCGGCACATAGAAGGGCAAGCGAGGCACCTGCTCTCGGTTTGTTCCGGGCATGGGAAGCAGCATGCTGCGTGCCCAGAAGACATCCCGCACTGTCCTGCCTGCCTCGCGGCTGCTTCTGAGCACGGAGGCACACCTACAAGCAAGCTGAGATGGGCTTTGCCTAAGAGTGAGGGAAGTGGCGAGCGGAACAAGGGATGTGCTGCACAGCTTCCCTCGCAGGCAGATTCCCTCCGGGGGGCGCTTACTTCTCTTGCCTTAGCGCCCTGCTTTGTTTGGAGGCTGTTTGCGGACAGCAGCACACACAGCGGGAAGGGGGCGCGCTGGCCAGCTCCAAGTCTCGGCACATAGAAGGGCAAGCGAGGCACCTGCTCTCGGTTTGTTCCGGGCATGGGAAGCAGCATGCTGCGTGCCCAGAAGACATCCCGCACTGTCCTGCCTGCCTCGCGGCTGCTTCTGAGCACGGAGGCACACCTACAAGCAAGCTGAGATGGGCTTTGCCTAAGAGTGAGGGAAGTGGCGAGCGGAACAAGGGATGTGCTGCACAGCTTCCCTCGCAGGCAGATTCCCTCCGGGGGCGCTTACTTCTCTTGCCTTAGCGCCCTGCTTTGTTTGGAGGCTGTTTTGCGGACAGCAGCACACACAGCGGGAAGGGGCGCGCTGGCCAGCTCCAAGTCTCGGCACATAGAAGGGCAAGCGAGGCACCTGCTCTCGGTTTGTTCCGGGCATGGGAAGCAGCATGCTGCGTGCCCAGAAGACATCCCGCACTGTCCTGCCTGCCTCGCGGCTGCTTCTGAGCACGGAGGCACACCTACAAGCAAGCTGAGATGGGCTCTGCCTAAGAGTGAGGGAAGTGGCGAGCGGAACAAGGGATGTGCTGCACAGCTTCCCTCGCAGGCAGATTCCCTCCGGGGGCGCTTACTTCTCTTGCCTTAGCGCCCCTGCTTTGTTTGGAGGCTGTTTGCGGACAGCAGCACACACAGCGGGAAGGGGCGCGCTGGCCAGCTCCAAGTCTCGGCACATAGAAGGGCAAGCGAGGCACCTGCTCTCGGTTTGTTCCGGGCATGGGAAGCAGCATGCTGCGTGCCCAGAAGACATCCCGCACTGTCCTGCCTGCCTCGCGGCTGCTTCTGAGCACGGAGGCACACCTACAAGCAAGCTGAGATGGGCTTTGCCTAAGAGTGAGGGAAGTGGCGAGCGGAACAAGGGATGTGCTGCACAGCTTCCCTCGCAGGCAGATTCCCTCCGGGGGCGCTTACTTCTCTTGCCTTAGCGCCCCTGCTTTGTTTGGAGGCTGTTTGCGGACAGCAGCACACACAGCGGGAAGGGGCGCGCTGGCCAGCTCCAAGTCTCGGCACATAGAAGGGCAAGCGAGGCACCTGCTCTCGGTTTGTTCCGGGCATGGGAAGCAGCATGCTGCGTGCCCAGAAGACATCCCGCACTGTCCTGCCTGCCTCGCGGCTGCTTCTGAGCACGGAGGCACACCTACAAGCAAGCTGAGATGGGCTTTGCCTAAGAGTGAGGGAAGTGGCGAGCGGAACAAGGGATGTGCTGCACAGCTTCCCTCGCAGGCAGATTCCCTCCGGGGGCGCTTACTTCTCTTGCCTTAGCGCCCTGCTTTGTTTGGAGGCTGTTTGCGGACAGCAGCACACACAGCGGGAAGGGGCGCGCTGGCCAGCTCCAAGTCTCGGCACATAGAAGGGCAAGCGAGGCACCTGCTCTCGGTTTGTTCCGGGCATGGGAAGCAGCATGCTGCGTGCCCAGAAGACATCCCGCACTGTCCTGCCTGCCTCGCGGCTGCTTCTGAGCACGGAGGCACACCTACAAGCAAGCTGAGATGGGCTTTGCCTAAGAGTGAGGGAAGTGGCGAGCGGAACAAGGGATGTGCTGCACAGCTTCCCTCGCAGGCAGATTCCCTCCGGGGGCGCTTACTTCTCTTGCCTTAGCGCCCTGCTTTGTTTGGAGGCTGTTTGCGGACAGCAGCACACACAGCGGGAAGGGGCCGCGCTGGCCAGCTCCAAGTCTCGGCACATAGAAGGGCAAGCGAGGCACCTGCTCTCGGTTTGTTCCGGGCATGGGGAAGCAGCATGCTGCGTGCCCAGAAGACATCCCGCACTGTCCTGCCTGCCTCGCGGCTGCTTCTGAGCACGGAGGCACACCTACAAGCAAGCTGAGATGGGCTTTGCCTAAGAGTGAGGGAAGTGGCGAGCGGAACAAGGGATGTGCTGCACAGCTTCCCTCGCAGGCAGATTCCCTCCGGGGGCGCTTACTTCTCTTGCCTTAGCGCCCTGCTTTGTTTGGAGGCTGTTTGCGGACAGCAGCACACACAGCGGGAAGGGGCGCGCTGGCCAGCTCCAAGTCTCGGCACATAGAAGGGCAAGCGAGGCACCTGCTCTCGGTTTGTTCCGGGCATGGGAAGCAGCATGCTGCGTGCCCAGAAGACATCCCGCACTGTCCTGCCTGCCTCGCGGCTGCTTCTGAGCACGGAGGCACACCTACAAGCAAGCTGAGATGGGCTTTGCCTAAGAGTGAGGGAAGTGGCGAGCGGAACAAGGGATGTGCTGCACAGCTTCCCTCGCAGGCAGATTCCCTCCGGGGGCGCTTACTTCTCTTGCCTTAGCGCCCTGCTTTGTTTGGAGGCTGTTTGCGGACAGCAGCACACACAGCGGGAAGGGGCGCGCTGGCCAGCTCCAAGTCTCGGCACATAGAAGGGCAAGCGAGGCACCTGCTCTCGGTTTGTTCCGGGCATGGGAAGCAGCATGCTGCGTGCCCAGAAGACATCCCGCACTGTCCTGCCTGCCTCGCGGCTGCTTCTGAGCACGGAGGCACACCTACAAGCAAGCTGAGATGGGCTTTGCCTAAGAGTGAGGGAAGTGGCGAGCGGAACAAGGGATGTGCTGCACAGCTTCCCTCGCAGGCAGAATTCCCTCCGGGGGTCGCTTACTTCTCTTGCCTTAGCGCCCTGCTTTGTTTGGAGGCTGTTTTGCGGACAGCAGCACACACAGCGGGAAGGGGCGCGCTGGCCAGCTCCAAGTCTCGGCACATAGAAGGGCAAGCTGAAGGCAC